>NC_134689.1:198471462-198790034 GCF_050947455.1 Rhinoderma darwinii | reverse complement strand
CCAATTAAAGTCAATGGGTGCCGATTGTGTCAGTCATACAGCGGAACCTGTGCTACCGGTCTTTCTGTTGTTCTGCTCCTCTGACTAAGCGGAACAACGGAAAAACCAACGCAGGTGTGAACCCATGTATTACGTTGTCTTTTATAAAATGTTTTCTCATTGAAAAGGGCAGTATGACCAATATCCATATCCTAACCATCTAACTCATGAACATAGAACAGAGTTACAAATTGGTGTATATTTATTGAATTGCCTTCTTTGATATACAGATAGAATTAGTCTTCCTAACAGCATTGGTAGGCGTCATTTATCTCTAACCTAGTGACTGGTTATGGAGGGAAAATATGACGGCAAAATGTTAAAAGTGCTGAAAAATGTGTTTAACAGCACTTGCTTAAGTCGTGTACATTTTTATATTAGAGCTATCATTTCCTTTCACTCTTGTATAATGTTATTATCATAAACTGCTGCATAAGTATTTTATGAAAAAATATTTTTGGGTTGATAGATGACAATAATTACATTTGCCTGTTCATTCATTATGTGCAAATGCTTATTTCTAGTGAGTTGGAAAATTTAAATTTAGAAATATTGCTAACTAAATTACCTTTATCTGCGAAAGTGCATCTGCTCACAATTACTTAGAAGATGGAAAAATGAATTCATTCGGCGTTTGCCATTGCTTTTCTTGATCAATATAACTGGCGAGCAATGCTCATAATTTATTGGACCATTATTCATCATTGTTTAAATGCTAGTGAATCTCAAACGCTTACAGGGCTTATTAAAGCTTGCAGTTGGAATCATGATATGTAAATCCAATTATCAGATTTCATTATGACTTTATATGTTTCAATGAAAGAGTAATCTATCCTCTTTGAGAAAACGTATCCGAGCTGAACTTGTGATTTACACAGACACTTCAGGACCAAGTTTACACAGTACAGCTTTAGTACCAATGCACCAAGAAACCTCTTGTCCGCTGCGTTATTGGGTCATCACGTCCCGGTGTGCACCACCCTAGTAATGTATAATCATTGGGGGGAGGAGGAGAAAGAAACCGGAAAAGGAGAAAGCGATGGATAAAACTTTTTATCCAGAAATTAAAAGAAAAAACCACGTGTATGTATAAATCGTTCTAATAAAGATAAGAGAAGCAGGAAAGATAATTGATAGAAAATATCTATCATGTATCTCTTTTCACTTTTCCAATGTAATGAGGAGGTCCGTGGTAGACTGTCCTATTAAACGCAAAGAAAAATATGTAGGGACAGAAAGATATACTGTATTTATACCAGTGATGGGTGTAGACCAGGGGTCTCAAACTCGGCCGGGTATGTGGGCCACATATAGAAAAAACGGGAAGTTGGCGGGCCGCATTACTTTCAAATTTGATACAATACAAAATTATTGTTAGTCAATTAGTTATTTGATCTACTATAACGCTATATTACTATAATAATAATAACACTACATTACTATAATAATACCGCTAGGTTTAAAATTTGAGATATTTCTCCACGTACTTATTTCAACAATCCAGTTTTCCACTTTACGTGTCGCTAAATGCAGTCCGGCGGCTCTGTTAGCAGTGTTTGTCAGACACACATGTCAAGATTGGGCAGCCCCTATTTAGAGAGTGCCACAGTGCCCTCAGTGAATGCTGCCGCAGTGCCCTGTGTAGATGCTGCCGCAGAGTCCTCTGTAGATGCTGCCGCAGAGTCCTCTGTAGATGCTGCAACAGTGCCCTCTGTAGATAATGCCACAGTGCCCTCTGTAGATAATGCCACGGTGCCCTCTGTAGATAATGCCACAGTGCCCTCTGTAGATAATGCAACACACCCCTAGATCATGCCACAGTGCCCCCTGTAGATACTGCCACAGTGTCCTCTGTAGATGCTGCCACAGTGCCCTCTGTAGATGCTGCCACAGTGCCCTCTGTAGATGCTGCCACAGTGCCCTCTGTAGATGCTGCCACAGAGTCCTATGTAGATGCTGCCACAGTGCCCTCTGTGGATGCTGCCACAGTGCCCTCTGTAGATGCTGCCACAGAGTCCTATGTAAATGCTGCCACAGTGCCTTCTGCAGATAATGCCACAGTGCCCTCTGTAGATAATGCCACAGTGCCCTCTGTAGATTATGCAAAACACCCCTAGATAATGCCACAGTGTCCTCTGTACATACTGCCACAGTGCCCTCTGTAAATGAGGCCACAGTGCCCTCTGTAGATGCCACTGCCCTCCGTAGATGATGCCACAGTGCCCTCTGTAGATGCTGCCACAGTGCCCTCTGTAGATGCTGCCACAGTGCCCTCCATAGATGCCACAGTGCCCTCCGCAGATGCTGCCACAGTGCCCTCCACAGTGCCCTCTGCAGATAATGCCACACACACCCCAAGTTGATCGCTCCATTGGGGCTCCCTCTAGGAGTGGAACCCCCAGCCAAAGCGTTGCCGACGCTTTGACTGGGGATTCCTTTACTGTTGGAGCCCCTGACGTTACTGTCCATACACAGTGACGTCAGGGGATCCTCCTGGACCGGAATATGATATCAGAGGCAACCCCAGAGCCGGAGTCCCGGAGCAGAGCACTAGTATAAGCTCTGCGCCGGAACTCTGGGGAAGCATTAACATCAATGTCCATATATGGACAGTGATGTCAGGGGGTTGCCCAGAGCTGGAGTCCAGTAGCAGAGCCACTTCTAGCACTCTGCCTGGGATTCCAGCTCTGCTCCTGACATCACTGTCCATATATGGACATGGATGTCAGGGGAAACTCCAGAGCTGGAGTCCCGGGCAGAGCGCTAATAGGCTCTACCTGGGACTCCAGCTGTACTCCTGACATCACTGGGACTACTGCTCTGGGGAAGCCCCTGACATCACTGTCGATGTATGGACAGCGATGTCAGAGGCTTCCCCAGAGTCCCAGAACAGAGCCTATACTAGCGCTCTGCCAGGGACTCCGGCTCTGGGGAAGCCCCAGACATTGTGTGTCCATACATGGACAGCGATGTCAGGGAATTCCACAAAGTCCCGGAGCAGAGCCGATACTAGCGCTCTGCCCGGGACTCCGCTCTGGGGAAGACCCTGACAAACTGTCAATATATGGACAGCGATGTCAGGGAATTCCACAGAGTCCCGGAGCAGAGCCGATACTAGCGCTCTGCCTGGGACTCCGCACTGGGGAAGACCCTGACAAACTGTCATTATATGGACAGCGATGTCAGGGAATTCCACAGAGTCCCAGAGCAGAGTCTATACTAGCTCTCTGCACGGGACTCCGGCTCTGGGGAAGCCCCAGACATCGCTGTCCATATGTGGACAGCGATGTCAGGGAATTCCAGAGTCTATACTAGCGGCTCTGTGTCCCGCGGGCCGCAGATGACAGCCCTAGGGGCCGCGTGCTTGAGACCCCTAGTGTAAACCATTAGTAGCATACTATATAAAGTGCTACCAAATATCTGGTTTCTGCAGCACTAATTTTGTAGTAGTCTTGAAAATACACCCCTGCCCCTGTAATATCCAGTGTCTGTCACTCATCCTGTCCGTGTATGACTCTGGGATTATAGCAGCGTCATTTAGCTGGTAGTGATGATATGCTGAGCTATATGCTGCAGCACCATATACCTACAAAGCGTTACAAGGGATAAGTGCCCAAAGTCACTATTGCAGGACACTGGCTTTAGCTAGGTATATTTTCCAAATAGTGCCCGTCTGTCAAGGTTACCAATTCTGATTATTCACTGGTACTTTAGGCCCGCTGTGCCCTTGGGTTGTGATCGCAGATTAATGCTGATGATAATTAGAATCTCCCGGTCAGTAAAGTTTTGCCCTCCGCAGACACAAACTGACAGGAACCGAAACCAGAGGTTTCCGTTCCTGTCAGATTGTGTCTGCTCAGGGTCCCGTTCTGACGGAAACTCCGACGGAACGTCAGAACGGGACCCCAACGCAGATGTAAACAGAGCCTGACATGAGTGATTGGCCTTTGCAATGTGTTATATACAGTATCTAACAACACAAAATAAATTGTTTATTTGATTCATTGTTTTGCACATAAATATTTACATTCCGGTAAGAAAAATGTTATTGTTTGCGAATATGCTGAGTGGCATTTAGTGTAATTATATTATTAATTTGCAATAAAGTAAAGCATCTGAAGATGTAACAAGTGGTTTTATTCTTGGTTTCAGAACAAGTACACAGACACTTACATCAGTATGAAGTTGAATACCTGCAATTTGCTTTCCGTTGGATGAATAATCTTCTGATGAGAGAGGTTCCCCTGCGGTGCACCATCAGGCTGTGGGATACATACCAGGTGAGTCCAAACAGCAGGTCACCCACTTGTATTTACTTTCAGGTGTATGAACCCCTGCTTCGGATATATACATACATATCTGAAATAGTCTAGTGATTTTATTATCTCAGATGATCCAGAGAATATTTTGGAATAATATTGGGATTTGGAAGAGTTTTATTACCCACAAATCTGAAGTTTGTTGCAAGCTGCATCACATGTTGTTACAGATCCCTATCGTGTTTTTGTAAACCTATATTTACAGAAAAAATGTCTCTCTAATTGCAAAATTATTTGGCTTTCTCTGTTGTCTAGGGCTCATGCACACATTGTATTACAGATCCATGTTGAATGGATCTGTAATATGGCGCATATAGTCTGCTATGGGCCCATACTATACCACTGGGTGCCACTATGTGGTGTTCCATCCGATATCATATAACAAAGGTATACTACAGGAGAATATGTAATTTAAAGAGACACTATACGGAAGCACGCAGAGTGCATACAGGTCTGTAATACAGACTAGTAGGGTCTCTGTAGGCCACAAGCCAAGTCCGTGCATGTGGCCTTACCATGTGCATGATCCCTTATTTAGTATAATTGGCGCCCTGTGCGTCTGAAATTATATTAAGTACAGTAAATGCCATAAAGTCTAAAAATCAAGCACAGAACTGTAATATAATGGCTTTTCTAATAAACAAGAATCAGAGGACTAAGCAGAGATAACCAATTAGAAAGTTCCACTGATTTAAAAAACACATTTTAAAATAAGAAACAAAAGCAAAGTTATAGAGGAAGATTTTTAACATTGATTTTTTTGCTGTTTTCTGCCTTGTGGCCAACACTAGGGGCTGATCTGTATTCAACTGTGTGTGTGTGTGTGTGCGTGCGTGCGTGTGTGTGTGTGTGTGTGTGTGTGTGTGTGCGTGTGTGTGTGTGTGTGTGTGTGCGTGTGTGTATATATATATATGTATATATATATATGTATATGTTTATATATGTAGGTCACTGTAGACACTGATATATTCTGTTCAATTGATTTGTAAAGTCCCTACCTGCCGAGAACGATTAAAATTATTTTAATAGTATAATTCCTAAAAATGGCACTTAAAGCCCTAAGTATCTAAATACAGGCACAAGCAAATGGTCAGAACGTGTGAGACAAGGTCTATTAGTGATAGATCGTGAACCCACCCATAGACCACGATCTCTCGTTATAAAATAACTTATACTAGACCAACTGCTGCAAAGTAATCCTACGCGTTTCAGTATCACGTGTTTTAGTGATATGTCACGGCCATTATATCAGAGTCGTGCACACGCCAGGAGGTTGTTTTAGCACGAAAACTGTGCTAACTGGCATGTAACAAAATTCAACATATAATCCCTGATGATGTATCATTAAAACACGTGAAACTGAAACGCGTAGGATTACTTTGCAGCAGTTGGTCTAGTGTCAGTTATTTTATAAGGAGAGATCGTGGTCTATGGGTGAAAAGCTGAAGACATCTGAGCGGCAAACTGCAGAAATGGGCTGTGGCCGGGAGAAGTCATCATAGAGGTCTGGACCAAATGGAGAAGAAAAATAACAAATAGAATCTGAAAAGACGTCACCGGTGAGTCACAGAATGTAAGTGTTTATTCTGCCTCTAATCAGTACTGTAGTCCCTGTTTGACCTGCAGCGAGATGATGGGTGGTATGATTTTATTTTTTTAAACCGCAACTCCCAGCATATCCTTACCATTGTTCGGGTCATGCTGGGAGCAGTATTTTTATGCTGTACAAACCTAAACAGCAAGGGTAGCCTGGCTGGTATATACAGGGATGATTGTGGTTATATGCAGGGATGATGGTTGTTATATGCAGGGATTATGGTTGTTATATACAGGGATTATGGTTATTATATACAGGGATGATGGTTGTTATATACAGGGATGATGGGTAGTCCAGCCATCATCCAGGCTGGTATATACAAAAATGATATAGGTTATATACAGGGATGATGGCTGGTATATACAGGGATGATGGCTGGTATATACAGGGATAATGGCTGGTATATTCAGGGATGATGGGGGTTATGTACAGGGATGATGGGGGTTATGTACAGGGATGATGACTGGTATATAATTAAAATGTGCCTCTTCAGTTGTAAACACTCTCAGATATGTTCTCCCCCCCCCCTGTGCTAAACCCCTAGCTACGCCTCTGGATGTACCCCAAAAGACTTGTATCTGTAATTGTAGCAAGAGGTGTCTCCACAAAGTATTTACATTCAGGGGGTAAAAACCTATGCAAACTAAAGTTCTTTGTCTTAATGTTTGCTTGTTTTACAGTAAAACATATTTTTGCACCTTCAAAGTAGTAGACATGTTGTGAAAATCAAATGTCACAACCCCCCAAAAAGCAGGTTGTAATGCAACCAAATAGGAATAAGACCATGGGGGGGGGGGGGTGAATACACTGTATATAAGTGTGTGTGTGTGTGTGTGTGTGTGTGTGTGTGTGTGTATATATATATATTTATTGTACCAAATCAATTCTCTATAATGACAGATTATAGATTACTGCAACATTTTTTTATGTATTATTTTGAGTTAGTTTGGGTTTATAGTTTATATCTTGTACGTTTTTAAAAGAACGGAAGCAACAGACTCTCTGAGGAGCAATTTGTAGAAATACACTGGACAAACAAGATAACTTAGCTTGCTAAATCGCATAGTAAATACAATGTGTCCCAAGGTAATTATTATCAAATTTAATCTGTTATTCACTGTGGTATACTTATAATTTCATGGATAATCATTGAACTTGTCCTAGAACCTACGCTGAAATAATCTAGCTGTTGTGTGCAGTCTTTCATTTATTTCCTTATTTAGTTGTGTTTTACCAAATTGTATATTTGATTATTTTAAATATAATGATTACTGTTCTGTACTGTTAGGTGATTGGTTATGCTGCAAACTGATATTTAGGAGGAAGTTAGAAGTGGGGAATAAAGAATGGAGTTTTTTTTACTCTCATTAGTAAGAGGGGGTGAAAACCTGAGGTAAAGTCCATTTATCCCCATACCCTGGAGTCGCTAAAATGTTGTACAGATAAAGAGATAAAAGTAACAGGCTGTGTTTATTCTTCCTGCGCGAACTTGCACCTCCTTCCCCCCTACAGAGACACAGAACCAGGACCTAAAACTTTTTATCCTGCTCCCCACCTTCAAAATGAGTGTTTTTCCCTTAACTCCTTAGTGACTATCAATACGCTTTTTCCCGCCGTTCACTAAGGGTCCTTAGGCTAGGCCGTCGCCTTTTCACGGCGGCCCAGTCTAAGTCCTGCACCGGTGTCCCGTGCAGCCTGGAGCTCAATAGCGACCGTTGCATTTAAATAATTTGCAGAGGGAGGGAGCTCCCTCTCTTACCCATCGGCGGCCCGCAAATGCAATTGCGTACATCCGATGGGGTGTCATGGAAGCCGGGGGCCTAATAAAGGCACGTCTTAATAGATTGCCTGTCATATTTACACGGACAGGCAATAATGCTCTGATATACTAGGTACACCAAAGCAGCGATCAAAAGATCACACGGTGAAGTCCCCTAGTAGGACTAAAAAAAGAAGTAAGAAATGTGAATTAAAAATTATTCAGTACAGTAAAAAAAAAAAAAAAAAAATTTTTTTTCCATAAAAAGTGGTTTTATTTAGTAAAAGTGTAAAGAATTTATTAAAAGTACGCATATATGGTATTGCCGCGACCATAATGTCCCAAACAATGAAGTTAACATGTAACATAAACCGCAAGTTGAATGCCGTAAAACAAACGGAAAAAAACTGCGAAATTGCAATTTTTTCCATTGTCTTCTGAAAAAGACATAATAAAAGTTCAATAATAAGTCCCATGTACCCACAAAAAGTACCAATAAAAACTACGTCTTGTCCTGCAAAAAACAAGCCCTCATATCACTACATTGACGGAAAAATAAATAAATTACGGCTCTTGGAAAGCGACGATGCAAAAACAAATACGTTTTTATTGTGCAAAAGTCGTAAAACATAAAAAAACCTATACATCTGTGGTATCGTCGTAATCGTACCAACCCATAGAATAGAGGTAACGAGTTATTTATGCCGCACAGTGAACGGCAGGAATTTAAAACGCATAGAACAATGGTGGAATTTCAGGGTTTTTTTCTGTCCGTCCCCCGCCAAAAAAAAGTTAATAAAAGTTGATCAAAAAATATGTACCCCAAAAAGTTCTCATACAGCTATGTCAAGGGGAAAAAAAAAAAAGTTATAGCTTTTTGAATGCGACAATACAAAAGCTAAAAAAAATAGCTTGGTCATTAGGGCCTATAATAGGCTGGTATCTAAGGGGTTAATTCACCCAGAGCATTTGAGATTCTGGGCTTTATTATGATACCAAGATCTAACTTGTAGCACTTATATTCTAGTCTAGTGTTTAATAACGTCCTGACTTATTACATACATCCGAGGCAGTAAACTTGTTAATAGCGTTAAAGTGTGCCATGAGTTTAAATGTCGGGAAACATTGTGCCATATTTAAAAAAAAATGATGCATGTGTCATTATAAATCTTGCCGCCATTCATCTCATGGCTTGGGTACCTACACACAATTACTTTTCACCAAGAAATGGTTTTTGTCTTTAATTTATTTGGCACATTTTATGGTTCTTGTAAGTCATGCCCTATTTTCTAGACACTTTTCAAAACTGTTGTGATAGATATAAAAAGTATCTAAACACATAATAAATTTGGTGGACACTATGGGAGGAATAAATTAAGACTTGCATTTAAAACGCCAGTCTTAAACTAATTTCCATCAGGTGCACACTCTTAATACATTTGTTGCGTCTTTGACTGTCCGTGTGCCAGAAATGTAAATCTATGCCTGTTATGACCAGGTGTAGATTTGCGCAATAATTGACATCAGTTTCTGGCATAAGTTATGGTAAATCCGTGGTTCTGGTGGGAGCTACGCCCCCTTTTGCTAAACCCCACCCCTATTCTTGCCATTTTCAGAAGATGTAGAGAGTAGAAAGTCTTAGATTTTAGCACAATTATGTCTTGCGCCTAAATTTGCATTATTATTTATTTTTTTTTACACCAGAAAACTGGAGGAAGCCTTTTGATACATTCTCCTATGAATTACTTTTTTTACAATTTGTGACAGAATTCTTGCCCATTTTTCTTAGTAAAGCTCTGTCTGTCGTAGTAGGACTTCCGTTCGCTTACTAAAACCATGAAAAACATTTAGGCTATTCTACTGCTAATTTGTTTTTCTATATAAGCTGAACGCCTGTATGCTTGATGTAGCAGTAGGGCAGCCCCGAGAGATCCATCTAACTATATGACCAGTATATGCACTGCAAATATTGAGCTAAGTTTATAGAAGAAAGCTGAAATCATCTTCTTCCTACATTAGACCGAAAAGAATAGGCTCTGTGACAGTGCTGTGCGGTGACTCAACAGGTTAATGCGGCCACAACTTTGTCAGCTTTATCTCTTGAGAGTTGTATTAGAAATCAGTCAACCTGATCTGTGGCAGCTAACCCTGGTCAAGCCTGCTGAGAATTGTAAAGTAAGCAGTGATAATGCATCATGTTGTGGAAACCTTTTTGTGAAAGGTATCTCATGGTGATAACATTGTATTGCTGGCATCTATACTAGTCTTTATTATTAATGTGACTCTAAAATGTTGTAAAAATAAATTTTATTTTTGCATTAATTTTACATAATTTGAGCTAAAATCATGATTTTATCAGTCAAGGAAAAGTCCAATATTTAAACATTCATAACTAATGCATGAATTAATGTTGTTTTTTTGTTTTCATTTATTCAGTGTTTTATTCATTGTTTCAAGTGTTTTATTCATTGTTTCAAGTGTTTGTTACATGTGTAATATTTGGTCTGCATTGTGTGAACATAGTCGGGACACAGTTCAGTTTTTCTTCATTGACCGGTCCATTTTTCATTTTCCCCTTCCAATAGCCATAACTTTTATATTTTCCATTGACATAGCCGTAGAGTTGTAGTTTTTAATGGCTCTCTTTAATGTACCATATAATGTACTCAAAAACGTTTAAGAATTATTTTTGTAAAGTGAAATGGAGAAAAAAAAAAAGCAATTTCCTCATTCGTTTTTACGGCATTCATCCGGAGGTAAAAATGGCATGTTAACTTTACTCTGTGGGTCAATACGACTATGGTGATAACAAATTTATATAGGTATTTTTTAATATTTTACTACTTTTACAAAATAGAAACATTTTGCTAAACAGATTTTGTTTTGTGTCGCCATATTCTGAGATCCATAACTTTTTTCCATCGATTGAGTGGTGTGATGGCTTAAATTTTGCAGGGGCGAGCTATAGTTTTTTTTTTATACATATGATTTTTTGATTCCATTTTTGATGGGAGACGAAGTGACCAAAAAAAAAATAGCAATTCTGACTTTTTAATTTATTTTATTTTTTGGGCGGCATTCGCGGTCCGGGTTAGATATTATGTTCAGACTTTTACAGAAGCGCTGATACCAGTTATGATGTTGTATTTTTTTTTACAAGAGCATAAGGCTGCCAGACCTTGAGGCCTTAATTAGGCCCTCAGGCTGCCATGGCAACAATCGGCACCCGAAATCGCGTCGCAGGGAAGCCAATGGGTGGGCGGAGGGGGTTGCTGCAATCTTTCAACAGCTTAGCTGCGGAGTCACTATTGGCTACGGCATCTAAGGGGTGAAACAGCTGGGATCGTAGTAATTTGCTAACCCAGCAGGTAGAGCAGGGTGTCAGCTGTAATATAGAGCTGACACCCGCACTTGTTGGGTGGATGTAAAGTATACTTATTGTTTATAATTATTTTGCATAGATCAGTGGTACATGTAAATACATTAAACTTTGTTATATTTTTTATTATGGGAAAGTGGTATCTTCCTCACCTTCCAGCAGTCTGTAGATTCCCTCCACTACCTGCAGGCTCTGTTCGGCTGGAATCAGACATGCGGTTTTTGAGGCAATTTTCTGATGCAGTTTTTTGAGTCAAACACAGAAGTTGTTTCCAAAGAAACGTATCAGTTTTTCACTTAGACTTCTGATTATTTTTGGATCCAATCCTGGCTTTGGTACAAAAAACTGCATCAAAAAGTGCATGTGTGATTTCAACCTAAATGTTCGCACACAACCACACTAACCAATCAATCTGTCTGTAGTAATAAAGTAAATAGAAGACAAGTTGGAGGTGGAAGTAGGAGGGGAATGCAGCTGGAGTATCTCACTAGTTTTTTTGTGAAACAGCATGAGAGGAAGAGGGAAAAGGGAGATGTGATTTGCTCAGAGAGCACAGCACAGCTCAAGAGAAGCCTGTCCACTCATTATCTATAACAGCTTTATTGTATACTACAGCATTTTGTACCTGGGAATCATGACCCCGCGGCAGATCCCCCTTGCACTGACTGCGACAAGTCGGTCGTTGGTCCTTCAATGCACCTCCTGCTGTTCACGGCGGGGTGACGCACTCCCTCTCAGAATCCCCAATAGCGAGAGTTATGCCCCACAGCCTACTGGGTGTGCTGCAGACTTTGAAGGCTTGCACCCAAATCGCACTGTACGCCTCCATGGGTCCTAGCGGTAGCTAGCCGATACATTTTGTGGGACCGTTCACTCACTTGGTTGGCAGTTGTTGGCCTGACCAACTGCCTACATACAGGGTTTACCGAAGTAGGAAACACAGGAGAAAAGCTATGACAGGCCCTCATCGTGACACTCTGAGCGAAGTTAGACCTTGAAAAAGACATCAGGACCCAACACCAACATCTTCGAGAACGCAGCCTGTACCCTGTCACAAGCAGTTCTACTTCTAGAGGTGCGTTTTCCGCATCATACAACCAGTATTTTGGGTACTATCTAGACAACTGCCCAAAATGTTTCTTGGGGAATTCTTCAATTCACTGAGGATTTTGTGACAATAAACAAAATGTTTTTAGCACTCCCAGCATTAGCTGAACGGCCTAATTCTACAAGAAATTATAGTGTTTATGGTTCTGTGCACTACAGTAGTTTAAGAACCACCGAATTGCTACTAATGCCATTAAATGACAACAAAAGACAATATAATAAGACAAAAAATACATATATGGCCATACCAAATATATGTAGTTTTTTCTATATTTTAGTACTTTGACAAGTAAAAACCTAAGTGTAAAAAAGAAAATTTATTTTGTCGCCAAATTCTGAGAACCATAACTTTTCTATTTTTCCGTCAATTAAGTGGTATGAGGGCTTATTTTTTGCGGGATAAGCTGTAGTTTGTAATAATACCATTTTGGGGTACATGCGACGTTTTGATCGCTTTTCATTTCATTTTTTGTAGGAGATGAAGTGACCAAAAAATAGAGATTCTGGCGTTTACAATTGATTTTTTTTTACGGCGTTAACCGTGCGGGTTAAACAATGCTATATTGTAATAGTTCAGACTTTTAAGGACATGGCGATACCAATTCTGTTTATTTATTTTTTTATTATGTCCTAGGGGGAAAATGGGAAAAGGTTTTTTTTTTTTTTAACTTTTAATTTTTATTTATTTTTTTACTTTCTTTTATTAGTCCCCCTAGGGGACTTCAACCAACAATCGTTGGATTGCTTGCGCGATATACTGCAATACTAATGTATTGCGGTATATCGTGATTCTGACAGGCCTCTATTAAGCCCTGCCGGAGGCAGCACGTAATAGGAGCACAAAGATGGTGGACCTGGGGGCCTTCATTAGGCCCACAGGCAGCCATAGTAACCATCGCCCCCCGTGATTGTGTTGTGGGGGGCGCGATGAGCTGTTAGAGGGTGTCGCCCCCTCTTTCTAATGATTTAAATGCTGCGGTCGGGTTTGACCGCAACATTTAACGAGTTAAACGAGCAGGATCGCGCTTGAGCGCGATGCCGCTCGTTACTCTGAAGTGTCGGCTGTAACATACGTCTGACACCGGCATCGTATGGAGCGGGTTCACTCCGTGAGCCTGTTCCATACTTCCCCTATCTGACTTTGGCGTATGGATATGTCAAATGTCGGGAAGGGGTTAAATATTCCCAAATTTTGTATTCATGAGCATACCTTCTAAAGAAACAAAATGTTTGTCTAAAGTAAGGGTTTTCAGGATAGGGTTATAGCCCATGGCCACATAACAAATTGCCACAAATAAATGTGCCTTTATTTCTTAACAGTTTCTTCTTGAACCTATTGCCTCTAAAGAAGATAATAATACCTTGGCTAATAAAGTGTAATTAGTCAAATATAGAACTCACAAAGTTTACGTGCACATTGCCACTGCTATTCTATCTGGGAAATCAACAGTCACCATGCCTCTGATGCAATATCATCATCTCTAGGGAAGCTGCATGGCCTTACCCCCTGAGGGGCACACATGTTGATGGACTCATGACCTCAGGAAATGAAGAAGAAATGGGCCATAAATGCCTAAACAGCTCTTCTATTAAACATCTGTTGTGTATGCAACCCTTATGTGTTCAATAAATAAAAGGAACGTAGTACATTTACATTCTGCTAACAAAACAATGCAACAAAAAGGTTCTGTAGGGCCTCGTTCACATCTGTATTGAAGGCTCAGTTAAGGGCCTCCGTCACAGATCCAGTCAAAAATGCTGGTCAAAGTAGTGCAGCATGTCCAGTAAAATGATGAACACCATGGTGGAAACCCAACGAAACCCTTTGAAGTCAATGGGTTACGTCGAGCGCTGATGGTGTCAGTCAGGCAACAGATCCGGTGCTTCCAATATTTTTGTCGCTTTGCTCCTATGACCGAGTAAAGCAGCGGAAATACCGAGCACAGATGTGAACAAGCAATAAAATTAAGAAAAATCCCCCCCTTCCTTATGGTTATTTCTTATCACCACGCACCGAGGGTTCTTTAGGTCTACATTGATATTACATTCTAGCCATTATATGAAAGTTGTATTTAAGGGCCAGATCTTTAGGGATACCCAACCATAAAACTATTGTACTAGATTCCCAGTATGGGCATCTGTTATACCAGTGTCTTGTTGCAGTCCAACTTCATGTGTAGCCTGTGTGCTCACATGTGATCTGTCTGTTGTGTTTGTATGTATGGTTGTGGAGTAGCTGCCCCCAGATTTCATTGTGAAACCATTAATATCCGAGATTACGTAATACTTGTAAACCCTTTGTGGACAGAATCATTTTATATAGTTAAATTGTAGGCAATAAAAGCACCGGACGTTCCCCCGCTTCCATAGTTGGGGAGCATTTGGATACACAGATATTTTGGTAGGAGCCTTAGGCCCCATGCACACGACCGTATTTTTGTCCACCGGTAAATACGGCTCCTTGGTCACATGTATTCGACCTGTATTGCACCAGTATTTACGGACCTGCGCCCGTAAATACGGGTCCGGTGTCACCCGTATTACACCCGTATTTACGGGCACGTTTTCGCGGCAAAATTACAGTTCAGTAATCGGCAGCCCTTCTCTGTATCAGTGCAGGATAGAGAGAAGGGACAGCCCTTTCCGTAATAAAAGTAAAAGAAATTCATACTTACCCGGCCGTTGTCTTGGTGACGCGTCCCTCTCTTGACATCCAGTCCGACCTCACTGGATGACGCGCAGTCCATGTGACCGCTGCAGCCAGTGATTGGCTTGTGATTGGCTGCAGCGGTCACATGGGCTGTAATGTCATCCCAGGAGGCCAGACTGGAGGAACAAGCAGGGAGTTCTGGGTAAGTATGAACGTCAATTTTTTTTTTTTTACAGCTTTATCTATATTGTGATCGGCAGTCACTGTCCCTGTTGCTGAAAGAATTACTGCCGATCGTTTAACTCTTTCAGCACCCTGGACAGTGACTATACACTGATGTCGCCTAGCAACGCTCCCGTAATTACGGGTGGACACACGTAGTCATCCGTAATTACGGGAGCCCCATAGACTTCTATGGGCCTGCCCGTGCCGTAATTACGGCCTGAAATAGGACATGTTCTATATTTTTCAACGGCACGGGCACCTTCCCGTAAGCATACGGGGAGGTACACGTGGTCAATAGAGATCTATGGGCCCGTATTTACGGGCCATAATTACGGCCCGTAATTACAGGCGTTTTTACGTTCGTGTGCATGGGGCCTTATCCTGTAGCACGTGGCCATCTTGCAGTTTGTGGTTAACAGCTACCTGTTTCCTGATATTTATGGAGTTACTATACTTCAGAAAATCCTGCCTGACTTGCTCTATCCCTGCTGCTGCTTCTAGCTCCCTGCACTAGCCAGAAGAAGGGAGGGGGGATTGTGTGAGGACACTAGAGGAGAGTGTGTCCACCCCAAATTTGCAGCATAAATCAGTGAGGTTGGTTTACCACAGTGACAATGCTGCAATTTTAGGAACTGCTCCCTCTAGTGTCCAGCACATGGAAATGTTATAAATTAGAATCTAATTTATAATATTTCCTGACTTGTGAAAAAATTAAAACTGTGTAATCACTCAAATACTAATTTTTTAACTGAAAAAAAATAAAAAAAATTTCTAGCGACACATTCCCTTTAACTTTTCAAAACTGCATATAAGGCATATATTAACTCAACTCTATACTGAGGGACCTAGCCAAATCATAACAACCTACAAAACCCACACAGTTCATAAGCGTTCATTTAAATGACATCATCTTTATTATAACATAAATCCCAAATTCACAGTGAAAATACTGGAATTAAAACAGGAGATAAAATATTTACTGAAAGCAGTCACCCACTGGAGTCAATAGTCCAATGCTATACACACAGACATATGAAGTGTAATCACTAACCTATATACAAATGTAGCCGTCTTTACCTTGACTTTTAACGCATTAAATAAACAATGGCTATATCTATTATCATGACTTTTTCAATGACTTTTCAATGGCTTTTGTTGTGTGATATCACAGCAAGTTATCAGAATCAAGTTAAAGATGGCTACATCTGTACAGCTAATGCAAAATGCAATCATGCATTGTTTAGAAGCGGCTAGTGCCAGAAAATACACAAATGTCTAAAAAATATAGATGCATAGTAAGAAATTCGAAATAGAGATCAGTGGGGATTGCGCGGTGCCCAAAGCGTGTTTCGCCGTTGCTTCTTCTGGGGGCAGGCTAACTTTGCGATCATCCCAACTATTTAAATGACTTACAACTAATGGCAGAGTTGAAAACATAGCAGTGTGAACTTCAAATCCAAAAATGATACATAACATGTGCATTAGGTAAAAAGTGTGACCCAGTGTGTGCACCTATTCCTCCTTCCAAAGCAGCAGGGGGAGGAAAATGAGACTCGGTCACAAGTAAAAGATGGGAAATTGTCAATCTTAGAAAGATCTATCCATTTTGTCTGCTATCACCATTTACTTTGCTTTTGGGAACCGGAAATGAATCCAGTGAATGGATGCAATTTAAAGAGGCTCTGTCACCAGATTATAAATGCCCTATCTCCTACATAATGTGATCGGCGCTGTAATGTAGATAACAGCAGTGGTTTTTATTTTGAAAAACGATCATTTTTGAGCAAGTTATGAGCAATTTTAGATTTATGCTAATGAGTTTCTTAATGACCAACTGGGCGTGTTTTTACTTTTTACCAACTGGGTGTTGTACAGAGGAGTGTATGACGCTGACCAATCAGCCTCATACACTTCTCATTGTTCCAGCCCAGCATTATCGACAGCACAGTGTGACTGTGCAGTGAAAGAAGCTGGGCTGGAACAATGAGAAGTGTATGACGCTGATTGGTCAGCGTCATACACTCCTCTGTACAACGCCCAGTTGGTAAAAAGTAAAAACACGCCCAGTTGTCCATTGAGAAACTCATTAGCATAAATCTAAACTAGCTCATAACTTGCTCAATAATGATCGTTTTTCAAAATAAAACTTTAACTTTAACGTGTGCGCATATTCCTTCTTCCGAAACATAAGGGGGGAGAACAGAAGACGCCGTCACATCCGAAATACAAAAATGAAGTTATTTCAGGAAGGCTATTAGTCTAAAAATTATCTATGCCGGAATCCAGACCGGAAGCTATTCCCCAAAGGCTATTAGTCTGAATATGGTCTGTATCCTCTATCTAATTTTATTCTATTGCCTTACTGCTGGAAACTGGAAATGCTGGACTCAAAGCTATTGCAATGTATTATACCCCTAACTTGGATACATATAAATACAGGGACCAGAAATACATAGACCACTCAGTGTTTTGTTAATAATAGTGTTACATTTTTAAAGTGATAAGTGCTTGGTAATTAATATATTTTCCACTAAGTATACCTTCATATTACAAAGAGAACAACCTTAAGTAAAGCATGAATCTTAGAAGTGCATTATGTTGACGACATATCATCACCATTGTGTTCATGATAGAACCTAATCTAGTGATCTGAAATGCATACATAATTATCTACAGAAATAAAAAATGTTTTATGAAAACATAGTCAATACAGTATAAACATTTTTTATTTTATCTCCTGTTTTAGTCTCAGCAATTTTACTGTGATTTATGTCATAGTAAAGATGTGATTTAAATGAAAAAAAATGTAACTTTGTGGCTTTTGTAAGTTGTTTTAACTTTCCAAAATTCCCATGTCCTGCTTTGTCACTCATTATTAACCCGTGACCTGTGCTGCTTCTACACCGCGTTCCAAATTATTATGCAAATGTTATTTTTCACTGATTTTCCTAAATAGTTGATGCAAATGACAGTCAGTATAATCTTCAAGCCATCAACCGTTGGAGTATAATGCGAATTTTATTGAACAAATCTCCTAATGATAACAGATTTTTTTTAGAAGTTAAAAACTCAAAATGCACTGTTTCAAATTATTATGCACAACAGAGACAAAACATTTTAAAGGTTGTAAAGAGAACTAAAACGGCAATTTTTTTGAATTTGCAGCATCAGGAGGTCATATTTACAGAAATCAAAAGCTCTTTCAATCAAAAAAAACGTAACAGGCCAAGTTACATGTTAACATAGGACCCCTTCTTCACCTTCACAATTCTTGCATCCATTGAATTTGTGAGTATTTGGACAGTTTCTGCTTGAATATCTTTGCAGGATGTCAGAATAGCCTCTCAGAGCTTCTGTTTTGATGTGAACTGCCTCCCACCCTCATAGATATTTTGCTTGAGGATGCTCCAAAGGTTCTCAATAGGGTTGAGGTCAGGGGACATGGGGGCCAGACCATGAGTTTCTCTCCTTTTATGCCCATAGCAGCCAATGACACAGAGGTATTATTTGCAGCATGAGATGGTGCATTGTCATGCATGAAGATAATTTTGCTACGGAAGGCATGGTTCTTCTTTTTGTACCATGGAAGAAAGTGGTCAGTCATAAATTCTACGTACTTTGCAGAGGTCATTTTCACACTGTCAGGGACCCTAAAGGGGCCTACCAGCTCTCTCCCCATGATTCCAGCCCAAAACATGACTCCGCCACCTCCTTGCTGATGTCGCAGCCTTGTTGGGACATGGTGGCCATTCACCAACCATCCACTACTCCATCCATCTGGACTATCCAGGGTTGCACGGCACTCATCAGTAAGCAACACGGTTTGAAAATTAGTCTTCATGTATTTCTGAGCCCACTGCAACCGTTTCTGCTTGTGAGCATAGTTTAGGGGTGGCCGAATAATAGCTTTATGCACACTTGCAAACCTCTGGAGGATCCTACACCTTGAGGTTCGCGGGACTCCAGAGGCACCAGCGGCTTCAAATACCAGTTTGCTGCTTTGCAATGGCATTTTAGCAGCTGCTCTCCTAATCCTATTAATTTGTCTGGCAGAAACCTTCCTCATTATGCCTTTATCTGAACGAACCCATCTGTGCTCTGAATCGGCCACAAATCTTTTCACAGTACGATGATCACGCTTAAGTTTTCTTGAAATATCCAATGTTTTCATACCTTGTCCAAGGTATTGCACTATTTCACGCTTTTCGGCAGCAGATAGATCCTTTTTCTTTCCCATATTGCTTGAAACCTGTGGCCTGCTTAATAATGTGGAACGTCCTTCTTAAGTAGTTTTCCTTTGATTGGGCACACCTGGCAAACTAATTATCACAGGTGTCTGAGATTGATTACAATCATCCAAAGAGCCCTAAGACACAATACCATCCATGAGTTTAATTGAAAAACTAATAATGAAATGTTTATGACACTTAAATCCAATGTGCATAATAATTTAGAACACGGTGTATAAGTGGTGTCTACTTGTTGGTGCTTGGAAAAGGTCCTCTTTTCTTACCAGAAACTGCTTTCCCTGACAAGCAAGTTTCTACTGAAGGACTGAAAAAAACAAAGAATCATGCCTCACGCTGGCGTTAACATTAAAGGGAACCTGTTACCATCATTTCACCTCTTAAACCAGCAATACCTGGTGGTAGTGGGTGAAAAATCATTTTTATGTAACCTATAATTATCGATTATAAGTCGGCTCTGTACCTTTTAATATTCAGTTTTTTTAGTGTTTCTGTGCCGTATTCTAATGAGCATAAAAGAGTCATATCTGTGTTTGAAAAGAGTCATATCTTCAATCCTCAAGCCTTTCCGAGTTAACCCCGCCTCCTTACTTTTGATTGACAGCTCCACGCACACATGAAATCCCACGCTTGTGCATCAATGTCCTGTTCTGGTGCGTACGCACCATGGGACACAATTGTGGCGCAGGCGCAGTAACTAGATTTGAAGCCCGGACAAAGCAGGGAAGGGTGTCGGACACATGCGCGCTATCTCAGACGAGATTTCGCATTTCAGCGCGGGACAGTTTTCGGCAGTGGGCGGGAATAAGAAGAGGAATGAACGAGATTGCCAGATTATTACCATAAAAGGCGCAAAATGTTTGCAGACTGTTATTTACTGTCGGAGGAGTTTAGGAGAGGGAATAATGGCAATGAACTTTTGACAGCAGCGGCCAGCGAGGGGTGAGAGGAGTTCAATAGGTGAAATGCTGGTGACAGGTTCCCTTTAAATAAAAGGGTCTTCTGGAAAACAATGGAACTAGCCAGTATTCTAGGAACATAACTTAAATCGGTTCGCTGTAATTAATTGCACTCACACTAGGCCTCAGATGAAATTGTGCTTCCTGTCTAAAATGCCCAAGTGTAATAACCTAAGTTTACTGTATAACACTCTATTAGGACATACAGTTGTATTTTAAACCGTTTAGGCCGGAGTACAGCCACTGAAAATCATGTCTACTCTAAATATTAAAATAGGGCTGAATCTCAGCCCTGTATCCCCTCTATGATAGGAGACGTACTTGTGGATAATAGAACATATACATTTTGAAGCATAACTACTTCCTATTCTTTCTATTTACATTTCCACTTAACAGCTTCCTCAGTATCCATATTCTGGTAATCGCAGGTACCAATATTCCATATGATTAGATCAGAGAGGATGAAAATGATTGTCATGCTTTAGTAAATTCCTTTATGCTCCTTAGTGCAGCTTATCTGATCTAATAAAGCGAAGTCCCTGGCGGCTGGAGCCAAAATAGTTGTAGAGCGTTTGTAACGGACCCTGTGAATTTTAATCTACTTTATGTATTTTATTGTGATGCTGGGCTGGATTTCATCTCAGTACATCTACATCTCTTTCCTTCATACAAAACTTTGTAGAGATTTAATTTAGTAGAAATGTAATTGCTCTACTACGGAAGATACAGTTCATGTGTTTGTGTGTAAGACTCAAATGAATTTCATTTCTTGACTGGCAGTGGATAGCTTTCTCGTACAGGGCTATACTTAGGGTACCAATTTATTGTACGAGGCTTCGTGCAGAATTTGTATTGGAGCCCTATATGTCTTTACACATAATAAACCTCAACATTTTACGGACTGCAGCAGTTAGCAGCTTCCTCCTGATCTAATAAGATTTTTAGATGTGTAAAGGGACAATGATGCAATATAGGAGAACACCGTTTTACTGTTAAATACGTTTCTTGGTAGAACCCATGTACAGTATTATATACACTTTTGTCTGCAAGAAACACATAGCAGATCTTCAGGGGGTACAGCGTTAAGTAACCTCGATGTAAATAACATATAAGAGAATGTGTCAGCACTTCTCCACATGCACCTTTAGCCTTAAGTGGGACCTGGTGGGGCTCAGCGTGAAATGTAGAGTCCACCTATCATTTCACAGCCAGAAATTAAGTAGTGGCACTTGTCCAATTTGTAATCGCTGCACTTTATTTTTCGATAGGCAAACCTAAACAGCGGGTTAGGACATGTAGAGAAAGCAGCTGGCGCTTTCTCCACATGTCCTAACCCGCTGTTTGTCTGCCTATCGAAAATAAAGCGCAGCGAGTTGGGTGGGTGCTGCGACTTCACATCTGATTGAATGTCCAATTTTGGACAATTAATATTTTCTAATCTCAATAGTTCTACATTATGTATTGAGTCATTGTTTAATATATTTTTATTGCTGTTGGTTCTGTGTTTTTCTGATACAAAGCTCCAAATCCCCTATTGCTATAGAGTTAAAGGGTAAAATTCGGCCGTAATAGCATACAGTGTATTAATTATTCAATAGTTCTACAATTTACTCAGAGTAGAACCTATTATAAAAGAAAAGTGAAAAAGTGAAACCTGTCCATACATTTCTCCTGCACTTATAGCCACAGCTCTAAATGTACAGATGTAATTTTTAACTGAACTCTTAACGCATTACATACACAGTGGCAAGAAACTTTAATTTGAGTTTTTCAATGGTTTTCAATTGCTTTAGTGATAAGTTATCACACTGCAGCAAGTTATCCGAGTCAAGATAAGGATTGCTACATCTGTAGATTATCAATCCCTGTTCCCATAGTGGTTTACAATCTGATTCCTTTGTCTCAGTGAGACACGCACACGCCTATTTCATAGGATGCTAGATGATCTATCCACATGGAAATCCATACAAACATTGGGAGAGTATAGAAACTCCATGGAGATGTTTCCCTTGGTTGGATCCATTTTAGGACGCCAGTTCTGCAAGGTAACGGTGCAAACCACTGAACTATTATATATAAGTACCGACACCATGGCCATCACACATAGGGACATTGTATTTTGAAAGACTATAATATTTTTAGTGCTTCTTTCTAAAAATATACCGCTAATGGTCATCTACAAAACCTAGAACACTAAACACTGGTAATTCTTGAGTTATCTTTTTGTTGTTGCTCAAGGTTAATAGAAGTAAAGCAAGGAAGATGTTTGTTCCCATGAGCGTAAAACCACTATTTTCTTATTTTTTGCGGGGAGCGGGGTTTCCTCTTTTCTTTTCAAACCTTGACTCTATGTGCTAGCTAGGTCATACAACAGCTAGTATACCATAAAAGCACACCTGGCTTCTTTGCCGTGGTAATATTTATTGCCATGAGTTAGTGTGAAGAGTGAAAACATTCATTTTACAGTATTTGTTCCTATCTGTCAGTACTCAGACTTTATAAGTTATAATTAACAATGTACCTGTTGTCACAAGGGGATTAAACTAATTCCAAGAAATGACCAACACAAGCGAGGTTTTTGTGGTGCTTTAGATATGTGGATTTAAGCTTTACAGGCATTAGGTCTAGCATTGATTTTGCAAAACATTTGACTGATGTGGGCTCTTTCATTTGTTTGAGCATGTTATTATGGACAATTGCTGGGTAAAGCTCACATTGATAATCTAAAGGTATTCCTTTAATGCCCGAACATTGATTTCCTGTTTTGTGAGTCACACAAGTAGATGAGAAAAAGGAAGAAAAACAGTTACAAAAATGATTACGGCTTTTATTATAAAGTCTCAAATCTTGACCAAAATCTTGAAATGCCTGTCAATAAATTAATTTAAGAATTCAAGTTACTGGGGAAATCCTATTCCGTTTATGTTTATAGTTAAACAAATGTTTAGTTATTGTCATTAAACATGTCATTAGCTGAATGAAGTTAGTCTCCTAAATTGCCAAAATACGTTTTGGCACAATGTTTTTGACAGATTGGAACAGATGGGTGTCGATGAATGGAAACCTATCTACTGCCAGCTTTTTTTTTTATTATTATTAAACTTTTGCACATTTTAATCTGATTAGCTTAGTGTCTGTAGTATTTAACTCTTTCCCATGTCATGTCTTTCACTTTAGTGCGCAAGAGTGCATAGATATTGATCATCTACATACATTTATTCTGAATAGCCAATAGTTTGAATGTTATCCACTTATCTATTCACTTATTGTGTGTATAAGCGTCAACTTTATGGATTAGGTAAGGGTCCTTTTTCACCGGCCAATATGGGCCATAAAAACACACGCCGATCAACGAGACGGGTTTTATAGTGTAACACACCATTAAATAATATAACGTCGTAGCGGAATAGCAGCTGGCCAACAGAGTACCAAGTCAATATATAAATAGTCCAAGCACAATGGTACCTGTAGTGTTTAAGACCGTAGCAACGGCTAGGCACAGATGGGAACTTGACAGCAGACACCAGATGTGGTGTAACACAGCAGGCGGAACCGGTGGCACAACACGACTCCCAACAGGTTTAAGGCACAGGAAAAAATAGCACGGGATACAGGGTACAGGTGGCAGGGCATGGGAACAACGGGAACAGGATAACACTAAGGGACCATTTGCAAGACTAACATAGGAAAACACAACATCGCTCAGGCAATGAGCAAAGGGCAGGGCCCTTTCTTCTAGTCCAGGGTGATTACGGGCTAATTGATGATAATTCCCATGTGCGCACGCTGGCCGTTTGCGGCCGGGCACAAGCGAGCGTGCACCCTACGGGACACAGCGGACTGGAGCGGAAGTGAGCGCTGGTGCCTCCTGGAGAGGAGATGCGGGCCAGCACTCACAGATCCATGGCTGCGGCCGTCAGGGGTGAGTAATCCCGACGGTCCGTGGTCATGGACGCTACACAGAGCTCTACCTTTCAGCCCCCTTTTCATAGGTAGTAGGTGTATGTAGTGGGTACATACAAATGCTTAGCTCTGTTAAGACACAAAATAGATGTCCTGGCTATCAAAGGTTTTGTCTAGTGATTGACATTATGGCATTAGATTCTGATGATATGGACTGTCCTTCCTTGTTAAAGTGTAGCTTATCATTTGACAAACTTCTGACATGTCATAGTGACATATCAGAAGTTTGGACTGGTGGGGGTCCGAGCACTGAGACCCCCACCAATTGCTAGAACGAAGCATCTGAAGCGCTCGTGTCAGCGCTCAGCCGCTTTGTGTCTGTTCGGCTTTTTCCGGAAATAAATGTATCGGACTACGAACTCAATAGCAAGTCTATGAGCCCACACCCCGATACATCGGCTTTCCGGAAAAAGCCGAACAGACACGAAGCAGCTGAGAGCTCACACGAGTGCTTCAGCTGCATCGTTCAAGCGATTGGTGGTGGTCTCAGTGCTCGGACCCCCACCAATCCAAACTTCTGACATGTCACTATGACATGTCAGAAGTTTGTAAAATGTTTAGCTACACTTTAAATGCCTTTGTGATTGCTTAATATCTTCTCTTATACACGTTGTATGATATGAATACAGTTTCATTTGATTTTGAAATTGTATGGTATTTAATATTCATTTGCCTCCTGATAGTTTACAGATGCACATGTGAGAGGCAGGTTTGAAACAATTGTGATTTAAAATCTTTTTTTAGCACTCTCCAGATAAACTTCCAATGTGGAAGGTTCACAGTTTATAATCACACTGGGAGACATAAAAGCTTGCCAAAAGACCTTGTGTAAATGAGTAAAGCTGGTATGTGTATTTCTCCTAGAAGTTACAAAGAAGAAAGATGGATCCAGCCTTTCTCTGATTTATGAGCCTTTTCATCACCACTGCTTCCCTGTGCGGAGTGCCACTCTGGAGCATGGCCATACATTCACAAACATGCTGTTTGGTTGAGTTTGTTCATTCAAGAACAAAACAAAAAAAATATTCATTAAAAATAATCTCTAAGTTAGATGTCTTTCACCTGATTTTTAATATTTTTATATTGCAATAAAATCGAAATGCCTGTCACTGAAAGGGAAATAAATTGGGAAAGGTTCCCTACACCTTCAAAACCAGCCAACAATTAATACTAGCACTGAATTATTGGGTATTAAATTAATATTTAACCTTTGTTAGAGTAACATATGCTTAAATTCCCTTAAATAAAATATACTATATGTGAAAGGTAGTTTACAGTGGCTGATAACTGTAATTGCAGAACCATAAGCATTCGAGACAGGATAACCAAGGCTCGGTTTATAACAAAAGCCATTGTAGCGCCCATGGCCGCTCCGTTCGGCTGGGTCCCGTAGGGTGCGCGCACACGCTCGCGCCCGGCCTTAAAGGGCCAGCGCGCGCAATTAGGAAATCGTCATCACTATCAACTGCCACGTTTTCCTGGTCTATAAGAAGGCCCCTGGCCTTCTAATCCTTGCCTGAGCGTTGTTAGTCTTTCCCAGTCTGTCTCGCAAATGGTCCCTTAGTGTCTCCCGTTCCAGCTGTTACCCGTGCCCTGTTACCGTTCCCGTATTCCGTATTGTTCCTGTGCCGACCAGCGTTCAAGTGTCATCCGCCACGACAAGTGTCATCTGCCACGTCAAGTGCCATCTGCCACGTCAAGTGTCTTCTGCCACGTCTAGTGCCATCTGCCACGTCAAGTGCCATATGCCACGTCAAGTGCCATCTGCCACGTCAAGTGCCATCTGCCACGTCAAGTGCCATCTGTCACGTCAAGCGTCTTCTGCCACGTCTAGGGCCATCTGCCACGTCAAGTACCATATGCCACGTCAAGTGCCATCTGCCACGTCAAGTGCCATCTGCCACATCAAGTGTCTTCTGCCACGTCAAGTGCCATCTGCCACGTCAAGTGGCATCTGCCACACCAAGTGTCATCTGCCACGTCAAGTGTCTACCGCTTAATCGGATACTGCCCGCCACGTCTGGCGCCACTTGCCGCACCTGCCTCCATCCGTGCTGAAGCCACAGCCACCGCCCGGACTATTTCAGGTACCCAAGCATTACTGTCTGCCATTTACTTCCGCATAGACTGTGACCTGGTCAGCTGCCTCCCCGTTACGGCGGAGCGGCCTAGTGGGTCCACATACCCTGTGCCCGTGACAGCCATGACACTGTGACAAATCTATTGTATGATATATGCAAACCACCACCAATGACCCTATTGACTTGTAATGGTGTTCTGTGGGGTTTTCTGTCAATTTGACAGCAGGAATAGTGCTGCATGCTGCACTATTCTTGCCGTCAAAAGTGACAAATACCCCAATGGGACCTCTGACGGAGGCGCTGAATGGTTGTGTGAACAGAGCCTAAACCGCATCAATTGAAAATCACATACTCAGGAAAAAAGTAGCATTCCCAAAAAGAACTCGTGATTACCCCAACTGTCTAACTCTACCTAGAAAAGCTTCTTTCTCACAGTCAACACTATTTTTAAAAGACTCACAACATTTTGTCCGCCATAGGGATAAGCCCACTTTCTTAAACCAGTCATCACTATAAAATCTAGAGAGGCGTTTCAAGCCTCACAAATCGCATGATCAGAATCACCAGTATACTGACAGGTGTCCTGGTAGGTTGCTGGTGAGGTGTTGCTACCAAAAGCAGGATCAGAAGCCAACATAGAAAAGCAGGGCACAATTAAAGGGGGTCTGTCATATATATGCTGCACTGTATGAGGAAAGCATAAAGAGGTGACAGACACGATTTCAGCAGTCTGTCACTTATTACGTAAATTGCCATAGTTTAGGAGAATTTAGTTCTTATACTTACAGCCTGATGCGATGCAGGATGTGAGTACAAGTATATTCATATATTCATGCTCCTCCTCCCTTCTGCCGCTGATTGACACATTTCTCCCTTTGTACAGTATTATGGAGAAATGTGTCAATCAGCGGCTGGAGGGTGGAGGAGCATGAATATATGAATATACTTGTACTCACATCCTGCATCGCGTCTGGCTGTAAGTATAAGAAATAAATTCTCCTAAACTACGACGATTTACCTAATAAGTGACAGACTGCTGAAATCAGCGTGTTTGTCACTTTATGCTGCCCTCAGACATGACAGCATAAATATAACAGATCCTCTTTAATTGTGCCCTGCTTTTCTCTGTTGGTTTCTGAACCTGATTTTGGCGTAAAGCAAACAGCGATCACACAGTTTTAACTTTGAGATGGTTACACTAGGACTTTTTTTTTTTTTTTTTGCCAGATGGTCACTGCATAAATTAATATAAACTGATAGAAAATTAGCTTTATATCTTTATTTTATTGATCCTTTCCTAACCGCGTACAAGCAAACAACATTAATAGATTTATTTTTATTTTTTAGAGTTATCTGACTGCTGCTGATGTCAAATGTTACAGCTAGGCATCAGTGCTCTAAGTGGAAATAATAGCTAAAACAAAATTACTCTAGGCTAGTGAAATACAACATCTGAAATTATTATTTGTTATCATTAATGGGCCTTTTACACCTGACGATAAGCGGCCGATGCAGCCAGCGCAGATCAACGAGACATCGTTGATTGTCACTCGTTTGCTCCTGTGACACGGGGCTATGGATAAGGACGAGCGGTTGTTACTCGGATCGCTCGTCCCCATATATTATCATGACGGCAGCGCATCTCCCTTTACACAGGGAGATGTGCTGCCAACAACGATAATATTTTACTTTTTTAAAATGAAACGACCTGCTGATGATCGTTCCCCTGTTTACACAAGGCAATTATTGGCAACGATCGTTATATTACGTTATATTAACGCTCGTCTGCCCCATAATCGTCCTGTGTAAAACCCCCTTTAAAGGGAGTGTGTCACCATAAAAATGACCTATTGTTTATATCAAGTTTTTATGTTAAACATATTTTTTAAGAATTGTTTGCTGATTTTTATATTTTTCTCTAGTTCAATATATTAACAAATAATACTAAAATCTTGCAGTTTTCACTCTGGCCACTGAGCCTCACACTAGACTGACACTTCCTGTTCTATAGAGATCACCTTCTCATCAGACATCTCATGATCATCACAGGCAGGATTACAATGAAAGGTATCACCTCTATATAGAAAAACCGGATCCATCATTGACAATATGTGATGGACACCGCTCCCCTCCTCCCCCTTCCTGCACAGGTCACAGAGCATGCCTAGAAAACTCTACCATAGAAGTCAATGGGTCCCTCCCGTTCACAGGTTCCTATGGTCCACGTGGCTGCTGCAAAGCATATTTCTAAATGCTGTTAATAGCAGCTCAGGGAAGATGGCTGCCCCATAATTAATAACAGAAAACAGGATAAAAAAAATCTCCATTAAAAAAATATTATCAGATCAGAAAAAAAGATTGTTTCACTATCTGGTTTTTATTAGGAAAAAAATATATAGGTGATCAAGTGACTTGTCCCTGGCATATTTAGAAATGATAGCAATTAGAAAACAACACATGATGATGCGTGCATTAAATATATTCCTAAAGCCTATAGTAAATCCAAGACTTGCAGTTCTCTCTTAATAAGGGCAGGATATTGCTATCTACAAGTATACTTTGATACTCCACCAGTTGAACAGCCCTACCAATGATTTTATTGTTAGATATGCTAAATTCGATGTGCTGGAAATAAAGTCTCTGATATTACTGTGCTTGCAGACACAAATTGAAAATCTATTCCGCTACCCATTTCCCTCTGGCTACGGACTGTCGGCAGCATCTTATGGCAATTTATAGAGAGCTAGTGGAGTTCTGACTACTAACTGAAGAAAATATCAGGACAGGTGACAAGATATATGAAGCAACATATTTGGTTTACTTTTACAATACATGTTAACGGTAAAATTATGTACAAAAGTGAATAGAGTCCCCAAATTTTAGAACTCCGGCTATCTGAGATAGAGAATTCTGTATGTTATTATAGAAGTACAATTTTATTACTAATTCTGCTACTATTTCCCAGTTATCCACTATTCTAGCATACGAAAAGACACAATCCTGCTTTTTGAACCTAAAATTAGATTTGTTGTGTATATTCCACCTTTTCTAAAATCCCTCTATAAAAAAATCAGTAACGTATGGGCATACCAATGTCGCTAATATTATTGTTGGATGGGAGATCGGACTACATCCTCTTAACAGGTTAATCCTATATCTGCCCTTGAAATACCAGTGTAACTTCAATTTGCTGTTTATTGTTCTCTTTGAAGCACAATGTTGAGTGCTTAGTAAGAGGTGCTTATTCTATACTCCGAGCCAAAAAATAGAAGAAAACAAAACACCAAAGGGAAAAATGCTTGCAAATTTCAGATTCATCCTGAAAATGAAGAATGTGGCGTATAATTAGATAAGGGGTTATGAGATTTGCTTGCATACACGTAACTATTTTTACTGTAATAAAAATAGACTAAATATGCCTCGGCATATACAATTGATGTTACTCTCTATGATATTTGACTACTGGAATTTACTTTCCTGTCTTTAAGACAGACAAATTATTTCACTTCTCAAATATGTACATATTTTTTCCATTGATCTCTGCTAAACCTCATCTGTTACCGACTCAGTCTCCCAATCTTTCCTAATCCTTTTTCAGAGAGTATACACGCTGATCTGACTTTACTGGCTTACATAATTCATAGTCGCTAGCAAACCGACTTTGCTGTAAATTCATACTGCCATGTAAAATGTCAATGGCGTCAATTAAAGTGATAGTGCCCATCTGCTTATTTTAAGTAGATTTTGTAGTGCCCGTAAGTTTCACTGTTTTATTTATGTTAATAAGCAGAGAGACTTCAAACAGGAACGAGAGACACCAGATTTCTTGCTGTGTATGTATAGTTTACTGATCAGCAATGTGTATGTAAGGTAGAAGGCCAATGATAAAAAGCTGGTACATTAGGTGCACTCTTCTACATCAATCTTCGGCTCTATGCCAATAAATTGGACAAATAGTGGGGTGTTGGAAATGCCCTAACAATAGATAAAGTGTAGTCCACTGACATGATGGAAGTCAGATGCATATTGTTGATGTTCCTTCCCAGTAAAGAGGAAGGGAGGCATCCCACCATAGAATTCCAAAATACTGGCATTGCAGTCTGCACAGCAATGAACTGGTAAATGAAAAGGTTACTTGATGGTTTTCATACCGGTTGTATAAAGTGCAGCATTAATGCCGTTTCTTTAATAATGAGCTTGTCTGTGTTCGCTGGAGACTTGATAAAAGCCAAAACGTGGACAGATATCTGTTTTGCCTCTACTTACCAGTCCCTCCTGTTGTGTCAGGTATTTCTTCAATCTTCAGAGAAGTCCTAACCATCTGGTAGGTATTTACCTTCCGCTCTGCACCTGCAGGTATGGAAGATCCACAGCGAGAACAATATTCTTCTTATGAGTATAAACACATACAGAGCTATACCAATGCCAATAACATATAATATACCATGGATAATACCTGAAATCCACCCACCATGCTAGAAAACCAGTTTGCTGGATTGAGACTGCTTAACCAGTCAACGAAGGGCCAGGCGTCCTCCTTCATAGTAATGGATGGATTAAAGAAAGGGTTAGATATCTTCCTTGTAAAACACAATATACAGGGTTAGAGGTATTAAAGTATTTGTCCCGCAAAAATAATTTCTCACCTATTCACAGGGATCCCCAGCAATCACAAAATCGAGGGTCCCGTGTCCCACGTTTGAATGGAGTGGTGGACAGACATGCGCACTACAGCTAAATTAATTCTCTACGGGACAACCCCTTTAAGGTAGAATGTTGATTCAGAGATCTGACCAATGGCCAGCGGGGGTCAGGAAGAGTTTTTTTTTTCCACTATATAGTAAATTGGGTCTCTGTCATTTAAAGGGAGGTTTCTGCCTTCCACTGGATCAATTGGAGTTCGTACGTATAAAAAGTTTTAACTTGATAGCCTTTTTTTTAACCCATTAACTGTGTGACTTGTGACCAACCTTTTCCTTTTAGTTGTTTTACCTACTTGTAACAAGGAATCTTCTGCTTTTGTGTCATTAGAGATGTAATTACATCAAGCCTTGTCTACCATAGTACAAATCACTCCATAACTAGTTGTAAAGTATTCAAGTCTTTGTTGGATAAGTTTCTTTTTTTTTTTTATCATCTGGGCTTTTGTGGCAGCAATCCTGAAAGCTCTACCATATTGCTACAATATATTATCTAATAGATCATCCTAACGCCTTCTTTAAAATACACAGCATGTTAGTTTTTTGGGTGGAAAAGCCGCAGATTATTCGCATTGAATTACAATTGCGGATCTGCTGAAAAGTCAGGATTTCTGCCATGGATTCTTCGAAAAATCGATGTCGGATTTGCCTTTGGCGAATCCGACACTTATGCACATAGCTTATAAGAAAGATTTCCAGACGAAAAAATGTTTTTAGGTCTGATACAAACCTATGACGGTATGCATTTTTGCGCGACAAAAAGATCTTTTACTTTTTATTGACCAGGTCCCCAAATACTAGCTAACCACAATGGTCATTTATACTAGAACCCCTTGATCAGCTGTAATTGACGGGAAACCACATTGTAAGCTTTCATATGCTCGTGTGATTTCATCTGCTGAGGGCCCATTGAAATAATTGGGCGTCTGTGTAATGGTGGGGGTACCACAAGTACTTCAGAGCAGGAGCTGCTCCTTGTAGGCCTAATAGAGAAAGTTACTGTAATGATCAGTAATCCTATTCTGTTACCTATGTATCCTGATAGAGCATTCGTCATGTGTCCTTTTTTTTTACTATTTGTTATTTCTCTTTTTATACAATGCAATCTGAGGATTTCCTTTATACTGGGTTATCAATCTCCAGGTTATTATTCTGCTGCTTAAGTTGTAAGTCAACCTTTTATGAACCTTCAATTATATATTAGGAAACTGGATCAACAGCAATAAATTTCCACTGGCTGACAAGAAAGCCATGGGGAGTTTGAATTGCTAGACGCTTCTTTTTATTATTATTATTTGCTCCCATTGGTACGTATACTGTATATTAGGTAACTGTTCACTATTATATAACTTAGGTCAACATTTAAAGGCGTTTTCCCACGAGGGACATTTATGACATATCCACAGGATAGGTCATAAATGTCAGATAGATGCGGGTTCCACCTCTGGGACCCGCACCTATCTCTAGAACGGGGCCCCTAAACCCCGTTCTACCTCCGTGTGTGTTGGCTGATTTCCGACCATGTAGTTGAAAACAGGGTAGCTCGCTGAGCTACACTGTTTTCGTTAGCCCCAGAGAACTGAATGTTAGTTACGGAAACAGCGTAACTCGCATGCTGCGTTGCTTCCGTAACTGCTATTTACTACTATGGGTGTTATGGAAACCGCGTAGCTCAGCGAGCTATGCTGTTTTCATAACTTCCGACAATAAAGTCAGGAAGTGGCCGGTAGGCAGCGATGGCAGACAAAGCTAGAACGGGTTTAGGGGGACCCGTTCTAGAGATAAGTGCAGGTGCCAGAGGTGGAACCCGCATTTATCTGACATTTATGACATATCTTGTAGAAATGTCATAAACGTCCCTCGTGGGAAAACTCCTTTAAGTCAATCGATGTTTGCTTAACACAATCCAGCTTCATCAAATCCTTTTGTTTCCATTGCATATAAATTACGGAACACTAGTATTTCTGGTAAAGTTATAGTATTTGTCTATGAAATTAGCCTTGACCTTTTTCTAAAAAACAAAAAAAAGTACATTGTCACGTTCATGTCTTGGCACATAATGTAAAATGTTGGATTATTTAATTAATAGCTAAAACATCATAAATGGTACACAGGGCTTTTTATTATTATTATGGTATTAATATAATGTTCTCTTTCTCTCTCTCTCTCTCTTTCTCTCTCTCTTTCTCGCTCTCTTTCTCTCTCTCTTTCTCGCTCTCTCTTTCTCGCTCTCTCTTTCTCTCTCTCTTTCTCTCTCTCTCTCTTTCTCCTCTTCTCTCTCTCTCTCTCCCCTCTCTCTCTCTCTCTCTTTCTCTCTCTCTCTTTCTCTCTCTCTCTTTCTCTTTCTCTCTCTCTTTCTTTCTCTCTTTCTTTCTTTCTTTCTCTCTTTCTTTCTCTCTTTCTTTCTTTCTCTCTTTCTTTCTTTCTTTCGCTCTTTCTTTCTCTCTCTTTCTCTCTCTCTTTCTCTCTCTTTATCTCTCTCTTTCTCTCTCTCTTTCTCTTTCTTTCTCTCTCTCTCTCTTTCTCTTTCTCTCTTTCTCTCTCTCTTTCTCTCTTTCTCTCTCTTTCTCTCTTTCTTTCTCTCTCTTTCTCTCTTTCTCTCTTTCTCTCTTTCTCTCTTTCTCTCTCTCTCTCTCTCTATATATTCTTTACTTGATGGTTTACTCACCGTAAACTAACTGTACCTATACTGGATTTGAGTATTCTCATAAATTTAAACACTTTCATACCTGTCAAGCCTCCAAAAAGGAACTCTGCACTTGGACTTTATTGGATATGTTGGCTTCATATCAGAAGTTTTTAACCACACACACAAACAACAAACAAATGGACCAGTGTAAAGCCAGGTAACTCTGCTATTCTATGTTATAAAAGTGAATGTCTGTCCTCTATAGGCATTCAGACACCTGAACCATTTGACCCCATATTTGGTACATCGGGTGTCGGGGAAGGTTTTCGTAAATGTTCCAACCTTGCCTTTGTTCTCTGTTATCAGCCGTTATAGCGAATATCTGATTGTCATCCTCTATAGGCATTCAAACACCTATTTGATTCCAAATTTGGTACATCAGGTGTTCAGGAAGGTTTTCGTAAAGGTCCCGACCTTGCCGTTGTTCTCTCTTATCAGCCATTATCACATAATTATGATCCAATACTATAAAAGTGAATGCAGACATTCGCTTTTATAGTAAAGGTGTTTTTATCTCGCAGTATCAGGCAGTGCACTTCACAAGATAATCCTAAATATGAAGGTACTGGGGAGCGGTTACCCATAGCAACCTATCAGATTACTGATGGCCAGGAGGAAAGCTGCATTGCTAGCTGCAGAGACTCCTCTTGCCCAACTGCAAGCTGATCAAATGCGTCATACTGCTGCTCGAGCTGCTGAAACTCCTCAGCAAACTTTGGCTTTCTCAGCAACAGATCAGACAGATGGCTCTCAGAAGCGCAGAGACTCCTTCCCGATCCCAGGCCAGTCAGCAAGCTGATAGAGCACATCATGTTCAGCATGGTAATGAGTGGGCTTTCATGCATGATGCTGTTTTAAATTATGTATAGCCATATGTATATAAGAGTATAGCAAATTTATTAACCAAATAAGACAAACAATATTACAAAAACATTAAAAGACAAGACTCTAGTAAAAGTACGTGGTATATTGAAGCGAGGCCAACAAATGCTGGACAATATGTACACATTAAAAGGCTATTATGAGTTCACACAAAGTATAAGATTGACCCGTAAATGGGTCTAAGTACTAATGAATTCTAATCCCACATAGGTAATTCTCAATAACACATGGGGAGAAGAAAACGTCCCACTGCATAAAAGTATATTTCAGTGAACAGCCTTACCCATTGCAGCAAATAGGAGGATAAATAAGCTCGCTTGACCACAATGACTAATGGGGTCATTGTGGCCCATTTAGGGATCAATCTTATACTTTGTGTGAAGTCAAAATAGCCTTTTAATGTGTACATATCATCCAACATTTTTTGGCCTCTCTTCAATATACCACGTATTTTTAATAGTCTTGTCTTTTTATGTTTTTGTAATATTGTTTGTCTTAATTGTTTAATAAATTTGCTATATTCTTATATACACATGGCTGTATGCTCTGTTTCTTCACTATAGTTAATACATTTATGGAGTTGCCTGCATGTTAATTATGGTGGGATGTTTGTTTAAACATTACCTAGCCCTTAAGAAGTATGTTCTTGGAGTTTGTATATTGTTTTAAATTTTGATCCAACCATAGTCTATGGTTAACTGGTATTAAGACTGCCAATGTTGTTAATCATCAGGCTTTGTCACAGTCTTATGATTCCATTTCCTACCAGTTTAGCTGTTAGGTATTTAGGAAGGTAAAATTTGAAATTGTGTGTAACTGCGGGGGCTACTAGCGATTTACACGTAAACCAAGAAAATATGAGGGCATTGATTAGACTTCTGGGCACCCTTGGAACAAATCCAATGAACACTCAAACAGACAGACCGACACATTATACCCGGGCAGCGCCGGCTACTTTTTCTAGTAAACAATAAAAAGCCGAATTTGAATGTTTTGTTGCCAGGCAGTTCAGATTTACATAGCAAAATAAGTCAAATTACCTGTCAGCCGGTACCAGAATTTTATTTCTTGAGAAGACTGAAAAAACTAGCTTTAATAACTTCGCTGTAACTGCAGTTCCCACCCCCTGTGATGGGTCTTTGTGTGCTTTTAATGCTACCCTTGTTCTGTTGTGTATGTCCATTAGATTTGACAATGCTAAAGTGGTAATTTCCATCCTATTCAGTAAATTTGGTTTAAAGGTATAAAGTAGTTTTTCAAGGAGTTTTTAGTTGGTCTGTTTGTCTATCACGCAGTCTGGATGTCTCTGAATTGCTGTCGTTGTTATTATATATTCCCCTCTTAAGCCAGACAATCCTTGTTAGCGTCCCCAGACCCTAAATATATGCTGGGACCTTCTTAAATATCTGCTTTAAATCCTTAGTAAAGCAGAAGTTAGAGCTGCTGCTGAGCGACCAATTATTGCAGTGTTTTCCTGCACCGTTCTGAAAGCTCTGCATCTTTCCAGTACTCCTCATGAATTCTCTTCATTTTGACGGTAATTTAAGTCTTGTACAGGGTTAAAGCTTAACAGGCTTTACTATCACAAATCTTTGTGATTATAAAAATGCTGGAAGAAAGACTGCTTTTTTTTAAAGTTTATTATAACCCAATAATCCATCAGTTTTCAGTCTTTTGTGGCACTTTGGAGCTTGCAAGCTATAATCTTGTTTCTATTCCTAAACTGCATAAAAGCTCTTTATCTCTTATGGTGGCAAGTTTCTAAACCTTTTCATTCCCTTGCTTGCTACTGACATATCTGTGTTTGGGGATGAGCTACAGTTTAACTCTAAACTCGGTACAAGGCAGTGTCCAAAAGTAAGAACTAGCAGCAGGTTGTCACCAGTTCTTGATCACTATGATGGCGCCTCCACTGATACTGCATGTATAATACTGACTCTGGCAGAGATCAACAATATCTGTCACAATGCAAGTAGAGAGAAAAAAGCTGCACTCACCCGGTCTGACTTAGAAAATTCTTTAATGCTTGTAATAAAGGTGTGGGGGGGGGGGCGGGGACTAAGACAGTGTCAGGCAACAGCCGTTTTGCTTACAAAGCTTTATCAAGCCCATCAATAATATCTGTGAGCCATTTGCTAAATGGGAAGGAAATAGTTTACATTGACTTTAGTGACGTTTCTCAGCCCAGTAATCTGCAATGTTACATATTGGGGGTAGGGCTTGCAACAGAAATTACTCTTTTTGTGTCTTTTGGCCATGGTTTGCTTTTTTTGGACATTAATCAAAGTAACTTATGCTATTAAAGCTTATTGTATAATTGAAAGTTCTGCAACTATGTTTTCCGATATAAGATCACTGCTTGCTGTGAGTGGATAAAACATTCTTCACTAGATTCAGACTTGCTTCGTGAGCACATCTGATTGACAAAGATGCACACTTTAAAAGGTATTCTAGCTGTCACTTGTTGACCGATGGGGCCTGACCGCTGAGTCTACCATTGGCTGCTATAATGAAGTTACTGTGGCGCTCTTTATAGCACTGTGGCTCCTTCTGAATTTTACCCTGCATATTGCCACATTTGTCCTAGCACTTTGCAGGTGCATTCAGTTAAATAGGCCTGAGTTGCAATTTCCTACACACTGCGTGGACAGTGGTGGTGCTATGTAGAGGAAATGCCAAAGGAGCCTCTGGTCCTTTTATTTTCGGAATTGGTATGTGTCCCTGAAATACCATGTCACTTGCTACTTGTGGAATACCTGAAACACATTCTCACACTGCGCCATCATAGTATGGCGTGGGGAGTGGGTAGTTCCCGTGCTACGCCGTACTATTACGGTGTGGGCATGACATGGGCTCAGGAGCTGTGTCCACGCCATTCTCATCGGTTGTCACTGTAACATACAACTGACACCCTGCTGCAATGGCCAGGATTAGCGTTAACTTCTATCCTAGCCGTTTAACCCCTTAGATGCTGGGGTTAATTCAGCTCATACTATGAAAATATCTCTAACTTTTGTCAAGACTCTTCTTTTTCACAACCGAACATGGAGTCTATTAATGCGTTCATTCAAAAAGTCTTCCATATATCTGAGTCACAAATATTGACACTAAAAAAAACTGTTTCAGATATAGAGGTCATTAAAGCTGCTCGCACTTTAAAAACAAGCAAGGTTCCTGGGCCTAATGGCCTTTTCAATGAATTCTTTAAATATTTTTCCCAACCCCTTATTCCTTATCTTATGGCAGTATTCAACTGAGCAGCTGAAACTGGAGCTTTCCCATAAGAAATGCTTCAGGCCTCCATTATTACTTTACCACCAAAGCGCAGCAAGTCCCCCATCACCCTTGGCAATTTTTGCCTCCTCTCGCTTCTATCTTCCAGACTCCTGTCTAGAATCTCCACCTTTATAGATAAAAGACCAAGGGGCATCAAGCCTCTGATGGAACCTGTAGAATAATCAACTTGATCAGGTGGGCAGAGAGTAATCAAATGCCTTCTCTGCTCCCTGCCATGGATGCAGAGAAGTAATTCAGTAGGGTGCTTTGGGACTACGCATTTGGAGTTCTCCAAAAATGTGGCTTACGTGGCTTTGCACTGCAATCAATTAAAGTTCTATATTCCTCACCTTCCAGTAAAGTGTTGACTAACTGCAGATTGTCAAGGCCTTTGGACACTCCAATAGCTCTAGGCAAGGGCGCCCCCTTTGCCCTCTTTTGTAGAATTTTAGCCAGAATAAGCATTTTTACCGTATTCTTGCGAGTAGAGACAGGATAACAGCGTATCATCCGATGCCATCAGCTTGCTGACCCACTGTCACTCCTTGTATCCTAGGTGATGCCCTTAGCTTCTTTGCCAAGGGTTCCCTTATGAGAGCAAAAACTAGGGGAGATAGTGAGCAGCCTTGTCATTTAACATTAGATATGCTAAATTGTTTAGAGTAAAACCTAGAGGTCAATTTCCTAGCAGTGGGTTTTGAATATAAACCCATAATGGCAGTCCAGATCCTACCATGGAAAACAAATTCGTGCAGAACAGCTTCCAGTAACCCCCAATGTATCCGATGAATGATGTTTCAGTGTCAAGACATAATAATGCTGTAGGGCGCTTGAAAAGCTAGGCTATTGGGAGAAAAAGTCTAATTTTCCTTGTGCTATGCTTACATTGTGTGCCAGGCTATGAAACCTACTTGGTTTGGGGAAAGAAGGGACCGTAATATTTTATAAATTCTGAAGGCTAATATTTTGTTAAAAGAGCTTAAAAAATATAGTGGACACGAACTACAGGGGAGGACTATATAGGGGACACTAACTACAGGGGAGGACTATATAGGGGACACTAACTACAGGGGAGGACTATATAGGTACCACTAACTACAAACTGCTATTTCATAATAATAATTAGTGCTACTTATTGATTGTTTATCATGTTTTGTCCAATATATATATATATATTTTTTTTTTATTTTTTTCTTTATTATTTTTTTTTTTTTTTTGCAGGGTTAGATATTTACCCCTTTAATGACCAGCCTATTTTAAACCTTAATGACCAGGCCATTTTTTATGTTTTTCCATCGTCGCATTCCAAGAGCTATAACCTTTTTATTTTTGCATCAACATAGCTGTATAAGGTCTTGTTTTTTGCGGGACAAGTTGTATTTTTTAATAGCACCATTTTGGCGGACATATTATTTATTGATTAACTTTTATTAACTGTTTTTTGGGGGGGGAATAGAAAAAAACCTCAAATTTCGCCACTCTTTTTCGCGTCTTAAATCTATGCCATTTACTGTGTGATATAAATAACAAAATAACTTTATTCAGCGGGTTGTTACGATTGCAAAAATACCAAATTTGTATATATTTTGTGTTTTACTACTTTTACACAGTAAAAACACTTTTTTTTCAAAATTATTTGTTTTTGTGTCTCCATATTTGAAGAGCCGTAAAGTTTTTATTTTTTCGCCGATGCGGTTGTATGAGGGCTTTTTTTTTTGCGGAAAGACTTGTAGTTTTTATTGGTACCGTTTTGGAGTAGATGCGACTTTTTGATCACTTTTTATCACATTTTTTTTAAAGTCAGGATTCACAGATAGTTTTTTCTTACATTTTTTACCCTGTTCACCGTGCGGGTTAAATAATGTAATAGAATTATAGTCGGGGTCGTTTTGGACGCGGCGATACCAAATATGTGTAACTTTTTTACTTTATTTTGTTTTTTTAATAGTAAAGCATTTTGTAAGGGGAAAAGCTGGGTTTTTCATTTTTTTTCACATTTTTTTTTAAATTAACTTTATTAAACTTTTTTTTTACTTTTTTACTAGTCCCACTACGGGACTTTAATATGCGATTCTCCAATCGCTATTATAATACACTGCAATACTTTTGTATTGCAGTGTATTACTGCCTGTCCGTTTAAAACGGACAGGCATCTGCTAGGTCATGCCAGAGGCATGATCTAGCAGGCATTCATGACAGGCAGACCTGGGGGCCTTTATTAGGCCCCCGGCTGCCATTGGAGACACAGACACTCGGCGATCGTATCGCCGGGTGTCGGCAGGAGAGAGAGGGAGCTCCCTCCCTCTCTCCAAAACCACTCAGATGCTGTGCTTGCTATTGTGCACCGCATCTGAGGGGTTAAATGGGTGAGATCGATACTTATATCGATCTCACACGGCAGAGCAGGGACGCCCCCAGCCCTCTGCTGCCTCTGAGAGCAGGGAGATTTGACGCTCCCTGCTCTGTTTACTTTATCCTGATGCAGTGCCGTAAAAAGGTATATGCATCAGAATAAAGCCCATTAGTGGCCGCAGTTAAAAGGCGTATTGGCGGTCACTAACGGGTTAATAAGTACTTTTCACTTATGAATACAGTAGTGATGATCTGCTGTGTCTGTGTTCACAGTTTTTGTGAATAACTTAAGGCACTGGCATGGGTCCGTTGTGCTCCTTTCACACCAGGGTTTAGATATGCCATTGATGTATCGTTTTTTCCCCCACATAACTGTAATAAAAAAAAATGCCACATACAGCTCTGTGCCACAAAGACCAACACATTTTTATTGTAAACAAAACATACTTGTACCGTCCTATATACGTTTTATTTGCTGTATTCTATAATGTTGCAGCCTATGTTATTCTATGCAGCTAACAAAAAGGTATCCTGATATACACCTGTCAAATATATGCCAAAAGAACAACCTTCTGGCATACGGTTTTCTCCATATAAACTTTATAAACTTATGGGTACATCACTGTTTACATTTGTATATTTTATTTTGCTCTATATACATATGTACACTACCGTTCAAAAGTTTAGGGTCACTTAGAAATCGCCTTATTTTTGCAAGAAATGCAAAGTTTTTTCATTAAATTTATCAGAAATACACTTTATACATTGTTAATGTGCTAAATGACTATTCTAGCTGCAAACGTCTGGTTTTTAATGCAATATCTACATAGGTGTATAGAGGCCCATTTCCAGCAACCATCACTCCAGTGTTCTAATGGTACATTGTGTTTGCTAACTGTGTTAGAAGGCTAATGGATGATTAGAAAACACTTGCAAACTCTTGTGCAATTATGTTAGCACCGCTGTAAACAGTTTTGCTGTTTAGAGGAGCTATAAAACTGACCTTCCTTTGAGCTAGTTGAGAAACTGGCGCATTACATTTGTGGGTTCGATTAAACTCTCAAAATGGCTAGAAAAAGAGAGCTTTCATCTGAAACTCGACAGTCTATTCTTGTTCTTAGAAATGAAGGCTATTCCATTCGAGAAATTGCCAAGAAACTGAAGATATCCTACAACGGTGTGTACTACTCCCTTCAGAGGACAGCACAAACAGGCTCTTACCAGAGTAGAAAGAGAAGTGGGAGGCCCCGCTACACAACTGAGCAACAAGATAAGTACATTAGAGTCTCTAGTTTGAGAAATAGACGCCTCACAGGTCCTCAACTGGCAGCTTCATTAAATAGTACCCAGTGTCAACGTCTACAGTGAAGAGGCGACTCCGGGATTCTGGCCTTCAGGGCAGAGTGACAAAGAAAAAGCCATATCTGAGACTGGCTAATAAAAGGAAAAGATTAATATGGGCAAAAGCACAAAGACATTGGACAGAGGAAGATTGGAAAAAAGTGTTATGGACAGATGAATCGAAGTTTGAGGTGTTTGGATCACACAGAAGAACATTTGTGAGACGCAGAACAACTGAAAAGATGCTGGAAGAGTGCCTGACGCCATCTGTCAAGCATGGTGGAGGTAATGTGATGGTCTGGGGTTGCTTTGGTGCTGGTAAAATGGGAGATTTGTACAAGGTAAAAGGGATTTTGAATAAGGAAGGCTATCACTCAATTTTGCAACGCCATGCCATACCCTGTGGACAGCGCTTGATTGGAGCCAATTTCATCCTACAACAGGACAATGACCCAAAGCACACCTCCAAATTATGCAAGAACTATTTAGGGAAGAAGCAGGCGGTTGGTATTCTATCTGTAATGGAGTGGCCAGCGCAGTCACCAGATCTCAACCCCATAGAGCAGTTGTGGGAGCAGCTTGACCGTATGGTACGCAAGAAGTGCCTATCAAGCCAATCCAACTTGTGAGAGGGCCTTCTGGAAGCATGGGGTGAAATTTCTCCCGATTACCTCAGCAAATTAACAGCTAGAATGCCAAAGGTCTGCAATGCTGTAATTGCTGCAAATGGAGCATTCTTTGACGAAAGCAAAGTTTGAAGGAGAAAATTATTATTTCAAATAAAAATCATTATTTCTAACCTTGTCAATGTCTTGACTATATTTTCTAGTCATTTTGCAACTCATTTGATAAATATAAGTGTGAGTTTTCATGGAAAACACAAAATTGTCTGGGTGACCCCAAACTTTTGAACGGTAGTGTATATGTGGTGTGTAAGAAGCCTATTGGCTATGTCCAGGGCTGTAGTTTGTGACACTTGGCATGTTCTTAGTCTCTATAACAATGAGGTTATTGGGCATACTAATCTCTTGAGGAATATTAGCCTACAATGCAGTGCGTTCCCGAAATAAAAGCATTAAAAGGATCTGTTAAAATACAGTGGTTAGACATTTATACTTCTAAGTAAAGAAATAATAAAAAGGGTAAACGGCCTCCTATACGTAAATCGTAACGGGTGCCGTTTTCATAAGAATCCTGCGCATGAAGAGTGTTGGTCCCTGTTTAGCCCTGCAGACATCTGAAATATTTTCTTCTCACGTCCAGCTGGTGCCACAACAACCCCACAAAGTCAGCCACAGCGTCCTTTTCCAGACACCATTTCCAGGATCTCCATGTGAATAAATAATCTGTGTATTCAGTAGATAAAAATGCACAGTTATATAAAACAACCAATAGATCCTTTTTAAAATCGTAATATTAATGGAGTCCGTGTCTTCTTCATGAAGTCATTTAAATTATTAATGTCATTTATTCGCTTGCATCTAGTATGCCGTAGATGATTAATAAACATATTTGTAGCCCTAACCACTTCATTGTAATTACTTTACAAACAAATGGGAGATCAAAGCTAGCAATCTGCTGCGAGCCCTATGAACCATCTCACAGTATGACATTGGGTTGTGTAGACAAGAAAGCACCATTGAAACCCGCTTCCAAACATTTTATTTATCAATCCTTAATAAACATGACAGTCAGCAATATTTCCTCTGAGCACACCACTGGTGCCAATTTAAAACCTGATTACTCAGATGTTGCTATTAAAATAAATGAGTTATTTTACTGTATGCAGGCCACTTGCTGCAGATCAATTGCCAGGTGCCAACAATTATCTTTGTCCAACAGCTGCAAGAGTGCAGGAGTTTATAGATCTAGAAATTATGCAAAATATATCAGAGAACTGGAATATAATCATTAGTGAGAGCTATTCTGTACTTTGGGCTATAACCATTTGCGTTGAATCTTTTAGAAACATGTTTAATTGCCTCCTTTGCAGGAGAATGTGATCACCCAAAAATGATAATGGATGAATACCTTATGTTCCAGCTTACTGAAGAGTAAATAAGTAATAAGAAATCCAAGTCGAGAGTACCCCGGTGAGGATTGCTTTTTCCTTTAATTGGTACCTGAGTAACATAGGATAAGTAGGTCATAGTATAGCTATCAAGAGAAATTTGTATGTGTAGACATGATCTATTATGTAGAGAAAGATGATGGTAGAAGAATGAGTTGCAGTGAACTCTACAGGGAGGTTTTTATTCTGTTCATATTTGCTATAGACCAAAACATATTTCCACATAACTTGCCCAGAAATTGTTCTGTCTGTCAAAGTAGACCTAAATTTAATTGCAATGTGTAGATTTTTAAGGCTTAGATCCTGACATACAACTATTCTAACAACATATGGTGTAAGAAAACATAATTAAGGGGTATTCCGACCGTAGAGAGTGATAGCAAATAGCTGGGGCTCCCACAAATTGCTAAAAATAAAGGGGCCATGGCACTTTGTGCAGTACCGCTGCTCCTTCTACATTTTTCCTGGCACAGCGCCACTGTTGTATAGGCCCTATGCAGGTATAGCCCATTCACTTGAAAGGAACGGAGTTTCAGTTCGTTGCACAGAGCCTACTGTAGATGGGATGAGTGCTGCGCAGCGAAAAGGAAGTAGGGGCCTCGGGGGTCCCTGCAGTCAGACCGCTACCAATGAGCAAGTGATGGCATATCGTTAGGATATGCCGTCACGTGCCTCTGCTAGAATACCCCTTTATGCCTCATGCACACGACCGTAATGTTTTTACTGTCCGCAAATACCTATGCACATCCGTAGCCGTCCGCAATTGCATAAACACCCATAGACTTCTATGGGCGAGTACGTGCCGCATTTGCGGACAGGAATAGGACGTGTTATATATTTTTTGGATCATTTCTATGGCCCGGAGACACATCCGTAAATATACGGAAAGGTGTCCGAGGCCAATAGAAATGAATAGGACTGCAATTTCATCCATAATTACGGATGAAAACTACCGTCGTGTGCATGGGGCCTAAATGAGTGCTTTGACGTTTTCGCTGAATCTTGAAGATTTACAACTCTCCCATGTATTAGGATGGTTTTATGGTAAAAGTTTTAGGCCTGTTATTCGGGAAGATGAGTGAGAGGGATATGTACATTTTGAGTTCAATGAAGGATCCTGCATGTTCTTTTAAGAACGTTTAAGATAAAGATTAGAAACATCTATGCCTGAACCACTGGAAATCTCTCAAGGTGGGAGAGTTTTTGTAATAGAAAGTTGTGTTGTAGCAGTGTTGCAGATGAGGGCAAGATGGGTTTGAATACTTTTTAGACCACTTTAAGGCGGCTATAATTTTGTTTTTCTTGTGTCAGGATCTGATCCCGTTCTTGGCACAAAATATAAAACTGCCATATGGGGCCATATAATGGCATTCTAACCCCTGCCTTAGTGTAATGGAGGTGCTTTGCACTAGTACGTTTTTGAAGCTATGGTTATTACTGTATATGTACTTTAGGACACTACTGATATACTGATAAGTTTAGAATTATTTTAAATGGTTTGCATTAGCAAAGGATCCTCCTATCTTTACTATAAAAGCTATTTATAACCTTTAAAACCGTTACATATTAATGGTTTATTCACCACACGTTTGCTGTGATTTTGTGATTTCTTTATTTGGATGGCATACAATAAAGAAAATGTAAGGATTTATACTCCAGTGAATCATTCACAAAGCCTCTACATTTCCACTGTATTTTTTATCACATCGCGCACTAAATAATGTACATGTCCCTCAGCCTTTACATATAACCGGTCCATGAGGATTATCTGCTGTGCAGAAACTTTTTTTATTTCTGTTCATTTTTGCACAGATCAGAATGCCCTTGGAAATCATGTGGTATTTCTCTACTTCAGTTATTATGTATGTCCCTCACACCTATCTACGATTTACTTTCCCTTGTTGTATTTATTTTTTGTCATGCATACATTCATCTACAAGACTGAAAGTATGCGAGAAGAAGGGATGGAGGCTCATTGCTATTCTAACAGTGTGACAGCACTTCCTCAGGAAGACTATTGAATCTTTGGCATTCGTTCCCAATGCTGATGTGATAACAGAATAAAAGAAGCTTTGCAGCTGATTGAAGTCAAGTAGCTTGGCCATTGTGGAAGCTCACTTAAAAATCACTTCTGAATACTGTTTTTGTTGGAAGGCTGGGTCATTAATCTGTATGCACAGAACTTTCCCCTAAAGAAAGCAGGGAAGCATCAGAAATGTGGAATGTGTGTCTACGAAGTAAAACAGTGTGATTTCAGTTCGTCTACTAATACGATTTTAACTGTATGATTTAACAATATATATTGTATCATATGGAAGAAACCCCTAATATGCATACTGTCACGGGGCGGGGTGTGGACCCACTGGGCCGTACCATGTAGCGGGATGGCAGCTGGCCAAACAGGTATGGTACAGAGTCTATAGTCCAGAAAAGGGTACCTAAGGCAGTGTAGACAGTAGCAAGGCAGGCTCGGCTGGGACCAGGCAGCAGGTAGATGTCAGGCATGGAGTAGTAGAACAGGTGTGGAGATGCAGCACAACATGACAACAGCTCAGCACGGCAGTAGACCAGGATGGTACAGATAGCATGGGAAACAGGATACAAGATACAGGAAAGGGAAACACTGGGAAGCTGGAAGACACTTAGGAGACCATTTGCAAGACAGACTAAGGGAAACAACAACAACGCTCAGGCGAGGATAAGAAGAGCGGTGACTCTCTTATAGTCCAGGAGTTCATGAGTTGATGATGATTTTCAGGTGCGCTGGCCCTTTAAGAGTGGGCACGAGCGTGCACGTGCACCCTCCAGGAGACAGGCTCAATACCCAAAAGTGAGTGCCGGCACCTCACAGGGGGACAATGCAGCACAGTAGCAGGACATCCATGGCCGCGGACATCAAGGGGCAAGTTAGAACGACAGACCGCGGCCATAGACGTTACAGTATCCCCCCTCTTACGCCCCCTCTTCTTCAGACCAGAACGAACAGAAACTTCCTTATGAGGACAGGGGCATCGATGTTCTCCTCTGGCTCCCAAAACCTCTCTTCTGGGCCGAATCCCCTCCAATCCACCAAATAAAACGTCCTTCCTCCCACCTTCTTGGTGGCTAGAATCTCCCTTGCCTCAAAAGTCCCTGACGAACCGCCAGGAGCCACTGCGGAACTAGGAGTCCTAGAGTAGCAGTTCAGTACCACGGGCTTCAGCAAGGAGACATGGAAGGAGTTAGGGATCTTGAGTGTAGGAGGCAGACACAGCTTGTACGACATCGGATTAATTTGTAGCAGGATCTCGAAGGGTCCGAGGAACCTGGGAGCAAATTTGCAGGACGGCACCCTCAGCCGGATATTCTTTGAGGACAACCAGACTCTCGTACCTGGAAGAAACTGAGGAGGATCCCGTCTTCTAGTATCTGCTTTTCTCCATGCGATCCACCGCCAGCAGAATAGAAGATCGGGTCTGTTGCCATATCTGCAGAAATTCCCTGAAGGTAGAGTCAGCTGCATGCACCTGGGACATAGTAGAGACAGGAAGAGGTATTCGAGGATGTTGGCCGTAGACTATGAAGATTGGGCTGGAGGTGGTGGACTCACTAGTATGGCTATTATAGGAGAATTCTGCCCACGCGATCAGCTGCACCCAGTCATCATGTCGTCTGGAAACAAAGTGCTGCAGATAGTTCTCCATAATTTGGTTAATCCTCTCGACTTGCCCATTGGACTGGGGATGATAGGCCAAACAGAAGTCCAACTTTTCACCAAGGAGACAGCAGAGTGCTCTCCAAAACTTCTAAGTGAACTGGACCCCTTGATCCGAAACAATATGCAGGGGCAAGCCGTGCAGATGGAAGATATATTGTATGAAGAGGTCAGCCAGTCGAGCAGCAGTAGGCAGGCCAGTTAGGGGAACAAAATGAGCCATTTTAGAGAATGAATCCACCACCACCCAGATCACACTGCAACCCGCAGAGAGAGGGAGATCGGTGACAAAGTCCATTGCAACATGCTGCCAGGGGGCATCGGGCACAGGCAGTTTTTGGAGAAGACCAGCTGGTCTGGAGTGGGCAACTTTATTAGCTGCGCATACCGTGCATGAGGAGACTAAGTCCCTGATATCTTTGGGCAGCGTGGGCCACCAGAACTGATGGGCGATTAGGTCTTGGGTCTTACGAGTCCCCGCGTGACCTGCCAGCTTGGAGCTGTGACCCCAGCGAAGGATTCTTCCTCTGTCTGCCAGACGAACAAAAGTTCTTCCTGGAGGAATGTCTCTAACCTGCAGAGGTTTCACAGAGAAGATGCAGGAAGGATAAATAATATTCTGTGGAGACTCCACAGTGTCCTCTGTTTCGAATAACCTAGACAAGGCATCGGCCCTCACATTCTTGTCGGCAGGTCGGTAGTGGAGTTCGAACCGGAATGGAGCAAAGAATAACGACCACCTGGCTTGACAAGGATTCAACCGTTGAGCTGTCTGTAAATAGGTCAGATTCTTGTGATCCGTGAAGACCAGTATAGGGTGGACTGCGCCTTCCAGTAGGTGTCTCCACTCCTGCAGGGCCAGCTTGATGGCCAGTAACTCCCGATCCCCAATCGAGTAGTTTCTCTCTGCGGAAGAAAGTTTGAAATAGTAGCCACATATCACAGTCTTGCCTTTAAAACCTCTCTGGAACAACAGTGCACCTGCACCAACAGAGGAAGCATCCACCTCTAAAGAAAACTGTAGGGACACATCAGGGTGGTGAAGTATAGAGCCTGACGTGAAGGCTTTTTTCAGGGTCTCAAATGCGGCTTCAGCCTCCGAAGTTCTTTGGGAGGGAAGAGATGGGGGCTGTCAATGATGAGAATTTGGGTATGAACAGCTGGTAGAATTTACTGAATCCCAGGAAGCGTTGTATGGCCCTTAGGCCTTGGGGGCGTGGCCACTCCAGGACAGCCTTTACCTTCTCAGGGTCCATTTTGAGGCCCTGATCGGAGATGATGTAGCCCAGGAAGGGAAGAGATCTTTTTTTCAACATGCTCTTCTCCAGCTTGGCGTAAAGATGATTCTCCCTAAAAACTAAGCAACACCTGGCGGACATGTCTCTGATGTTACTGGATCTGGGGGAAAAAATCAAAATGTCATCGAGATACACCACAACACAGATACATTGGAGATCACGAAAAATGTCATTAACAAATTCTTGAAACACCGCGGGGGCGTTACACACTAGGTATTCATAGTGCCTGTCACGAGTATTAAATGTGATCTTCCACTCATCGTCCTTATTAATCTGAATCAGGTTGTAGGCCCCCCGCAAGTCCAGTTTAGAAAAAAAAGATTTAGGCAAAGGGTACCTGTTCTTAACGGTGATCCGATTGAGGCCTCCAGATTCTCCTTAATATAGGTTGACATAGACTAGACTGAGTCTCTGGTAGGGAGAGAGGGTATACTCTACCGCGAGGAGGGGATGAATCAGGATCCAAGTCAATCGGACATTCATAGGCACGATGAGGCGGCAAGGTCTCTGCTTCCTTCTTGTCGAAGACATCAGCGAACTGAGAGAAACACTGAGGCAACCATGCCAATGACTGATGCGGAGAAGGCTGCGGTGGATGAATATGACTCAGACAGCGGTCGAGACACTTGGGACCCCACTGGAGAACCTCTCCGGAGTACCAATCCAGGACTGGGGTGTGCAAAGGGAGCCAAGGCAAACCCAGCAGATCGGGGTTTACATCCTTGGGCAGAACAAACAGGGAGATGAGCTCAGTGTGAAAAGCTCCCACTTTAAGTCTCAATGGCTTGGTAACGGAATAAACTGTATCAGGCAAAGGCAGTCCATCTACCGAGGCAACGATCAACGGACTTTCGAGGCGGACAGTGGCCAAGTAGAGAAGATCCACAAGTTTTGACGGATGAAATTAGCTACACAGCCAGAGTCCAGGTAGGCAGAAACCGGATGGAGCCTCTCGCCAGCAATGATGGTCACGGCAATAAAACAGTTTGGAAGACAGTTCACGATTAAATGCAGTAGCGCCCAGGGTTGTCTCTCCAACCAAACCTAGGAGTTGGGGTTTTTTGGTTTCTGTGGACACAGACGCACGACATGGCCAGCGAGGCTGCAATACAGACAGAGACCAAAGGTGCGCCTGCGCTGTATTTCTTGTATAGACAATTTTAGGCGATCCACCTGCATCGGCACCTCAGGCGTAGCAGTAGATGAAGGCAAGAGGGGTTGTTGGAAGTTGGGCGCCAATCTAGGAAGCGGTCTCTCCTGTTGCATCTCATGAGACCTCTCCCTGAGCCTAATATCTACCCGAGTAGCCAGCAGAATCAGGTCGTCCAAGGCAGGTGGTAGGTCTCGGGTAGCAAGTTCGTCCTTGATCCTGGGCGTCAGGCCATGCCAGAAGGATAGCAAAACCTAAAGTTTGGAGTCTGACACACCAAAGTAGTAGTAAAACAAAGTAACTTTATTAAATAAAAAAATAAAAAATAGCACATATATTAAAAGCAGAGATGATTTCCACAGTGCGGAAAGACAATTAAACAGATTAAATAGACATATTAACTACAATCACATAGGTAGTGGGTGACACAGTATGATCCCAAAAATAATTTAACAGCACATAGCAGTTGTATAATGTATATACTCTAATACATGAAAACGGCAAGAGAACCTGTTCAGCACTAAATAAATGGATGGTAAATCAATACTCATAGATAGAGCCAGGTGAAAAAGCACTGATAATATAGGGAAAGGACATGTATAGCACAATTTACCAAGTAAAAACGTATATTACATGGTACAAACAGGGTAATACCTGTATTATTAGCCAAGACTTTCTTACTGTATAGGTTTACCAAGGTAGAGAAACCTGTATCCTGAAGGGAATTTCTTATGCTGAAGAGGGACTCTTACCCATCATGACAGTCACCGTCTCTGGTGTCAACCCCGACGCGCGTTTCGGCCCGGAAGCCTTCGTCTGGGGGTGCCAGGACTAAGAATACAGTCCCTTTAAAACAACCCTAAGCCAATCACAGTTAACAATAATAAAATACAGCTGCTGTGGATCTGTGTTGATAATCGCGGCGACGTCGACTCAGGAAATCACTTCCGGTGCACTGCCAGAAGGATGCCACCAAGGCCTCATTGTTCCAGGACAGCTCTCCTGCCAGGGTCCGAAACTGGATGGTGTATTCGCCCACGGAGGAGTCCTCTTGGCGAAGGTTGAAGATAGTCGTGGCTGCCGACTAAACACGTTCTAGCTCCTCAAAAACAGTACGGAACAACCGCATGAACCCCTGTAAGTCTCGAGTCTCGGGTCCCTGTCGTTCCCAGATTGGTTTTGCCCATGCCAGGGCCTTGCCAGCAAGTAGGGACACAATGAAGGCGATCTTGGTTCAGTCCGAGGGAAATGCTCGGGCTTACAGGGAAAAATGGATATAGCATTGGTTCAGAAATCCCCTGCATGTACTTGCGTCTCCATGGAACCGAGAAGGTAATGGCAGCGAGAACCAGGAATCCGAACCGGAACCGCGTGGAGAAGTAGCAGGAGGGTCGGTCGGAGGAGCTTGTATAGACATAGTGGAAGCAGTTAGCGCCTCTAGCAGCTGCGCCATGGAGTCCACTGCTACAAGAAGTTGATCCGGTCTTGTTCGGAGATCCTGCAGGTCCACTTGCATGGCTTGGGAGGGTGACATGCCCTTAAATTGACCAGCGGGGTCCATGGCCTGAGCGTACTGTCACTAGGCAGGGTGTGGATCCACTGGGCCGTACCGCGTAGCGGGATGGCAGCTGGCCAAACAGGTATGGTACAGAGTCTACAGTCCAGAAAAGGCTACCTGAGGCAGTGTAGACAGTAGTAAGGCAAGCTCGGCTGGAACCAGGCAGCAGGTACACGTCCGGCGTGGAGATGCAGCACAACACAACAACAGCTCAGTACGGCAGTAGACCAGGATGGTACAGATAGCACGGGATACAGGATACAGGAAGGGGAAACACTGGGAAGCTGGAAGACACTTAGGAGACCATTGGCAAGACAGACTAAGGGAAACAACAATGCTCAGGCGAGGTTAAGAAGGGCGGTGACCCTCTTATAGTCCAGGAGTTCAGTCCAGGAGTTCATGAGCTGATGATCATTTTCAGGTGCACGAGCGCGCGCGCACCCTCCGGGAGACAGGCTCGGTACACGGAAGTGAGCGCCGGCGCCTCACAGGGGGATGACGCAGCACAGTAGCAGGACGTCCATGGCCGCGGTCATCAAGGGGTAAGTTAGAACGACAGACCGCGGCCATAGACGTTACACATACACTGTTAATTTGATATCTTTTATGGATTTGTATGTTCCAATACAAGGCCATTTTCCTACCCTCCGGTCTCCCACATGACCTCATGACCTCATATGGTGACTTAGTACTTGCAACCATGACTAGCATAACATTTGTGTTTAATAATAGGCCAGTTAAAATAAATAGTGGCCAACTGATGTAATATGATTTATTTCCTTTTACAATTCTGAGAAAGAAGAGCAGGTAATAAAAGTAAACAGCAGGTGACTAGAAGAACCTTTTAAGAACTTTCTATAAAGAATGGTTCACATAATTCTATTTCTGCTGGCTTTATATAAAAAAAAAAAATAAATAAGTTGACATTGCATGAACTGTTCCGTGTAACAAAATACTGATGAGGATTAAAGCTGTCAATATTATTTTCTGTCCCTCTTTGTCACAGTACATTTTCCTTACAATCTATTCATTTTTAGTAGAAAATAACATGGGTTCCTATGTAGGTGAAATATGTGCCCTTGGGGAGGCTGTGCAGAACTACACAGATCCTTTCAATATGTCTGTGTTTGTTAGAACACTAAGATGATATCACTGGAAATCACTCTCATGTGTATTTATAGGTTAAAAAGGGTTCTGGGGAACTGAATTTTTTGTCGCTACTTGGAAACTCAGCTTAGAATTTTGTTAAGTGGGTTTAATCTGGTTCATGTTTCTTGTACCTTGGTCTTTATCTCTTATGCCACAATGACCTAACTGAAATATAGCTTTACCTGCTGCAAATGGCTACGTTTAATTGCTATGTCGACATTTAAGCTAAATCCAAATTTTGCTTCCTCAAAAAGCACTATTATATATACGGAGTGAAAAGTCAGAAAACTCCAAAACAGTCAAAATCGGCAGTAATGTTGGTGGGAAGAATGTTGGCACTATGTACCATGCTGTGATGATTTGCCTCCTTTCATATATCCCTAAATATTTTTTTATTTTTAACTCAGGTTGGTTTCAGATCTTTAAGCTAAATGTAATATTAGACAATGGGATCCCAAATAGATGCAAATGTTTTATCATTTTTTCCATTAATTTAATAAACAAAGTTATTAAACACCCATATCACCTTTTAGAGTAACTTCTCTATTCAACTTCAGCTCTCACGTTCAAAACCCTTTCTGAGGCTCTGAGACTCGATGAAACCACAATGAGAGTCATCATTTTCAAATGGAGATGTGTAACAATAACAAATCTTCCTAGGAGTGTCTTACATGTTATAATGACTTTAAGGGTGCATTGACAACTCAAAGTCTAAAAATATCCCAGCAGAACATCTAAGGAACTCTTTAGTTTGTGCTAAGTTCAATGTTCAAGACACTACTGAAATAGGAAACCGTAAAACATTGGATTTATGAGAGAGGATCAAAGTGGAAAAGTACCTCTATCCAAGAATAACTTCAGTGTACAACTACATCTAATTGCAAACAAACAAGTGTGGATAACCTTTAAAGGGAATGTGTCGCTAGAAATATTTTTTTTTTTTTAGTTAAACAGTATATACATGATTACACATTGTTCTAATTTTTTTAATTTTTTTAATTTTTTCACAAGTCAGGAAATATTATAAATTAGATTCTAATTTATAACATTTCCATGTGCTGGTCACTAGAGGGAGCAATTCCCAGAATTGCAGCATTGGCATGTGGTAAAGCAAACTCATTGCTTCATGCTTCAAAATTGGAGAAGACACACTCGCTCTAGTGTGCTCAAACAATCCCCCTCCTTTATCCTGGCTAGTGCCAGGAGAAAGGAGGGGGTTGAATGTTCAAACCTCCTACACTGTGTGCCGCCATTTTTTGAGCGAATGTACAGTGTAGTAGGCTTACATACAGTGGTAATCACACAGTAAAACACGAACATACACAAACATAACTTCCCTTCTCCTGCCGCCGCTGCCGCCACTCGCTCCCTCCGCTCCTAGTCCTTGCTTCTGAACACATGTCCGAAAGCCGCGACCGGAAGTAGTCATCTTACTGTCCGGCCACGGATTCCGGTCCACTTGAAAATGGCGCCGGATGTCGCTCGGCCGAAGACCTTCCTTTTGGACTGTGTGGGAGCGGCACATGCGCCGTTCCCACACAGGCGGCTTACACTATAGTGAATGGAATGGCTCCCGTTCGCATTCTCTATGGGGATGTATGTGCCGTATTCCATCTCTGTATGTGTCGTTAATCGACACATACAGAGATTAAAAAAAAATGGCAGCCCCCATAGTGAAGTAAAAGTAAGAAATAAGTAAAACACAAAAACACAAATAAATGAAAATTATTTTAATAACACACTAAAAGCAAATTTATATAAAAAAAACTTTTTTCGTGACACCTGTCCTTTCATTTGTTTGGAACTATGTCCTATAGACACATGAATCAAAGTGGAAAACACATTAAAAAGCGTGCATGGATAATATTTGCTCCACCAGGCACCTGGATAATTTACCATGTCAGAAAATTCACAAGAGTGTTCGATTATCTGTCTAAGCTAAATTGTAAATGGCAAAAAAAGGTTTGTCTAGAGTGGAATTGCCGATAAGAAACAAAAGTAAAGTCTTGGACTGTCCTAGTTAAAGAGGCTCTGTCACCACATTATAAGTGCTCGTCCAATAAGAGACAGCACTCCAATTTGTGTTAGAAAAAATGGCTTTTTATTAGCCCCTGTGCGACGTTTCGGCTCTTTACATGGAGCCTTTCTCAAGCCTGGATTCTGAATAAACATCACGTCCAGGCTGGTAGTGATGTATATTCATTATCAGGACACTGCAGTAATGTTAGTCTTTGTGTATGTGGCTGCAGTGTAAATGAATGGACAGAAGTGTATGACGCTGATTGGTCAGCGTCATACACTCCTCTGTACAACGCCCACTTGCGCTAAAGTAAAAACACGCCCACTTGGGCATTAAGAAACTCATTAGCATAAAGCAAAAAAATCGCTCATAAAGTGGTTTAAAATAGATCGTATTTCTAAATAAAAAACACTGCTGCCATCTACATTATGGTGCCGATCTTCTTATATAGGAGATAGGGCACTTATAATGTGGTGACAGAGCCTCTTTAAAGTCTTGACTTAAAGAGGCTCTGTCTCCAGTTTATAACTGCTCTATCTTCTACTGTGCATTTTAAGTGTTATGCAAATTTGTTCTTAATGACTAAGTGGGCATAGTAAAGAGAAGTGTATGACGCTGACCATTTACACTTTAGCTTAGACAGAAAATGGAACACCCTTGTGTTGTTTCTGACATGGTAAATTATCCACGATGCCCCAAATTTATCATACAGTATACACTACTTTGATAAATTTGGTGCGTCTTCTGACTGTTTTGTCTTAAGTTTATGTTGTCAAAATCTTAGAGCTTATTTTTTAAATCTGACCCAATGTGGAAATAGGGTATTCTGTTATTAGGAAGATTGAAGAGACCAGCAGTTTTCTCTATCAGTCAACTTGTTTGCTATCTGCCTGATGCTGGGGTTTGGTATGTTGTAGACTGGGGGGGTTGGACTTCTGGGGGGGGGGGGGTTGGACTTCTGGGGGGGTTGGACTTTTGGGTGGGTGGAAGCTTTCAATGCTATGAGCAACAATTGTGGATTTGTAAGCAAAGGGTCTGGGGTTCCTGGAGCAGTGGAAAGACTTTGCTTTGAGCTACAGTCTTCAGTTTTAAGGTAGAAAAGGGTGTGTTTGGCGTGATATTTCTCAGAAAGTTGGAAACGCTTTTTTACTAGATCAGAAAGGGAGAGATGATGTGATATACAAGTCAACCGAATAAGTGGTTACTGATGTGGAGGAAGATGCTGTGTGGGTTATAACAGCTAATATGGTAACTCCACTGTGGCGTCCAAAAATACAAAATATCTATTTAATTACTTTAAAGATTAGAGTAAAAAGAAAAAATATAAACAATTGAAATTTATGCTGACAATTGCAGGAAGTCTGGCATGAAAATGAGGGAGCTGGAGTTGGTGATGTTTGTGGAGCACTTTAACATTTTTAAAATATGGCAGATGAGGCAGTAAAAACCGGGCTTTTATAATGCAGTGCTAGGTTATGCATGCATCTACGTATGTTATGATCTTTGAGTGTAAAGGATAACATGTTGGGCATAATGAGAAATGGAGAGGAATTTGTATGAGAGAAGCGCCAAATAAGATTGCACAATGGGGCAGATTTATGAATACTGTCTACGTTTTAGACCATTTAAACTAGGCAGTCACAAAATGCGTAAAATTTTATCACAGTAGTGCATGCTGCATAATAAATTTGTCGCATCTATCTAGACATGGTAGACGCATTTCTCTTCCTTATACCATCTCTTGATTTGCTTAGTTTAGATGAGTTTATTGCATCAAAATTTTGGCACAAGTTTATTCCATAGTGTTGCATTCTAAGCCTCTATCTGCTAAACCACACCCTCCTTTCAAGCATGTTGAATAAAGTTTAAGACCATTAATATATGTGGCGCACAGCATGTACGCTAGAATTTTGGCTTAATTTGAGCCAGAATTTTGGCATATTTTGAATAGTAAATCTGCGCGCTAATGTATTAATAAAACTTTAACAAAGCCCCATTTAATATCCGCAAAAAACTCCATGTTTTGCAGTTTTCCTCTGAATTGTACTGTAAATTTCACCTATTGTTCTTGTGGTTTATATATAGCCACAGAACTCCTTAATGACTTTGAATAATAAATATATATGGTCTTTTTATATATATATATATATATATATATATATATATATATATATATATATTATTATTATATATAGAGAAATACCACTTGTCAGTAATTAGTAACTTTTTATTGACTTTATTGACTGACTTTATGCTGCCCTCCCTGATCATAAAGTAGTGACAGACATGCTGATTTCTGTGGTCTATCACTAATGTTTTGTTTAGTGATTTAGGAGAACTTACGTTTTGAATATTGCAGTGCGATGCAAGCGCTGGGAGGAAGGAGTCTGGCATATTCATAATTTCTCGCTAGCCCTGCCCGGCTGCTGATGATTGACCGCTTTCTCCCTATCACTGTGCATACAGAGAAAATAGTCAATCGTAGGCAGGGGGAGCAGCAACTCATGAATATGCCAGACTCCTTCCTCCCAGCGCTCGAATCGCGCTGCAACATTCAAAATGTGAGTTATCCTAAATCACTAAATTATCAGGCATGAGTGACAAACCCTGGAAATCAGTGTGTCTGTCACTATCTAATTCTGCCCTTAAAGAGGCAGCATAAAGTCAGTTTCCTGTTAAAACATAAACGATATGTAAGAAAAGCTGTTCAAGTAAAATGTAGCTGAGCAGTGACTTAGCCACATTAACCACGCAGCCATAGGCTTTTTTTTGTAGAAACACAAATCTAATTAGAAGTGGCAATTTATTGATAATAAAAGATAAATGGAGGTGATTGCCTTCTAAAGCATTTCATTATATCAAAGAGCTCAATTGATTTATTCAATCACTCATGATTACACAAAGTAATAGTCATTAGTATACTTTTTAAGGGTTATTTTCTTCAAATAAATTAGCATTTCTTCTATAGTGTTATTGTTTGCCCTTCTGCTTGATTGCCGTATGTTTGAAGTATTGAATACTTGATCTGTAAATATCTCCTGGTAACTATGCCGTGTGCTGTCTATAGTATATATGAAACTCCTGAAAATGGTTATATGCTATTTTACTGGTCAACAAAGTCCTGGAAAAAACGCGGCCCTCCAACTAAGCCCTTTCCATCTTAAATCCTAGAAATCTAAATACTGTATTCATTTTATCCCAGTCTTGGGAAAATAAAAGTAGAGGAATATTGAGTAAGTGACATGGTATCCATTACATTGGGAGGTGTTAAGTGGATCCAGATATGGCTTGGAATATAGACATCGGATTTCTTGCGAATATAGGGGGGGGGGGGGAATAATAGCATTGACTTTTTTTGTTTTGTGTACTGGGATTTGCTGAGCTGAACAGCCTGGACTTCAATTTGAAGCAAACTACCACAGAAATGTCTACAGCTGATGTATTTGGCTCACAGAGCATTGCCTAGACTGTATACAATTGCATGCCCTTCTCAGCAGAGAGCAGGTATAGCTATGTACTGGTTCCCATGTCTTGTAAATAGCGAGGAATTGAAACACAAAGTAAATTTAGAAAGTTATTTAACTTAAAGTGTAACTAAACGTTGAACAAACTTCTGACATGTCATAGTGACATGTCAGAAGTTTGGATTGGTGGGTGTCCGAGCACTGAGACCCCACCAATCGCTAATACGAAGCAGCTGAAGCGCTCGTGTGAGCGCTCAGCCGCTTCGTGTCTGTTCGGCTTTTTCCGGAAATAAATGTATCGGTGTACGGGCTCATAGACTTTCTACTCATTTGTGTTAGCTGTACTGATATATGAAACGATAAATAAGGTAATTAGATTATATAAATATACTGTTGGGCTGTTACTTTGGAAAAATAATGCTAATAGCAAAAGATTAAACTTTTTTCCTTGACTGGAATGTCTCTGAAATCGTTACACTATTTTGAATCCTGAATATTATGACAGCCACCTTAAAGAAGAAGTGGAATTTGTAACCTACACTAGAGCCGAGACCAGATCATCGCTGCCCTATACAGAAGCAGTGCTCTGAAGTAGAGATGAGCGAACCGGGACAACCGAACCCGGTTTCGGTCCGAACATCGTGAAAAGTTCGGTTCGCAGCCAATCCGAACTTCACCGAGTTCGGCCGAACTCGTTTTGACCGAACCCGGCTTATGAGTCACTGATTTTCCGCTACGCGACATCAGGAGATAGTCACTGTCCAGGGTGCTGAAAGAGTTAAGTGATCGGCAGTAACAGTTTCAGCACCCTGGACAGTGACTTCCGATCACAAGATACATCAACACGTAAAAAAAAATAAAAGTTCCTACTTACCGATAACTCCGTGCTTCTTCCTCCAGTCCAACCTCCCGGGATGACGATTCAGTCCAAGTGACCCCTGCAGCCAATCACAGGCCGATCACAGGCTGCAGCCAATCACAGGCCAATCCCAGGCTGCAGCGGTCACATGGACTGCCGCGTCATCCAGGGAGGTCGGGCTGGATGCCGAAAGAGGGACGCATCACCAAAGCAAGGGTGACGCGTCCCTCTCTTGACATCCAGCCTGACAACCCTGGATGACGCGACAGTCCATGTGACCGCTGCAGCATGTGATTGGCCTGTGATTGGCTGCAGCGGTCACATTGGCTGAAACGTCATCCAGGGATGTCTGGCCGGATGTCGAGAGGGACGCGTCACCAAGGCAACGGCCGGGAGGCCGGACTGGAGGAAGAAGCAGGAAGTTCTTGGTAAGTACGAACGTCTTTTTTTTTTTTTTTTACTCTTTGCTCTATATTGTGATCGGAATTCACTGTCCAGGGTGCTGAAAGAGTTACTGCCGATCAGTTAACTCTTTCAGCACCCTGGACAGTAACTATTTACTGACGTCGCCTAGCAACGCTGCCGTAATGCCGGGTGCACACATGATTTATTATGGGCTTTCTTGAATTACAGGTTCGGTCCGAATCTAACTTTTTCAAGAAATTCGGCGAACCAGCCGAACCGAACTTATCATAAGTTCGCTCATCTGTACTCTGAAGCATAATGAAGCAAATGTCATACTTGCAGCAGCCGAGGTATCTATTATATAGCTAGATTTCAGCCAAAAGGAAAGATACTGCCAATATTGTAATAGGGCTGCACCAAGCTTCTCGAAATATGTGGTGAAGGTGCAACATCGGTTTTGGGTGTTTCTCTCTTTCTAATCTGTTTTCTTCCGTTTCTGAGAATGGAGGGAGAATGACAAAGCAATGCTTATTCTTTTTTTTATATGTGCCCTAAGCAGCTACAAGGAAGGTGAACCTATACTTCTATCATCGATAAATATTGTATCAGATTTCCAAAAACCTCTTTAAGATGGAAACTGATAAAGAAGGTGTAATAAAACACAGAACTGAAGGAAATGCAATCCTTAGATAAAATAATTGCTGTCAAAACTTTGAATCTAATTATAAAAGTTGAAATAAACTAGAGGTAATACTAATTATTTTGTATCTTACAAGCTTAACAGATTTAAGACTGATAGATCTTCTCTGACTTATTTAATTAGCTTCATTGAGGTTGTTAGTAGGGACATGATAACGGCAATGGTATGACTAATATCTAGCAGAAGCTGCACTGATCTCAAATAGCTTTGTATTTTGGCAGGAATAATCAAGACACAGAGCCTCTTTTATTGGGTTTCTAAATGGAGACAGGTAATTTGTCTATCCAAAAGACTGATGTCTGTTCTTCCTTCAAATCTCCGCTGATCGTTATCCCATACATTAAAGCGTATTAAATGGGTCTCACAACAGTCGCTATTTAGAAATTTTTCTGCTTGGAGTAAGAACTGGAACAGCAAAACTTTCTTGAAATAATAGTTTAGACATAAGAAACTGTGTATAGTTTTTTCCTTCAAATGTGTGGTTTATATATTTTTTTGTTTTTGTATTTTTTTTTTTTTTTTAAAGTGCTTCTGTCTGATTTATTGTTAGCCGATGCCTGTCGCAATTCACATTGAAAATATTTTGCTTAATGTTTTGCAGTAACAAGATAGGGGCATGTTTAGGGGAAGTTTCATGCGCTATTGTTGCCACAAAAAAAACGGAAACCTTATGGAACGGAGACAAGAGAAATCCATTAGAAAAGCAAGCATTACCGTTAAAATCCATGGTAATGCAAACGGAAGCTATGGTTTCCGTTGATGGGTTCCTCCGACGGAAAGGTCTGACGGAACCCATCAATGGATATCAATTTATTTTTCAGTCATTCCTCTAACAGTCCCTTAGAGCTCATTCAGACTGTCCGGGTTCTCTCCGAGTATAGAAAGGGCCGCACCAGAACTAAACATTGACCCATTAGGACCCTGTACAATTTTTAGGTATTTTTATGCTGTTTTTGAAGCCAAAACCAGTTGTGTATCATCAAGGGAGAGAAAGTATAAAGGACAGATACTACTGCTCCTCTTAGTTGAATCTACTTCTGGTTTTGGCTTAAAAAATTCAAATAAAAAACTTGCTTAGAACCTGCATGTGTGAATACACTCTTAGGCCCCATGCACACGAACGTGCTTTTGCGGCCGCAATTCCCCCGAAAATCCACGGGAGAATTGCGGCCCCATTCATTTTTATGGGGCCATGCACACGACCGTAGTTTTTACGGTCCATGCATGGGCCGGGAGCCCGCACAGCAGAAAGAACGGACTTGTCTTATTACTGACGTCTTCTGCGGTCCGGGCTCATTGAAAATAATGGCCGCGGTAATGTGCATGGCCCGCGATTTGCGGGTGGCTCGCGGCTGACAGTCCGCAGCCGGGCGACCCGAAAATCACGGCCGTGCACATGGCTACGGTCGTGTGCATGAGGCCTTAAAGATAATGGGCTGATTCAGATGTTTTTTTTTTTTTCACGGACCATACGTGGGTCTGCGTGACGCCAAGCAGATGCCTTCTGTTCCATTGCGCTCCATTTTTCACTGATGGTTGCCTAGAAGCACTTGAGAAGTGAAACCATGAAGTAGAGCCAGAGCAGTGCAGTCCTGAATATGGTTAGAAGCCAAAAATACACTCGAGAAATATCTCAAAATGCTCTCTATGCTTTAAGCATTTTGTTTCTGCAGTCATTTGACTGTACTGGGGGTGTAATCCGTGGGTTGGGACAATTGAGAACATTCTACTTTTTTTTTTTTTTTTATCACGGACGTGATAAACAGTTGGTACACTGATGTGACCCTGCAAAAAACGTATGCAAACTGATGCAAAATCATCAGTTTTTCACGGACGAGTTTTAACAACGCTCGTCTGAATAAACCCTTACTTTGTATTCATTAAACTCACCATACATTTATTAAGTAATTCAATAACCTCAAATTCTTTTATCATGCAAAATTCATAATATAATGTACAAATCTGACCCCATGGCTCAACACCCAAGAGACAATATAATAAAAATTACTCGTTGTAAAATATGGTAATAGATGAATATCTGTAGCAATAGATATGATTGTGTTTTGTTTAATGGACTTACAATTTAATGCAGAAATCTCAGTGGTACTATTGTTAAATATAAAAGGTAGGAAGAAAACAGACATGCAAATGAGCCTGGTTCACGGAAAGAATTGAAACAATACTGGCAGCTTCTTTATTGTGTCCATTAATTAATGCCATATTACTCAGCTTCTCTGGGAAACAAGTAGAAAAGTAATTAAGATGATACATGAGGTAAGTAGTTTAGACATCAAAATGTAAAATATGTAATAATTATATTGTTAGATTGGGGTATAAGTTGTTTGTGATGGCGATAATTAATCTTCTCCTGTTTAGGACTGCATATTATTCAACCAGCTGGACTACCCTTCCAAGTAAATGGGACTAAAACACCCATTAATGTCTGTTAGCACCAGATAGAAAAAAAAGGAAGATTTATACAAAAGCCCCATTCTCACAATGCATTCAGGCGATAAAAGCCTAGCCTAGCCGTGGCAAGTCGAATCATTAGTTTTGTTGAATCTCTTCGTTCCATTTCCCAAATTCTGCAGTTATTAATTGTTCTGGGTGCTCAGTTGTGCTATCTTTCGATCCTTCTGGGTATAAACCATTCTTTACACAGGGTGTGTTTAAAATTGTCTCTGTTAACTTCAATTACGGTACTTGATGCAGTGCATTTATTTAATGGGTTATTGATCTATAACATGGTCCCTCCTTCTCTCAATAGATATGACGTACTCATAGTATCATAGTTTCTCAATCCGAATAAAGACATTTATGCAGTATGTCCATCTAGTTCAGCGTGTTATTCTACAGTGTTGATCCAGGGGAAGGTACTCTAGAACCCCCATGAGGCAAAAAGCCAATTTTCCTGATCCTAGGGCAAAATTCCTTCCCGACTCCAATATGGCAATCAGAATAAATCCCTGGATCAACAACCCAGCTACAGTAATCTAGTAACCATAACTTGTAATATTATTACACTCAAAAAAGACATCTAGGCCCTTTTTGAACCCTTTCAGTGAATTGACCATGACAACTTCCTCTATCAGAAAGTTCCATAGTTTCACTGCTCTTACAGTAAAAAATCCCATTCTATGTCAGTTTAAAAACCTTCAAGAGGATACCCCCTTGTTATAGTTAGTCCAAGGTAGGAGATCTCTGTATTAACTTTTGATGTGTTTATACATAGTTATTAGGTCACCCCTCAGCCATCTCTTTTCTAGACTAAATAACCCTAATTTTTATAATCTCTCTGGGTAATTTAGTTCGCCTATTCCATAATTTATGTAGTTGCTCACCTTTAAACCCGCTCAAGCTCTACTATGTTTTTCTGGTGCCCAAAACTGTACACCGTATTCCATGTGCGGTCTAACTAGTGATAAATAAAGTGGTAGAATTATGTTCTCGTCATCTGAATCTATGCCCCTTTCGCTGCACCCTATGATCTTATTTGCCTTGGCAGCAGCTGCCTAACATGGATTGCTACAGTTCAGTTTACTGGCAACTAAAATTCCTAAGTCCTTTTCTATTAGGACAATTAGTATGTAATTCTGACATGTATTTTCCCTTCCCAAGTGCATAACCTTAAATTTATCAATGTTAAAACTCATTTGGAACTTTTCTGCCAAAGCCTCCAACTTTTCCAGATCCATTTTTTTAATAGAATACTGTCCTCCTTTGTGGTAATTAATTGACATAGTTTAGTATCTGCAGACACTGTAAGGTTCCAACTTACATTACCCGGGTGCAGTATTTTTTCCTATACACATTTATCCCCAAAGCTCTATCAGATACAAAAGGGAGAAAGGGGTATAAAGGAAACCTTTGCAACCAGGAAGCGAGATCCCTCCCATATACAACATAGCAATGTTCCACCTTCCCACTGTAGCAGTAGCAAAAGGATCTACCACCCTCTTTAACCTAAAGTAGCAGCAGAGTATATTAGTAGTAGCAGCAGCCCCACATGCTGCGCTCCAGTAGTAATAGCAACAGGATCCCCCCCACCATACCTCTGTATGAGTAGTTTCAGGGCACCAAACTATCCCTTTAAAGTAATATCAGCAGGGCCCTTATTCCCCCAGTAAGAGTAGCAGCTGCATACTCCTCACCTTTACCCCGGGGGTAGTAGTTCTCTGCTATCAACCAGCAGTAGGACCCTACTCCTTTCTCAAAGTAGTTGTAGCAGCAGCAGGGTCCTCGTTTTCTCCAATACTAATAGTAGCAACAGGGAACCTAACTTTCCCCCAGCAGTAGTAGCAGCGGTATGGACCCCCACCATTTTACCCATAGCAGTAGCAGCAGGGTCTCATCACCCCCCTCCCCTTATGTTACTTTCAAGGAGCTCCCACAATTCCTCCACTGCTGGCTGCAGCTGCATGCAGCAGTCAGAATTAGGCAGCTCCCTGTTCCTGCATTTATTTTTTCTAACAGAGATGAATGCTGGAGGAGCACACAGTGCCTATCATTATTCGACAGTTGCTGTATGCTCTTACATCTACGCAAGAGCGATCACTAATCACCTCTGCCGAGACAGATAAAGCTGAATGTTGTTAGTTACAGATCCATGCAATCCGCAGCATTTGGAAGTTGGGGGACCACAGAGCACAATGACTTTAGACCACTGCCAATGCCAGGCTATAAAATAATGTAATCCAGTTTGGAACATTTATTTTGCATACCAGGATTTCTTGACCTTTAGCAGGCAGATTAAAGATGTTTTACTGTTTGTTTTCCTGGTATGCTATCAAAAATCGAATTTGTTGTTTACTGCTCTAAATCAAAATTTTTACAAAGCATAGTTAATGTATGGGAACTTTTCACATAAAGCTTGAAAGTTTTTGTTTTTTTCATTGCGACCTGATGTTTATAATTGTAAAATATAAATGATCTTTATTGACGCTGACAGATGGTTCCGTAAAAATATTCTCCTCGTCGTAAGTAGTAAGTTCTGAGTACGTTTTCTGGAAAGCTATACATCTGTTATCTAGCATAACCAAAATAAAATGAAGGTCACTGTAGTGTTTTTGTTTGCTTTCATCAATTCTATTGGTTGGTTTCTCTAAAGGGTACGTTCACAAGTACCGGTAGTGTCATCTATAAAATCCTTATCTCTGTAGTATAACGTCAGGCCTCAGAATTAAAATACAGTAAAACTGAACATGTTAAGACAGCCATAGGAAGATGTGTTAAGAAAAAGTTTTGTAAACAAAATAGGAATAATTATGAAAATGACTTGAAATGTACTTATTGCGTGATAACTCTGATTATCTATCATTAAAAGTTTTTTTAGTATTTTTGTTGCTTTGGGTTTCAGTACCTTAAGGTCTCATTCACACAGCAGTGTTTTGGTCAGTATTTTCCATCAGAATTTGTAGGCCAAAAGTCTGGTGTGCCTGTAAGAAATTCCAACCTTGGTGGATTGAGATTTTCGAGAGAGGTAACAGTCTTGCTGAAATGCAAGTTTAGCAGAAGCACTCGGGAACAGTTGCCAGTTCCCGCGTACAGGCATGGATTTGGACAGTGTTACTGCTGCGCATTCACAGTAGCAGCTACAGGCTTGTAGTCACACCAAGCACTCAGGAATAATCGGAATTCCAGAGTGCAAACGAAATAAAGCGTATTCATGAGAACATTGAAAGCAACCACAAAGCCATACTATGGTCGGGATGTGTCTTTTCCCAACCATAGCCAGACGAATGGGTTATGGTCGGATCCAAGGGCAACCAGTAACACAACAAAACTTCTGACAGCGGCATGGTAATAATATATCTTTATAACAGTACATTTTTAGAAAATGACATGTAATTGCACAAATGTATAACTGCCATTTGTGGACACATTTTAGAAGTGTAGCTAAAGGCTAATAGGGCCCGATGCAAATGTTTATCTTGGGCTTCCGTTCTCCGCAATTTCTCTTCACGACCCGCCCGTAACTTTCAACTGCATTGCTGGGTCTCTTAAGCGACCAATTGATGCTGCACTTGCATACAGGAGAATTGCTAGGGTCTTGAAGATCAGGGGCACAGGTCCCAAGACGTGCTTCCCCAAAAGAAGTAAAAAAAAAAATACATTTTAAAAATAAATAAAATAAAATGTATATATTCACACACATATCAGAGATAGCATATAAGAATGAGATCCCTATAGCTACGTCACTAGATAGGATTACATGTGGCGTCTGAACAGACAAGTATCAGACATGATAGGCTTAGATACAGTGGCTAAGCAGACAGTATTACGCATGATGGGCACATCGTTGTATCCTCTTTGGCTCCAGGTGCCGTGTTGGGTCCTGGCGCCATTCAGCGGCAGAACATTATGTGTGCAGCGTGCATACAACTTCCTGACCATTAAACAGCGTAAGGACCCAGCAATGTGCCAGGAGCTTAAGAGGACCCAACTCCGTAGCGAGGAGGGTAAGTATATAAAGAAGTCACCTATTGGAAACTAGATAGGCCCCAGTTACTACAGTAACTGTTGAAAGATGTGGAGCAAGGGGCCATTGGCTCCCTTTCTTTATGGCCTGGTCGCAACTGCGGCTGCTGCGACCCATTATAGCTACGCCACTAATGGACCTTTCTTTCCATTTCACACTTTTTACAGTGCTGCACTGAAAGGTGGCATTTTTTACAGGTGTCACATAGTTTTGGAAAGAGAATCCATGTCATACATAACTGTATTGTACAAATCACTAGACAGCATCTTCTTTTGATTCCTTTTTTAACAGTATAAATGCATCTAATTGTGCAGTGGATATTTATAGTTTGAAAATACATTATTATATACAGTTGTGGGTTAATGTGTTATAAATGACATTCTGGATGTTTCAGTATTTTGTAATGACTGTAATTGAACCATTTTGGGGTAGACAATAATGCAGCATGCTATACAAATAGAAACTTTGCAAACTAAATCCTATCTGGGTTTGTCCTGGAAAAAAAAAATACAAACATTATATTGGAGTTTTCTAGACTTGGTCTTTATGTAAAGTAATGTGGCTTGTCCTATATAGTTAGAAACAAAAATCTAAAAAACTTTCCACCTGACATCATATTATTAAATTTCCAACAAATGACTAAATATGCAGCGGAAGTATAGATATCAGAAGAGAGTAGTAATTTAACCAAATGAATAATTGACCCCTAGTATTGACTTTGGTGTCTTTTAATAGTCAGAAGGGTCAGGTTCCAAATGTTATACAAAAGATCTGGCATGCCTCTAGATAGGAATATTACAGTTGATCAGTGGAGATAGTAATGCTATCCAGTGGGATAGTTTAAGGCAGGTAGGAGGTTTTCCGTTTTATAAAAGTTTTTGTTATGTTTCTGACTCACAACATTAAGTTCTTGGCATGCTTACTGAGCAGTAGCTCTTCAGCAATTCCCAGTAAGATTATTACTGGGGTGCCAACTCCTGGAAAGCTGAGATAGTATCCATACATCTGCAAACTTTTCTCCAGAAGTTTTGTATATAAAGACACAGAACATGTGTATGCTTTCATTATCTTCTGATGTCGCTACATTACAGTACATTTTAAATGTTGTATGTACTGTTCATGTTAGAAGATGCTTCTTAATATCTGTGATTTGACCTAAAATTTATTATGATGCTATTCGAAAGGTTTTTTTTTAGTCCGATTATGTTGAATGGAGAACACATTCTTTACAAGAGAGATTTGGTTGTTTATAACTCTGCTGCCATATCTTGGTCTGAGTACCTGCACAGACTATAGGATACCAATCCATGATATTGTGACTGCCTCTTCTGTAAATCAGGCTTAGAGGGTTTAATGTTCTCTCAAAGTCTGTACCCTGTCTAGAAGACCGGGTAGGTCTTTGTATAGAAGACCGGGTAGGAAACTTGGCTTTGGTACAAGCAGCTCATACCAGACTGCAATTGGTTAAAGTATTATTACAAATGTAAATTTCTCTTATTCTCCAGTCAATTATTTTGACTCCAGAAATTGTAATTTACTCCAGAAATGACCTAAACCATTTTGAGGTGGACTGTAGCTTCATGGCCCTTGAATGGAGAAAGTCTAAGAATATTGTCCTTGTATCAATGTTTCATTGTAGAAGTATTTGCATTCTAAGTGAAATGTATAGTTTTTCAATTAGAGAGGTTGGCTCACCAAGACAACCCTGTTAAAAAGCAAAGCCAAGTGATCGGAGTGTGTCCAGCTTCACCAACCCCCAAAAATCAGCTGTGATGACCGGGCAGGCCGTATCTAGCAACTCATTTACTTTTTAGTGGCTATTGCAGGGGAAATGTACTATAGCATTACATGGCCCTCTATGTAATGCCTTGTAAGAGTGGCTATCCGTTTTGGCTCATAGAGAGGGATCCAGAACAAGCTACCCCCCCCCCCCTATAAGATGTCCATATGCTATTTCATAATGCTCACCAAATTTACAAATGTATAATATTTCACATATTTCTACTTCTGATCACTGATGGGTGTACATACTGTGACCAGGTTTATATGATCTGCTGTTATGTTTGATATGCTGATTTAGACAAATAGTAATACTAAATTGATAGGACACGTGTATTTGTCAAAAGGGGTCTTCTAGGAATTTCATTAAAAGCCTATCCGAATCATAGACAATCAATGTGTGATCAGTGGGGCTGAACTGCAGTACGAATGCAACGCTGTTCCAGGTACAATAGTGAAGAGGTTTCAGTCCACCAGCTAGTGTTACTTTTTTTTTTATCAAGCTATTATTTGAGCATGCTCTCTATTTTGTGGCCTTTATCCAACTTTTAAGATGATGCCTTAGTTAATGCTAAGTTAATGCTTAGTTAGTGTAATGCAAGATATAAGTCCGCTGTTATAATTATTTCATTGATTGATGGACCATTCCCTGTATATAGAGAGATATAATTAGCACTAGACTAAGGTACAGAATGTTTTGATATTAAATTGTGTTATGTTGTTCCTTCTTGTTACAACTTTATACTTGTACTGTTTTTGTTTTTTCTGTATTTCATTGTACCCACAGCACTAACAATTCATATACGGTCTATCACACTCCAGGTGTCAGTAGCCGTCAGTGAAAAGAAACCACAGTGATCCTGCAGCATCATAAAGACGACCATTACTATATTAATAAAGCCTTGTGTGTAGCCAGAAGAGAACAGAATTTTACCTATGCTTCTACGCCTGTGGAAAATACATTTGGATCTCTGGATTCATTTTTCATATATCAGAGAATAGCATCAATTATAACACTACTGGAGTTTTCCTACCACAGCCCTGTAGATGCTGTAGGGCATCCTAAGTAAAATACATAGTCCTTTTATGTGCCAGAGGGACAGTCTGTATGGCCCGCGTGCGACTGCAACCTATGCAACCCCTAAAGTTCTATGCCTGGTTAACAGAGTACAGGTGTCTTTTACAATAGCTAGTGTTCTGTGAATGGAGTGCTCAAAGTGGGGTTATCAATGGCCCCCATTGCAGTGTAACTTACTAGATCAATTCTACTTGATGATGACTCCATATTAAAGAATTGCAGTTATTGCAATCTTCTTATATAATTTGCTCTAAACCGTAGAGTCTCTTACCAAGTACAAAGAGAGCACCATGGATTTTAGTTGTTTTTTTTAGCTTTATGTTCTCTATATTCAGCAGCAGACGGTTTATGGAAGTGAAAGCCTTTTAGACATGCTCAAGTATGTGTAATGTAGTTTATGACTATTTTGTTTCAAAGAACATTTTCTGATATTTGCAGGCCGTTATTTTCCAGTTGCTGCTAAGATTTGTAAGACATTCATAGCAGCATGTGTTTCTTGAAACTATAAAGCCATCTGCTTGCATTTATTAGATAAAAGACTAGTAGCTACACATCAAGAACCTGCATGAGAGGGACCATGTAAAGAAATAGAAAATAACAATGCTTTTCTTCAGCGCTGCTTATTTGTATTAGAACCACTTCACACAGTATTGTCTATACTTCTTTCTCGGGATAGAGAGAAAAAACTATTTTGCTCCATGAAAAATAGCGCAGTACAGTGTCATGTATTCTTCACTCGTGCTTCTTGTTGGCTTGGTGTTAGTTGTTCTTTAAGTTCCTCTTTATTGTCAAGCGCACGGTTTAGAACACCACTTAAAGACAAGGATTTATGTAAGCTGTAAAATTAATTTATTCTAGTAAATGCAGATCCGTGGGATTTATGGCTATCTACACAGTACTAATGTTTCTTAAAACAAAGTCTGTTGTATAGATCCTGAATTCTTAATCTGTTACTTTGAAACTATAAAGGACCAATAAGTTCATGATATTAATTCTAAATGTGCTATAATGGTCCAGCGGAAAACAAGACTAAAACCGCAGAGACCCATTTGCATGGTTTCCTCAATAGGGAAAATAAAACATGTGCCAAATACTTTCATGGGAATCTAGTTCATTAACTTGGGTGTATTAATGTGTTTATGGTTTCAAGGTGAAGCCACTATACATAAGAGAGTTACATAACTTCACAACTCTCAATGTTTGCATCGTTCTTGTAAAAAGTGCATTTATTCTGCTGGATTTTCTTTTTTATTATTTTACTGACGAGTTTAGCAAAACAAAGGATAACACCACGTTCTAATGTGATAAGTAAAATTAGGACAACACTAGTACTATGTTACCTACTTGAATGGAAAAGGGGGAAGTCAGATGGTAACACCGCGTAATGACTCACGGTAGGTAAACGCAAGTAACAAGAAACTATAGAGAGTGAAGAATGTCGCTATAGAATATTTTCCAAGTGAGGGTTTACAGAAGTACTGTAGGTGTGAAGGGGAAAATAAATTTAAAATGTAACAAAATTTTCCAGCTTTATATTGCTTATTGTATGTACATGCACAATCATGGATCTACTACTGGCAGCTTCCATTGTTTTGCTCAGTGTACCTGTTTATTTCCCATAGTTTTCTGTGGTTCCCTAGGGGTGACATAGTAGGCACACTCAATTTATGCGTTTTTGACTTTTTCTAGTTTTTGGTTACCATGCATTTTCTATGTCCATGTACTTTTTTTTATCCAACAGTGTTATGTACTATTGTGGTATATACTACTGCGGATTGTTTATGGATCTAATTTTCACAGATTTACGCAGTCTGTATACCATTTGCTTTATTATACCATTTATCTTATTGGTGTAAACTACCTTTAAATAACAAAAAAACTATAAAAATAGAATTCATAAAATAAAGAAATCTAAGCATTATTTCATCTACCTTTTGAAAAAAACTATTACCACTAATTAGTTTATTTGCATTTTTATATCTTTTAGTCTGAACCTGAAGGATTTTCCCACTTCCATTTATATGTGTGTGCTGCCTTTCTAGTGAGATGGAGGAAAGAGATTCTGGAAGAAAAAGATTTTCATGTAAGTAATTTTATTTTACTTGCTGTAACATATGGATTCAAATGAGACCACAGTTATGTGCCTATGGTGTCTATACAGTAAATCCGCTCAACAAAGGGAAGTAATTACAAACTGTAAAACATGTGACAAATTGTACACTTAAACAATGTCACCTTTGGCATCATCGACTCTTCAAATACGTGTGATTTGTAGTGAGTAGCAGCATTCCAAATCACAATTTAAATCTGTCGGTAATAGCACTGTGAGATAACTTTAGTGAGAGTAACATTAAATAGAGGTGATTTACTAGAGTCCTGTAAATGTGGCAATGCAGAATTAACCTGTTATACTGTATATTATCAAGTAGTGCTCTATTTATTACATTTTGTGGGATCTACATGACTTACAGATGAGAGATAAATATGTTTAAATGGAATAAATTAGTTATTTAAATATCAGATTTCTAAAATTAAACTTTTCATCAGTCTTCTGCCTTTGTATTTTACATAGTTCAAGTGAATTTGCACCTAAATAGTAAAAATATACATATACACCGAGCAGCCATAACAGTAAAACCATTGACCGGTGAAATGAATAACATTGATTATTTCGTTACAATGGCACTGGTCAAGGGGTGGGATAGATAATGCAGCAATTAGGCAGTCCGTACTTAAAGTTGATGTGGTAAAAACAGGAAAAATCGGTAAGCATATCAAGGGCAAGAATCTGAGCAACTTTGGTAAGGGCCAAATTGTAAAGGCTAGATGACATGGTCAGACCATCTTCAAAGCGACAGGTCTCGGTCCATAGAGGTGTTCATGCTATGCAGTAGTTAGTACTTACCAAAAGTGGTCCAAAAAAGGGCAACCAGTAAACTGGTAACAGGGTCCTCAACGCCTAAGGCTCATTGATGCGCCTGGGAAGTGAAGGCAAGCCCGTCTGGTCTAATCCCACCCTGGTCTAATAAGAGATGGCACCAGGATGCACTGTAGAAAGACGGCAAGCCGACAGATCCCCTGTGGGAGTGGAGGGACCCTTTACCTACCATGTTTTCATGGAGAATTTAGAATTTTGCTGAATTAATCTCAATTATTTGCAGCCCTGGAAGCTGGTTCTATGGTGTTATACTATTTTCATCTTCCACTCTGGTGTGTATTAATAAAAATGCTGGAAAACTAGACAATTACCAGCTGTTACAGTATATACTGTTTATACTCTGATTTGGCTGAATCACCGTTATACTGAATTCCATGAACTCCATAGGATCTACTCTTGAAACTCTAGAGGTTTAGATAGAATTCTGCATCTCCTTCTGGATGAGTATTTTAAGTCCTTCTAGCAATTTCAACTGGAATTTGGCTCCATCTGTGGGTACTTTTATCAATATTTGCAATTGCATCATGTCTTCAATACTCAACGGCAAATCTCTCTCCTATATCACCTGCTACTGTTACTTCTATACTGGATTTGATTATACATTTGGGGCAGACCAAAGGGGTCATATACTTATTTTAATGGTTTCTATTGGACGCCCATCTTGAAGCTCACCCTCTATCTTTACAGAGTAAGTCGTAAAATGTTGTAGGGCAGTTAACGGATGAGCAATGGGCAGATATTATACAAGTTTCCCCAATGGTTTCTGTGAGTCAGGCCCATAGGCTGTCTCATCTCTATCTTATACGCAAAGTATATAGGTTGCCTTTGTTACTTTTTAAAATGGGTATCAGGGCTAATGATTGTCGTCCTGCTGTCAGTCCCCAGGAGCAAGACTAATCCACCTCATGTGGAATTGCCCCTGTTTGCGTAGATATTGGAGGGACCTTTTAGACCTGATCGATAAAGTCTATGCAGTCTAGTTGAGCAGAAATTAGATGCTGTGTATTTTGGGATTTGTATCAGAAATACCTGTGATGAAGAGTCATAGGCTTGCCATTCCTCAACTACTGTGTTAAGTTAAGAAACTGATTGTTTTTCACAGGACAGATGCCCTGCCTTCTAATATGGCTGAATATGTTAGAGTAAGGGTATGTTCACACGGCTTAGCAAAATACGTCTGAAAATACGGAGCTGTTTTCAGGTGAAAACAGCTCCTAATTTTCAGAAGTTTTTGTAGCAGCTCACGTTTTTTGCGGCGTATTTTACGGACGTTATTGGAGCTGTTTTTCAATGGGGTCAATGAAAAACGGCTCCAAAAATGTCCCAAGAAGTGACATGCACTTCTTTTTCGCGGGAGTATTTTGACAGCGACACGTAAAATAACACCTCGTGGGAACAGAACACCGTAAAACCCATTGAAAGCAATGGCCAGATGTTTGTAGGCGTAATGGAGCCGTTTTTTCAGGCGTAATTCGAGGCTTAAAACGCCTGAAAATAGTGCGTGTGAACATACCCTTTGTCGTCTTGGGTTAAAGTATTTGTGTATCAAAAAACAGGGAAGGTGAAGAAGTTTGAAGAAATTTGAGCACCTTGGCTAGATACCCGCAGGCCTTACTCCATTATCATTGACTAGAGGCCGATTAATCCTTTAAATTGGCTTTTTGGGCAGGACTGACGGATGAGTGTCAAGCTGTGGGCGCCCTTCTCTTCCCTGTTGTTATAATGTTGATGTTTCATGACATTGTAATTTACTGAACTGCGAATATGTTTCCAAAGATTTTCTCTGTTGTAGTGTTTTTGAAATTATGATGGCCACTCCATTGTGATGCAAAGAATTAAGATGGCAGTTTACTCTGTGTTATCCTTGAGGAGGGAAAAGGGTTAGGGAAGGGGTTGTAAGAGGAACGTTTTTATTTTTTTATATTGTATATTTTTGGAAAATGTTTAATAAAATTTTTTAGCCGATTTAAAAAATCAAATATTCGACTCGTCTGGCCGTGTTCATGCCTGGGTGTGGCTAGTGAAACTGAATCCAATTGTCAATTGAATTTCGTTAACTAATTTATTTAGTAGATAATGGGGCAAATACTCTTTCACATAGGGCCCGGTAAAACTGAATAGCATTTTTTCTTCTATAAATGACAATCATTCAAAAAGCACATTTTGTGTTTAATTGGGTTATCTTTGTCTAATTTTAATATTAGTTTGATGATCTGAAATATTTAAGTGAGACAAATATGCAAAAAAAGAAAAAATTGGGAAGAGGACAAATACTTTTACACAGCACTGTTGCGTTCATATATTGCACAGGAGAATGCTGTTTTGTAATATTTCAAAGCTGTTCCATTATGTTTATTTCTATTAGTACGATGTCAAAAGTAAAAGAACTCTAGGGTTAGCACAGTGTCGAGGTGGTGTTTACTGATCAAACCAGATTTGAAATTGTCTAATATTTAGTTTTTTCTATCTATAATCTCTCTAAACTCATATTTATTTTGTTGTTTTAATGTATGTATAGCTGGTTGATCCACTGAGTTTTTGTAAAGCCACATATTTTAAGTTATCTGAACCGGTAATAGTCTCTTGTACCTTATATTCTAGAATCAAATCCACTATGTATTATTGTGGTTTAAATATTCTCCCCAAAAAAGTAAAAGGTCATTTCTGGTACTGTAAAAATAACATGATAATGTAGTCATAAATCTAGTAAGCCTGTAAGGTACATACACAGACCAAAACATATAATAAAGGTAAGAAACTACTATCCAAAGAGTGTTTTTTTTTTAGTATTTTTTAAATAAAGCATCTTCAAGGCTTTGTGAACATTTGTAGCCTTTTTTAATGAAATTTATGTGTAAAGTGATTAAAAACATTTTTCAAATTGATATTTATTAAAATGTTCTTTACTTTTTTTGATGCGGCTTTTATGTATGCACTATACATAGAAGCTAAATAGAGCCACTGTAAGCCCAATAGGTCAATCTAACTAAAGTAACAGCGTTTGCAAGTACGAACAAAAAGGAAATCCATGTAAACAATGAAGAGAAGCCGCAGTTCCTCCAAACAGCTGATCGGTGTGGATGCCGAGGGTTGGTCTCCCACTGATCTAATATTGATGGTCTATCCTGAGGAAAAGTCATTAATTTTAAAATCCTGGATAACCCCAGCAGTTGTTTTAAGGTTATCTAAAGATGTCTTAAGGTTGAGTCCAAAATAGATATTGGGATGCACTCCTCAGTCTATTGGCGTGGTGCTAGTAAGGTAGGGACGAGAATCCCACAATATTGGAAATATATAACCCCAGCACACACAGAGGTACGCAAAAGATCCAGATGCAAACAAATTTAAGTTTTATTGCAACAAAAGTTGGTAAAGTTGAGGTAGAAAGCGACTTGGTAAAGACGTTTCGGCCGAACCTCGACCTTTGTCACGGTCGCTAAAATGATAAAGAAAAAAATGCTTTTACAAAGTTGGCAATAAAATGTACAAAAATACAGTGTGAACAAATGAAAAATAATAATATGAAAATAACATATATAGATTAGTTATCTCTGTTTACATGAAATTATATAGCGCTGTCACGAGGTTCGGCCGAAACGTCTTTACCAAGTCGCTTTCTACCTCAACTTTACCAACTTTTGTTGCAATAAAACTTAAATTTGTTTGCATCTGGATCTTTTGCGTACCTCTGTGTGTGCTGGGGTTATATATTTCCATTAAGGTTGAGTCCAAACATAGAGACCAAGGATGGGCCGATATGCAAACAGCATGCGCTTTTTCAAATTCTTGTATTTGTCTATGCAGTTATTGCTGATAAAACATCCTAAATACCAGCAAAAAACACATTTGTCGCAAATGAGCATTTCAAAACCACAGGGATTTCCGGTTAAACCACACGCTGTTGATGGTTTTGGCCTCACCCACACCAGAAATGTTGTATAGAAGAAATAATGGTTGGCCAATAATGATCAGGCATGTGTCTGGTTATAAAGAGTAATAAGATTAGTGGAACCCATTCCACCCAGACCATCGGGCTTAAATTGAAAAAGAATTAAGAAAATGATATAGCATTATTGCTCTGCACACTTGTGTATATAGTCACTTTGGGACTATTCAAACAAAATGCAGAACATGGTTAGCCAGTAAGCTTACACTCCTTTCTACTGTGAACCATGGCTCTGGGGAAGAACGAATGATATACATCTATTATCAGCTCATAGTATTCTGTGTCAGTAAAGTTGATAGTTTTCCATGATCACAGTAGCAGCAGAAAGCCATCTCCGAGCTCTAAAAACACACCGGCCATTTGTGGAAAACCGTGCCATATCTTGTTTTATTTGATGCTTTATTTTGAGTTAGGAAAAGTCTTTTGACAAAGAAAAAGAGCTTTTAGTTGAAAAGTGAGACACTTCTGCAGTTTGCTGCATTCTATTTAGTGTTTTGTAAGAGCTTGCTGTAGTCATTGCTTACTTTACATATGTCTCCTATAGGTTATAAAATTGTATACCAAATAAAAATTTATTCCAATACTAGTTGTGCTTTAGAGCATCGCTTAACTATATAGCTGGTGTAGTAACTTACTTTTTATTGAGCTTAGTGCAGCATCTGCCGTATCTGTCAGAACAGGTTTGTGAAATCACCGAACATTTATATGTTTGTACAGCTTTACCTTTGCATTACTTTTCAATAGTGTCTTGTGGTTTTTTTTCTTTGTTCTTGCACTAATACGGTTACAGCAAGTGTATTTGGTGAACTGAAAACAACATTTTATGGGAGAATCTGACTTTATGTTCTTGAAATTGAGATGCAGAAAGTAGCTACAGCCCAAAAAATGTGTTTTGGTTTAATTAGTATTTAAATCTTATGCCATTTCACCTTTCACGGTTTTACGTGTGTAGTAGCATTATTCTGGTATCTCTTAGCATAATCACAGTAATAAAGTGCATTTTATTTAATTGCTGACCTCAATCAAGGGAAGATGTTCATTTTAAAGTCTTATTCACATAATAAATGGTAAAGATGTAGTTTGAATTTAGTTTGTGCTGTAAATTGTAACCATGCGTAATAATTGTATTACTGAAGGATAATGCACAGAAGACATGCATTGCCACTATGGTGGCTCTTAAAGTACTAACAGAAAAAAACAAAACACTTTAGTCAAGCACTCCAAGTGCATTTCCTTAGTACATATTTGAAACCAGTGTTCAGGAAGATAATGGGGGTCATGTAACAGTGTCCTGAGACGCAAAACTGGATTATATAGTTGACAGCATGTATGCCATGTTACCTAACATTTTACTCCTAATATTTTTTAACCCTCATCAGGGCCGTCCTTAGCCTTTTTGGGGCCCAGGGTTAGTGGTGTATCTACCCTGCACTTCACAAAAATTTGTGCAACTCTGGCCTATGGTATTTTTTTTAACTTGCCTCGTCTTCACTGATTCACTTGTGTGTCATTTTCTCATTCTCTCGAGGCGCCAGCTGGGCCCATTAATCACATCACATGACACTTCCTGTCTTATGTCATGTCAGGTGACCTGCACGGGTGTAGGATGGCGCTGCTCTGTTCTGACGTGCCCCAGCAAACAGTATCAAATGTGACAGTCTTAGGTACGGGCCCCAGCAGACAGTCTCACACATGATAGGCTTAGATACAGGGCCCCAGCACACCGTATCACACATGATAGGCTAAGATTCAGGGCCCCCAGAGGAGACCGTATCCGCCATATTATTCTTACCCAGTCACCGCTCCTGAGTCAAGTCCTCATCACCACCAGGCGCAGCACTGGCTCCTGAAACCATTCAGTGCCAGGATGTTATCCATGCCACGCATGCAACGTTCTGATGCTTAACGGTGCCAGGAACCAGCGCTGTGCCCGGAGGTGAAGAGGACTACTCTCAGGAGTGGGTAGGGTAAGTACATGTAGTGATAGCAATGGCCTAAGACGCCTGGGGCATGGGTTTTGCTTGCCCCACACAAAGGATGGCCCTGCCATTGATGCCAACCATCCTGAGAGTTTTAAAACTTTATTCTTCTAAGCAGTCCCTATTTTCTGACCAAATACAATATTAAGTTGTTCCAGAATTTAAGACCATAACTCTCTAATCTTTCTATGATGAGGATAGGGAATTCTTCAGGGTTTTCTAAGTACACAGTGAACAGAAAATATAAAATGGAGTCGCTCTCACCTGGCGTCCAAAGGAGAACTTTTTCTAGCAAAGGTACATAGCAGTACAGTACATATAACCGCGTACTATATTGCACTACTAGACAGCCAGTCAGCACATTTGTGGTAATATTTGAAAAGGTTATGCCATATATGTGTAATTAAAAGGCTTCAAATTTTGCCGCATGCCATGGATTTACCATAATGTACCCTAGACATTGACGTCAGTTATGGCGCAAATCTATGCCGGCTCATAGCCAAAGATGCGCCTAATTTATTAAGAGGTGTGCACCTCTTAAACTATTTCACCATGTCGGAAAATGTGCTAAATTTATTAAGACTGGCATTTGAAACGCCAGTCTTAAAATATTTCACCAATTATCTTTATTAATATAGTGCCCATTGATTTGCCCTTCTCTCCTTCAATGTGACGTTCTGTTTGATCTTTACTGTGGCCAACCACAGATATTTTAACAGTAAAATACATTTTCTGAAAATGCACTGTCCCATGTTTCAAATGGCACATTATAAGTTGAAAATATTGTAACCTGAAGTCAGTGTAACCTGAGTGACCACTATATTCATATATATCTTGTATTTTCAGTGGTATCAAATGACACTATTGATACTTGACCCCTAATATAAACAAACAAATAGACCATCACATTTTGTACATTTTGTTTACTTTGCTGAGCTCCTTCCTTTTTTTTTTATCCATTCAGTGCTGCATGGTACTTTCAGAAGCATTAACAGTTTAGGAAAAACATAACTATGGTGTTTTGCGGAATGATCTTCAAAGCCTGACAAATACTTGTCTAAAGCTTGTGAGAAGTATATCTCAAATGTCTTAAAAAGCATTACAAACTTACATGCATCATGCCACAGGATCTGGTGTAATGCTGGTCATTGTTTTCCAGCACCTCACACCTCATTGGTTTTCAAATTAAACATCTGTGTATACACAGGAAAATGTGAAATGACCTGCCCCCTGTGCATTGCTTCACATAAAGGTACATATTAAAGAGAACCACTCACTATGACCCATCTATGCAAATAAGAATTTCCTCGCTGTACACTTATAGATTTATACTAGTTCGTACAAAAACACCCAATATGAAGCCCCCCCAAGTGCCAAAAGTGTTCTAAAAAGAAAGCACTTCCTCTTTCTGTAGTATGACATGATCCCTCTAAGCCAGTCAGCAGATTTAAAAATGATCATGTGACTCAAGACCATATTACCCAAAAAGCATATATGTGCAGATCTTCGTAAATTACATTAAAAGGGTTGTCTCATTAGATCTAACCATTTTCAGTTTTGAGCTGCTGCGATGATTGTAAATTCCACTCCCAGCAAAGCACAGAACCACTCCCTTTTATGACAGCCATATTCCTGAATAGGGCGTAAGCACATGGGTTGTCATCATGAAATTCATGATGATATAATATAAACTATCTAGTAAATCCCCCTGAACTTTCCTGTTCGATTATATTGCCTTTCAGTATATTTAATTTGAGGGTATTCTGCTCTTTCATTTGCAAAATGTATTGCACATCCCTAACTTATGAGAAGTAGTAGAAGTAATAACAATAAGAAAAATGTAAACCCATTTAATCTTGTTCATAGTGTAGCATGATACAAAATGTTCCATTAAAATTATATATTCCTAATTACTGCCAGATCTTTAGCTTGCTACTTATTCTTTTCTTGAACATTTGTTCGATTTAACGAAAATAAATGATAAAAAAAAAAAAACATATTCCGTGACTTGTATGTCTGATAAAACTATATTGTTCAGTATTCATCTGCATGGGCAGCTGCTCTCTCGTACATTAGCTGCCAAGGCACCCAAACACTTTATTATAGTTATTACTTTCTTGAAATACCTGATGTTTCAGATTCCCATTTTCCTTGGCCTTCTTGTCTCGGTTAGGCCAGCTTGCCACTATTAATAGTTGTTTTTGTTTGATGTGCTTGTCTGTAGAATTGTTAAGTTGACAGTGATCTGTCCATGATTTGTGTCAGAGTATTAATAAAATAGCTTTGGAGCTGTCCTTAACCTGCAAACATTTTTGTGTTTTAACACAGTACTTTGTTGTAGTAGTAACTTGTACGTTTTCAAATTTGTATGTTCTTAAGACTTGACCAATTAGCTTATTAGCGATGTTCATATGAGGAGCCATCCTGGTTGACCCTTTCCGAATGTGTGCAGAAAGTTTTAATACAGGAAATGTTGGGTACTACAAAAAGTATCATATTACATTATATGTGCGGGAGTGACCACAAAAATGGCCAAACAATTATATTACCCAAAAAAAAGAGGAAAAAAAGCAGGAATTTAAATTAAAGGCTCTCAACCTTTTCTACGATCAAGTAAATCTTTATTAATAAAGAAACGACCACACATTAATAGCATAAAAAAAGGATTATTACATAACATGGGGTTTGTCCCTCCCAACAATATTTCGTTTGCAAATAGTATATACATGCCTTCCCAAAAATAAGCACAGCATTGCTATTTACAAAAATATAAAATGTGTGCATATATATATATATATATATGTATATATATATATATACATACATTTAAGAAGTTATAATAATGCAAAATCCATTAAAAAAAGTGATTTAAAAGGGTTTTCCACTTTCAGCAATTCATTTTTTTGAATAATTAAAGGTTACACAATTCTCCATTATACTTTCTGTACTAATTCCTCACGTTTTATGAGATATCTGTTTGTTGTCATTCGGTAGGAACATCCATTGTTTACTTCCAGTGGATACAATTCTTTCCATAGTCATGTGATGGACACACAGGTGCTGGGATCATTACAGTTTGTGTATCAGAGCTGCATCTTCTAACGACCCATGCACCTGTGTGTCCATCACATGACAGAATTGTATCCACTGGAAGTAAACAATGGATGTTCCTACTCAATTACAAGGAGTAGAGGTCTTGCAAAACATAACATGGAAAATATATTGGAAATATGTATAACTTTTATTTATACATAAAATAACATTCATTTGCTGAAAGTGTACTTACTCTTTAGAGTACAAGATGCAAAAAACTAATACAAAATAAGTGCAAAGTCCTTTTGAAAGAACAATTGAATAAAGCGCAAGGTGCATGAAATAGGTCATGAACGCCCAATAAACAATGTGTAAACAAAAGAATATAAATATTGAGTGGTACAAAGAAGTGTATCTGCAAGGATCAGGACATAACCAAAGGCAGATAATATATGTATACATACAAATGATACAAATAAGTGGATCTACAGAGGATACAAACTATAAAAAACAAATATGCAGTAGGAGTTCTGATCACTAAAATGGGAAAAGAGGAAACCCCATGCATATCGCCGCTCACAATGTCGCAGCACGGCATCTACAGAAATACATGGCACATTTGCCCACATTCAATGATACAATAGATACTTCCATCTGCAAAGTCGCAAAAGTGCTTGCGCTAAGTTTTTTTGGGGGATATCTAGGTTTATTGAACCTTGCAGTTAATTCTCCAGCCTGATTTTTATCATCCCGGGGGTCAGAGCAATTCTTTGGGATACCCGTTTTCAAGTGGCGTAAGTGTAAGCTGTCAAAATGTAGGAGACTATTAGTAGCTGTCTGCTTGCGATGTAGAGAGGTCTGAATATGACCATCTGTAAGTCTTAAATTGAGATCCAAAATATCCACTGAAGAGTCATAGATGGTATGTGTAAGATGAATGTTCTGTAATACGATGTCCGATTGAGCGTGCCATTTTAGTTTCTGCTTGCGAAAGCAAAACGTATTCATATGTAGAATGTATCATTCCAAAAGAATGTTTTTTGCTTTGGACCCATGCATCTATGATCCCTGGTTATACAGGGGCTAAAGATTGAATAATCTATAATTGAAACACCACGTTTTTATGTCTAATTATCTTTTCTTACTGCCTCGTTTTTTATATTGTACATAGTTCCTTTTAGAACATTTATCTAATGGGAGTGTTTGCTTTCTCCCTTCTAATATTCTTGCTTTAGGCATATTTTTGCATACTCCGTACAGAGATCTGTCTTTTTGTAAAATGTGGTTCGAACTATCATCTAACTCGCTTAAAAAGCTTCTTTCTTTTTTTTTATATGCCCAGGATATTTAAATTCTCGTTTAGTATTCAGGACTAACTGCTGTTCACTGACTTTATTGCTTGTAGAATATTGGGAAACGTGTGTTGTAAAAACTGTCCCATAAATTCATTCCAGTAGTCTAACTATTTAAATTCTAGCAGACCTTAAGTATGTCTATAATAATTACAATAATGAAGTTATCCTGGCAGCTACAGGTAGGTGTCAAAGCAGATAAACTTCTGTAAGTTTATGCACTAAATCATTAAGAAGATGTAATTACATGTATGGTCGTATTTAAATGACTCAGCTAAGTTCTATCCTTTGCATATACTTCAATTTGGCACAGCACTTAGAGGAGGCCCAGTACAAATGTAGTGTAAAATTAAATTATCTCTCACCCTTGAGAAAGTGGGACTGCAGTCCTGTGCTAAATTCATTTGCTAGGCATTTTATCAGAAATTATATGGCAGTCCCGTGTAGAGTGAGTATACATTCTTCTTATAATCTGTAAAATATAATTAAGATGAAACGTGGAGATACAACTAATAGTTGTAATTAGTGTAATTTAGCTTTTAGCGCTAATTGTAAAAACAGTTTTTTTTACAAACGTGTACAATGCTAAGTCGTCTTTGCATAACACTTGTTCAAAAATTCTCAGAACGCAGCGTATTTGCATATGAATGAAGGAGACCCAAGACACTTTTGTACTGCGAGTACCCTGGGGAAGTCTAATGTTCTCACTTTGTGACTACTTATTATTTTTTACACACTGACTGAATTTTTTTCATAATGCATTAGCCTGAAATATATTAATTTACATGTAAGCTAACTCGCTGATATCGTCATGGTATAAGTTTTTGACTCCGCTGTGAAGTTGTATAGATTCAATACATACATGCATTCATATGGGTTTTACTTGCATTGTAAGAGAAAGCATGTCCTGAGGTTACAAATAAGTGTTTAACCCTTTCATGACCAAGGGTCATTGATGCCTCTGTGTCCAGGTCAAATTTTCCATTTCTAATATGCACTTCTTTAAATGATAATATCTTTGCAACCGCTTTGAATACTATTTTCACTTAGTTTTTTTTACAAGACTTATGAGGCTTTCATTTTCTAGATTCGTTTAATTAATTCCATGTTTTAAATGTTTTCATGAGCAGACAAATCACAAAAAATGTAAAAAATATATATTTTTTAATTTTTATTATATATATTCCTCTATATTATGTGTGTGTATGTGTAATATATGTCACCCTGGATCGCTGTGAGCAGATAAGAGGGCTATAAGTGTATATTCACACGACGTGGAAAAAAAGGGCAGTTAACGGATCAACAGTCAGTTTTTCATGGCTGTTTTGCATCAATGTGTGTCAAAATTTGAATCTATTTCCCAGCCGTCTGACCGTTTTTCACTGACATTTGGCATCCATTTTTCATGGACGTGAAAAAAAAAAAATGGATGCATTTTATTTGTTAGGTTTTTTTTGTCGCAGCCACCTGAATACACCACAGTGCCCGTGTAGATAGTAACGCAATATCACTGTAGATAGTGCCACATTGCCCACTGTAGATAGTGCCAGTGCCCAAATAGATAGTGTCCACTGTAAATAGTGCCACAGTTCCCTCTGTAGATAGTGCCACACACATTGCCCATGTAGATAGCACCACAGTGTCCCCTATAGGTAGTTCTCATATAATGCCACAGTGCCAATGTAAATAGTGCCACACCCCCTGTATATAGCACCCCCTGTAGACAGCACCACACCCCCTGCAGATAGCGCCACCCCCTACAGATAGCACCACCCCCTGTAGATAGCACCATCCCCCCTGTTGATAGCACCATCCCCCCTGCAGATTGTGCCACCCACCTGCAAATAGCACCACACCCGCAGATTGCACCCTCCCCCTGTAGATAGCGCCACACCCTGTAGCTAGTGCCACCCCCCTGTAGCTAGTGCCACCCCCTGTAGATAGCGCCACTACCCTGTAGATAGCGCCACCACCCTGTAGATGGCAACATCCCCTCTGTAGATGGCACCACACCTTACAGATAGCGCCACTCCCTCTGTATTTATCAGTACGCCCCCCCCCTGTAATTGGCACCCCCTTCCTGTAAATAGCACCAATGTAGCTCCCTGTAGGAGTGGAATCCATCTTGCTGGGGATTCCATATATGGACAGTGACATTAGGGGCTAACTCAAAAAGTTGAATCTCCTGCCTCAGCAGCGCTGTGGCCGGGGATTCCGCTCCAGGATTAGCCCGACTTCACTGTCCATATATGGATAGTGATGCCAGGGGCTTCTCCAGTAGTGGAATCCCCGGCACAGAGCGATCTCACACCGTGGATTCTGCTCCTACTGGGAGTTTAGGTGGCGCTATCTACAGGGGGGTTTGCTATCTACAGGGGGGCATTATTTACAGCGGGGATGGAGAGACGTCGGCGCTCCCTCTAGGAGGGAAATACCCAGCCAGAGAGATCGACGGGGATTCCGCTCCTAGAGAGAGCTCAGGTAGTGCTATCTGCAGGGGGTTTTGCGCTTTCTACAGTGGGCGTTGTAGTCTGGGGCTCTTAAATTACTGGCAGACATGAGTGCAGCGCTGCTCACACTGAAGCAGCACTGCACTCATTAAACCCCGTTCAAGGCTGTCAACATTTATACATGTGGCAACTGCACGGGGCATCGGCAGTTGGAACGTATATAGCAGTCGTGAAGGGGTTAAAGATGCAGATCTTAACATTTCCTGTTAGCTGCAAAGTGATCTATTAGATATGTTAGTTTTTTAATTAATAATGCTGAGTATTTTTATCCTGAAAATCTTACTAATCCTGCTTAAATATAGTTTTCTTGTACAATATACACGAATTCACAAACTTTTAAAATTTTCATCCAAATGTTCACCCCCCTAGAAATTTTCCAACTAATTTCATTATACTTCAAATGCTTTGCAAATCACCAAAGACTGCTTCAAAACGTAATTATTATTAAAAAGATACAGCTATAACAGTCATTCTTAGGCATAGGTCATTCAAAGGCTTTATATATGCAATCACTTTCCCAAGAGTAGGGTTGCAGCAGTGAAAAGCAGGAAAGGTTCTTGTTGGGGTATGACTAAGTGAAGGACATTTTCCAGCGCTGAGGATAAAGGGAATGCCTTTAATATACTTACATTTATTGTGGGGATCATTATCTCCTAGTTGTGTTTTTTGTTATTTTTAACTATATTTTTTATGTAAGAAAACTTGTAATTATTTGAAAAAAATGTATGTCACAAACTAACCAAGACAGGGTGGGGAACCTACTGTGTTGCTATTGAATTTGTCTGAGAGCTAAACCAGGGGCTAGTGTAACAAATTTTGTGTTTTTTTACTTTAAAATGCCCCTCACAGGGGTATGGACTTTGCGCAGGAAATCTCCATGTCGCGTGCCCCGAGTTGTCTCTGATGGCAACCGCTGATGGCAAGTTACACAATCATAAGGCAGAAGCATGGTTGTTCAAATCGGAGGATATGGCAGGCAGAGTTCAATCAGTATGGGTATTCAGATAAGGGTCGGGTAGGCAGCAATCATTAAACAAGGTCAATAAACAATCTGTATCAAGCAAATACAAAATAAAAAATGATAACCACAGCTTTACACTAAATGGAATTCAGGAATTGGGAATCAGGTGGCAAGATGGGGATGCTCAGCCACTGAGTAGGACGGCAGCGCAATGGACAGGTATACAGCTGGTATCCTTTGCAATAAACGTAAGCAGAATCACGTTCTGCCAACTAAGAAAAATATGGTTGCCACTATTTAATTATTCCATTCTTACTGACATTCCAAAAAACAAATCCAAATTTTTCCCAAAAGTGTGCCTATCTTGTTCAATCCTGTTGCCATTTACTTCTATTATTAAAGAGGCTCTGTCACCTCATTATAAGTGCCCTATCTCCTACATAAGGGGATGGGCGCTGTAATGTAGGTGACAGCAGTGCTTTTTATTTAAAAAAAAAAGGATCTATTTTCACTTCGTTATTAGCGATTTTAGCTTTATGCTAATGAGTTTCTCAATGGACAACTGGGCGTGTTTTACTATTGGCCAAGTGGGCGTTGTACAGAGGAGTGTATGACGCTGACCAATCAGGGTCATACACTTCTCTCCATTCATTTCCTCAGCACATAGGGATCCTTTTAGATCAGTATGTGCTGTCTTATACGAACACATTAACGATACTGAAGTGTTTAGACAGTGAATAGACATTCCACGGGATGTCTATTCACAATCCCGGCACTTCGTTAGATGACAGGTTACAACAGGTTACAACCAGATTACGCTTGCTCTGCTATAACTACCACAGAAACGTTAACGAAGTGCCGGAATTGTGAATAGACATCCCATGGAATGTCTATTCACTGTCTAAACACATCAGTATAGTTAATGTGTTCGTATAAGACAGCACATACTGATCTAAAAGGATCCCTATGTGCTGAGGAAATGAATGGAGAGGAGTGTATGACCCTGATTGGTCCGCGTCATACACTCCTCTGTACAACGCCCACTTGGTCAATAGTAAAACACGCCCAGTTGACCATTGAGAAACTCATTAGCATAAAGCTAAAAGCGCTAATAATGTGGGGAAAATTGATCGTTTTTTTAAATAAAAAGCACTGCTGTCACCTACATTATAGCGCCGATCTCCTTATGTAGGAGATAGGGCACTTCTAATGTGGTGACAGAGCCTCTTTAAGTCCAGTTTCGGACAGGACTTAAAAAATGTAGCCTGTCATGTTTTTCACTCCTGTCAAAAAGCAAGATCCAGATCCAGCCAAGTAAATATCATCAGTGTAGGCATGTTTTTATATAGCTGGATAGATTCTAACTTGATTTTTATATATATATATATATAATCCAAAAATCAGGCAGCACTCCAAGGTATAAGCAAAGTAGAAAAAGGTGCTTTATTGGTCCATATACACACGACGTTTCAGCTCAACACAGGAGCCTTTCTCACTTGAGAAAGGCTCCTGTGTTGAGCTGAAACGTCGTGTGTATATGGACCAATAAAGCACCTTTTTCTACTTTGCTTATACCTTGGAGTGCTGCCTGATTTTTGGATTCTACTACAGCAGGTCTGTTAGCCCTGACCTGGGCAGGTCGGCACCCATCCATGATTCACAAGGCTGTGCGGCTGACATTGTATTTGGACTTTAATATATATATATAAATATATATAAATATATATATATATATATATATATATATATATATATATATATATATATATATACTACCGTTCAAAAGTTTAGGGTCACTTAGAAATGTCCTTATTTTTTAAAGAAAAGCACAGTTTTTTTTCAATGAAGATAACATTAAATTAATCAGAAATATACTCTATACATTGTTAATGTGCTAAATGACTATTCTAGCTGCAAACGTCTGGTTTTTAATGCAATATCTACATAGATGTATAGAGGCCCATTTCCAGCAACCATCACTCCAGTGTTCTAATGGTACATTGTGTTTGCTAACTGTGTTAGAAGGCTAATGGATGATTAGAAAACACTTGAAAACCCTTGTGCAATTATGCTAGCAGCGCTGTAAACAGTTTTGCTGTTTAGAGGAGCTATAAAACTGACCTTGCTTTGAGCTAGTTGAGAATCTGGAGCATTACATTTGTGGGTCCGATTAAACTCTCCAAATGGCTAGAAAAAGGGAGCTTTCATCTGAAACTCGACAGTCTATTCTTGTTCTTAGAAATGAAGGCTATTCCCTGCGAGAAATTGCCAAGAAACTGAAGATTTCCTACAGCGGTGTGTACTACTCCCTTCAGAGGACAGTACACACAGGCTCTAACCAGAGTAGAAAGAGAAGTGGGAGGCCCAGCTGCACAACTGAGCAACAATACAAGTACATTAGAGTCTTTAGTTTGAGAAATAGACACCTCACAGGTCCTCAACTGGCAGCTTCAATAAATAGTACCCGCAAAACGCCAGTGTCAACGTCTACAGTGAAGAGGCGACTCCGGGATGCTGGCCTTCAGGGCAGAGTGCCAAAGAAAAAGCCATGTCATAGACTGGCTAATAAAAGGAAAATATTAATATGGGCAAAAGCACACAGACATTGGACAGAGGAAGATTGGAAAAAAAGTGTTATGGACAGACGAATCGAAGTTTGAGGTGTTTGGATCACACACAAGAACATTTGTGAGACGCAGAACAACTGAAAAGATGCTGGAAGAGTGCCTGACGCCATCTGTCAAGCATGGTGGAGGTAAAGTGATGGTCTGGGGTTGCTTTGGTGCTGGTAAAGTGGGAGATTTGTACAAGGTAAAAGGGATTTTGAATAAGGAAGGCTATCACTCCATTTTGCAACGCCATGCCATACCCTGTAGACAGCGCTTGATTGGAGCCAATTTCATCCTACAACAGGACAATGACCCAAAGCACACCTCCAAATTATGCAAGAACTATTTAGGGAAGAAGCAGGCAGCTGGTATTCTATCTGTAATGGAGTGGCCAGCGCAGTCACCAGATCTCAACCCCATAGAGCTGTTGTGGGAGCAGCTTGACCGTATGGTACGCAAGAAGTGCCCATCAAGCCAATCCAACTTGTGGGAGGGCCTTCTGGAAGCATGGGGTGAAATTTCTCCCGATTACCTCAGCAAATTAACAGCTAGAATGCCAAAGGTCTGCAATGCTGTAATTGCTGCAAATGGAGCATTCTTTGACGAAAGCAAAGTTTGAAGGAGAAAATTATTATTTCAAATAGAAATCATTATGTCTAACCTTGTCAATTTCTTGACTATATTTTCTAGTCATTTTGCAACTCATTTGATAAATATAAGTGTGAGTTTTAATGGAAAACACAAAATTGTCTGGTGACCCCAAACTTTTGAACGGTAGTGTATATATATGTATATATATATATAAAGTAACAAAAAAAATAATGGATGGCTGAACAGTATCAGAAGAAAATATGATGTCAGTTGGATCTAATATACACATATTAGTGACCAGTTTACTGAATGTACTACATTGCTTATGTCAGGACCTCCTTTAAAGAGACTCTGTCACCACATTATAAGTGCCCTATCTCCTATATAAGGAGATCGGCGCTGTAATGTAGGTGACAGAAGTGCTTTTTATTTAAAAAAACGATCTTTTTTCACAAAGTTAGGAGCGATTTAAGTTTATGCTAATGAGCTTTCTTAATGCCCAAGTGGGCGTACTTTTACTTTCGACCAAGTGGGCGTTGTACAGAGGAGTGCATGACGCTGACCAATCAGCATCATGCTCTCCTCTCCATTCATTTACACTGCACTAGCGATATAGATATATTGCTATGTGCAGCCTCATACACAAGCCCTAACATTACTACAGTGTCCTGATAATGAATACACATGACCATCCAGCCTGGACGTCATGTGTACTCAGAATCCTGACTCTTCTGACTCTTTTTTTTTTTTTTTTCTTATTCAAAGTTTTGTTAAGTTTCAGTACACAAAGTTACAAGACATCGTGGAGGGAAGGCCTCCACACAGTAAATTAACAAACAAACAAGGTCAAAGACCAAAGCAAAAACCCACTAAAACAAAATCAGAAATGTGCATCACATCCCCATTCAAGAACATTATTCAGTATACGTCAGTAGCATGAATGAGTTCATGAGCAAAGCAGCAGAGCATACGTTGAGGCCACTTAATTGAAGCAGAGAAGGAGAGGCACATTACCCTAGACAGGGGAAAAGAACGAATAGAAAAGGCCCCAAGAGAGGGAGGGAAAGGAGGGAAGGGCGAGGGCAAGAGGATCCTGGACTTCTGTTCCGGGGTATTATGAATGCAGCCAACAGAAAATAAGCACCACCATACACTTCACAGGGGCATAGGCCAACTCAGGTTACGGCCGTGAGGTATGAAGAAGACGAAAGGAACACTGTCCATGGCGACCATGTAGACGTATATTTTACCACATCTGCCGGGGAGTGAGCTACCAAGTGTTCCATGTGCTGTATCACGGCAACCTCCCGAAACCACTCATCTAATGTTGGAGGCATTGCAGTTTTCCACCTGCGCGGGATCACTGACTTTGCCGCCTGAAGGAGATGTCTAGCTAGGGAACTTTTATAAACGTGTATTGGCATCGGGAACATAAATAACAGAGCCGCTTCTGGGGAGTCGGGAACAGAAACTCCGGTAACCTCTAGTATTAATTTAAGTACTGCATCCCAAAAACTCCTCAACAAGGGGCAACTCCACCAGACATGTGACATGGAGCCTCCCGCAGCACCACACCGCCAACAACTGTCAGGCACAGATGGAAACCATTTATGCAGAGCCGCCGGGACCCGATACCATCTAGAGACAATTTTGTAACTAGTTTCCTGGGCCCTACTGGCTATAGAGGCTTTTTGAGAAAGGGTGAAACACCTCTTCCACTGTGCTTCTGTAAATGTAGTCTGTAATTCTCTCTCCCAAGCCCCGCAGAAGGAGGGGAGTTGTTGGGATCGCTGTGCAAGTAGTAGTTTGTATAATGTGGAGATGGCGTGGGTAGGGGGCTGGGTGGAGACACAGAGGCGTTCAAAGTCAGTTAACAACCGGTGGAGATGTGCGCGTCGATTAACAGCTCCATAAAAGTGCTTCAACTGGGCGTATTCATACATACGGCGAGGAGAGAGCACGTCATCGGGGCAGATAGAGGTTAAAGGGAGAAGAGAGGAGGCAGATAGAACCTGTGCAAAATACAAGGGGTTGGTGGGTGACCTACCTAGGAAGGAGCGACCAGCCTTACCAGCAGGAAAGGCAGGATTGTCCGTAACCGGAGTTAAAGGACCCAGGGGGTCAACCAGCGTACTTCCAGGCTTTATGTGCCTCAACGCCACAAGGGTATGGTGTACAACAAAGGAGGGTTGGGTCGGTCTATTCCCAGGCAGGGTCCACGGCAGGGTAGATAGGGTACTGGGGCATAGTTGTTGAGCCAAACGAACCCACAGTTTTGATTCTCGGTTGTGAAAAAAATCTAAAACCCGCGCATGTGTTGATGCTAGATAATAGAGCCGACAGTCCGGCAGACCCACCCCACCCGCACCCCTGGAGCGAGTCAGAAGAGCTCGGCTCAAACGCGGACGACCAGTCGGCCAAATGAAGGAGCCAAAACACTGCTGAAGCCGCAACCAGTAGGTAGATGGGATAGTGACGGGGATGGTCTGCAGGAGATAAAGTAAACGGGGGAGTAGAGACATTTTAATAATATTAATCCGGCCGAACCAGGAGAATTCAGTCTTATGCCAGGAACTAAGGTCAGTACGAAACTTGGCCAGCAGGGCGATGAAGTTATTTGTAAACAGCTGTGTGAGGTCTCTACTTATACGAGCACCTAAATATGTAATGCCTCTGGAAGGCCACGAGAAAGGGAAGTTACTTTGGAGAAGCGACACTAGCTGGGCAGGGAGAGAAACATTTAACGCCTCAGACTTAGAGAAATTAATCTTGAAATTAGACCAAGTTCCAAAACGGGACAACTCGGACATCAAAGAAGGGAGGGAGACATGAGGGTCTGTGAGATAGACCAATAGGTCGTCAGCAAATGCCGAGCACTTATATTCCATTCCTCCAATGGTAATGCCTTTGATATCCAAGTTGTTCCGGATGGAGGCCATGAGATGCTCCATGACCAGGACATACAACAGGGGGGACAGGGGGCATCCCTGTCTAGTGCCATTATGAATCGGGAAAGGTGCCGAGAGGGATCCATTTATTTTTATTTGGGCCGAAGGTGTGTGATACAGTGCCATAATTTTTGCCAGGAGAGAGGGTCCCACACCTACATGTCGAAGGGTTTGGTGAAGGGCAGGCCATGATATTCTGTCAAACGCCTTTTCGGCATCCAGGGACAGGATCATGAGCGGGATGTGTTTAGTCTGGGCATGGTGGATGATATCAAGTGTTTTGAGGGTGTTGTCCCGCGCCTCCCGGCCCGGTACAAACCCCACCTGGTCCGGATGAACTAGACTAGGCAGGTATTTATTCAATCTATTGGCAAGCAACTTGGCATATATTTTTAGATCTACATTGAGTAAGGAGATGGGACGATAACTTGAGCAGAGTTGAGGGTCTTTACCCGGTTTAGGGATAACCGTGACGTGGGCTAAAGTGGAGCTGGGAGGAAACATGACCTCTGGGGACACAGAGTTAAACGCTGGCAGTAGGAGCGGTATTAAATGATCAGATAACATTTTGTAGAATTTGGCGGTATAGCCGTCCGGGCCAGGACTCTTTCCCCCAGGAAGATCGGTTATAACCGCAAGGAGCTCCTGGGAGGTGAAGTCCATATCTAGTTCCTCTGCTATCTCCCTAGACAACGGTGTGAAGGGAGAGGAGAAAGAATCCCGGTCCGGCGGAAGGGAGGGGGCGCGGGCGGGTGAGTCAAGGCTGTAAAGGTCAGAGAAAAAACTATGGAAACAATCCGCTATTTCCGGGGTCGTGTGAACAACCTGGCCAGACGGAGATTTAGTGTTTGGTATGTGTGACTGGGCAGTCCTAGCTTTTAAAGCTCTGGCCAACATGCGTCCGCTCTTATTGCCAAACTCATAGAACCTACTACGACAGACTTGAAGAGCACGCTGCTGGGCCGAGTCCAGCAGCCGCCTGGCCTCCTGTCGGGCAACCTGTAATTCCCGTAGAATCGGAAGAGAGAGCGCACGCTTGTGAGCCAGTTCCAGGGAGCTAATTTTTTGGAGCGCAATTTTAAGGGAATGGGCCCTCTCTCTTTTAAGGCGCGCCCCATGTTTTATGAGTACCCCCCTAAGAACACATTTAAGGGCCTCCCAACGAATCAAGGGGGACGTGTCATCACGAGCGTGATCCAGTGTAAAATGCTCCACCGACTTAAGCAAGTCAGCATGGCATACCCCATCCAGGAGGAGGGACTCGTTAAGTTTCCAAGTCCAGGGGCCCTTAGTGAGGAAGGGGAGCTGCAAGGTGCAATACACCGGCGCATGGTCAGACCACAGAATACTACCAATGGACGTGTTGGTGACCCAGGGGAGAGCATGCTGCTGCAGAAAAATGTAGTCCAAGCGACTGTATGTGCCATGCGGATGGGAGTAAAAACTATAATCCTTATCAGCGGGATGTTGAATGCGCCATGCATCACATAGTTGGAGCTGCAAGAGAGCACGTTTCACCCGTCTGATAGCACCATATGCCAGACTCGAACGACCAGTAGAATTATCCACTGTCGGATCCAAAGTGAGGTTGAAGTCTCCGCACAGCACCACAGTCCCCCTGACCACCGGAAGGGCAGTATCTATAAGTTTAAGAATGAAAGGCACCTGTCCCTGATTGGGAGCATAAGCATTAATCACCGTGAACTCCCTCCCACCAATATTAAGCACTAAAATGATATACCTAGCGTCGGGGTCCACGACCGAATTGACAACCTGATGGGGGAGGGACTTGTGGAGCGCTATGGCCACTCCACACGCTCTGGAAAGTGGGTTATTATTGAAGTGCCAAGTAGTGTAAAATTTATGTTTAATGGTAGGGGTGTGTCCTTCCTTGAAATGTGTCTCCTGGAAGCATGCAATGTGTACCTTACGCTTGTGTAGATGGTGGAGGATTTGCGCCCGCTTTTCAGGAACATTCAGCCCCTTCACATTGAAGGAGGCAATATTGAGGTCTGCCATGGATGTAGTCTAAACGGCTTGGAGATGTGCACTGGAAAACCCACGAGGAGCAGGAGTCCAGGATCGCCAGGAGGAAGGAAGGGGAAGGGAACAAGCTAGAAGTAAAAGACAGAGCATTAGAAAAAAAACACATACAAGTATTCAACAAAAAAGGCAGTATGAGAAACACTACCGCATCAACTAAACGCACAAATGCGAAAGACCAAAAATTTGGTCCAATACCTACAGGGGGAAGGTGACAACTATGCATGAGAGTTATCCACACTCCCCAGCGTACTATAATAAAAGTATGAACAGCTTAACATCTAAAACTCAATGCAAAGACAAAAGCAGTAGTAAGGCATCTAATGGAAATATTCAAACAGCAGGCAGCCTCAATTTCACACAGAAGAGGAAGCAGTCCTCATCGCCGGGAAAGGCACTCCAGGTCATCACGCCGAGCGGGCAATTTCCATAGGTGGAGTAGGATCACGTTCTTGCCGGCGACCAGATCTTCTGCGGGGTCCGCGCTGAGGGCGACCCACCGTCGCATGTAGGGGCCTAGGGAGCGGCTGTCCCGACCGCAGTCCTCCGCCAGCAGAGGATAGCAGCGAGGGCCACTCCGGTAGAGAAACCTGAGGGAGGTTCAAGTCCCGTAAGAATCCAGGCACGTCGGCCGGGGATCGTACTGTATGGGTACGACCATCTTGTCGGACCATCAGGGCAAAGGGGAAGCCCCACCTGTAGATGATATCACGGCTCCGGAGTACCTCCAAGAGGGGTTTGAGAGCAGCTCTTTGTGCCAGCGTATGTCGTGATAAATCCGGCAGAATACGTAGTTGCGTGCCTTGGTGAAGGATGATAGGCTGTCGTCTGATTTTTTGTAGGATAGAGTCTTTGATGGCGTAAAAGTGAATTCGGCAAATGACATCCCTCGGGCGTGGATCCTCAACACTCACCGGGCGGAGAGCTCTATGTGCTCGGTCAATTTCTATATGGGTGTTCGGCGGGCGGCCCAATAAATTATTAAAGATAATTGACAGGGTTGAAAACAGGTCAGACGCAGGAATGGATTCTGGCAACCCCCGGACTCGTAGGTTATTCCTCCGGTTACGGTTTTCAATGTCGTCCAAATGTTGCTGTAAAGTGAACAGTTGGGCTGAGTGCTGCTGGATCGTTGTTTGGATATTCACAATAGTAGCATTATCAGCCGCCCGATCCTGAGTGAGTGTGTCCACTCTCGTAGTAAGTGAGGAAAGTTCAGCACGGAACTGGGTAAACTCTAGCTTACACTCTTCCACGATCTGTCTCGCAAAGGAAGACATATCCTCCCTGGTGGGCATCAATTGTACAAGCTGGCGGATATCCGAGAGGGTTGCCGGCCTATTTTCACCCATAGACCCAGACGACGGATCTGGGAAATGCGATCCCAAGCCTGCTGATGTATGGGTATTATCCAGGCCAGGAGAAGAAAGTGGGTGGCACTGGGGACCTTGGCCGCATGTCCGCAGCACAGACATATTCCCGGGGTGCGGGATAGATCCCATATTCAGGGGCTGAGTGGTTGTCAATAAAGCGCTGGGGGTACGGCTCAGGGACCAAGAGGGGGAGGCCCCTACCTGCCCAGGTCCCCTGAGAGGGGGATCTGGGTATATCAGCCCCACATGCTGAGCCGTGGCACTAGCGGTATGTGGCACAGGGCCCTGGTACTCACTGCGGTCCTCCCTCTGACCATCCACCGTCCGGTCGACCGCGGACTCTCCCATTCCAAGGGACTCCAGGTCAATCTGTGTCCGCCCCTCATCCTGTCTAGGAGGCACAGGGCCTGCAGGCCATGAAGAGAGCTCTGCCGCAGGATGCTTCCCCGACTTTTGCTGGTCGGCCCGAGAACGCCGGCGGCCATCTTGCGGGACCACGTGGTCCGACTGCAGGAGCGCGGCGGCGACCGCAGAGGAGGCCCCAGAGACCTCAAATCCCGGTCGGGGGTCCGGTTCCCTCGGATCCCGAGCTCTCCCAGCTGGCGGGAGTGAAAGAAGGGCCGAGCTCTCCTGAGCGGGCCCGTTTCCAGCCGACACAGAGTCCCGGCGGCCATCTTGGGAAGTAGCAGGCGTCGTCGGCCGGGCCCCCGTCTTGTCCGATGCCTGGTGAGGAGACACGGATCCATCGACCTCCTGCAGCTGCACCATGGAGGGTAAGTGGACGTCGTCAGGTGCGGTCTCCGGAGGCCCAGGGCACCGAGCTAGCGTTGAGGACGGCTCCGAGCGGCCATCTTGGTCGCCTGCTTCAGACCGCGATGAGGCCCTCAGCTGCATCTGCTGATGGCGCCCGAAATAGACCCCAATATCGCGCTGGGGTGAAGAGGGGCATGAAAGGGCTGCTGCCTTAGATTTTTTGGAAGCTTTTCCCATTACTGGGAGTCGATGTTAGCCACTAATATGAACGCTGGGTGAGGAGCTGGAGCAAACACGACTTCACTCTCCCATAGCTGGCCACGCCCCCCTGACTCTTTTTTTTGTGAGATTCCAGCAACGGATACGAAATCTCGCGAGATCTCGGAGCTAAACGAGATTTGGTGTCACTTGCCGGAATCTCACAAAAAAAGATTCAGAAGTGTCAGGATTCTGAGTACACATGACATCCAGGCTGGATTTCATGTGTATTCATTATCAGGACACTGTAGTAATGTTAGGGCTTGTGTATGAGGCTGCACATAGCGATATATCTATATCGCTAGTGCAGTGTAAATGAATGGAGAGGAGTGCATGATGCTGATTGGTCAGCGTCATGCACTCCTCTGTACAACGCCCACTTGGGCATTAAGAAAGCTCATTAGCATAAGCTTAAATCGCTTCTAACTTTGTGAAAAAAGATCGTTTTTTTAAATAAAAAGCACTGCTGTCACCTACATTACAGCGCCGATCTCCTTATATAGGAGATAGGGCACTTATAATGTGGTGACAGAGTCTCTTTAAATAACCGGTGGCAATAGTATGTAAAATTCATAATGGAAGAAAGAGGTGTATGGGGGTCGGGGTACCCTTTATTCGCCAAAGGTTTTATTTTCAGCTGCATATGTTTTTTTAATTTAATTAAATGTTTTTAACAATTGCTTGGATTTTTTTAACTGGTCTGGTAACGTATTGTTAAACAACAGCGTTTAAAGATGTATATTCGCTGAAATCAGAACTGTGTCGGAGACAAAATGGGAATAAAAACATCTGATTATTTATATTTAACTTTTTGCTTTATTGTTCAAACCATTTGCTGTTAATATTGAGGAAATTCATTTACATAGATAGTAACAATATTTTTGTCTTTGGTAACATAGTAATATATTTCTCTCCATTAATTTAATAAATAGACCTCAGATTAGATTTTCCCAGCATTCCTTATTGTAGAGAGGAATCTGATTTTGATATTTTACATAACATGAGCCTATCACTTATCATGTATTATCATGTTACAATGTACGAACAACCTGACGCCTGTTTTCAGAAACCTCAATGTATGAGTTTTCATGATGAGATGCATTTGGCTACTCAGAATAACAACATGTTACTTTCTTTAATCAATAAAAGGCTTTATTCTCCGATTAACAATTCTATCTTTCTTTCCTCCGTGGGCTCATCAATAACTTCATCTTTTTTTGGAGGCAAAGTTCTATGTCTCACCTTGACAAGATGTGATTGAATGGATTTCATCGATTTGCTGAAAATGTTACAATTACTATTCAGTTCATACATCAAGCAATTAGATAATGACTGTTATGTGCCTTCTCTTAAAGGCAAAAAAATACACCATTCACTCTATTCTTAATAACTTCCATTATGGATTCTTCAGGGCCAAAGGTTTCTTAGTGAAATTTTTTAATATGCAGGCTGCAAAAGAAGTTTTCACAATATAATGAATTATTATTCTCTGATTTAATGTAACCAAACAATAATTATGAAACTTGCTATCAATCTAGTAACATTTAAGCAATTGCATTCTGTGGCTTGATATGACCAGTAGTTCAGGTCAAATGTAAAATTTGTGTTTAAGGGGGTTGTTTCATTACAACTCCTCCTTTATATTATACCTGGCCTGGTGATCTGTTTTCCGCTCTGGATGTGTACGGAACCTCCCTGTATGACGTCCATATATCCTACTAGGGTAGACGAAAAGGGGTTGTCTTACTGAGACAACCCCTTTAGAGGTGGAAGGACAGAATTTGAATTTAGCTACACACAATGAGGGATATTTTTAAGAGCAGCGTTTTATGGGCTGGTCTTAATCTAATGGAAATTGGTGTAAGAGTTGCCTAATTTAATAAGATGCACAAGCCTCTTAAATAAATCAGGTGCATCTCTGGCCGTCCATGCACCAGAAAATAAAAATTTACTTCAGTTTCGTATTATTTACGAAAGTTTTCATGTGAAAATTATAGTCAATTCATAAGGCCACTTTTTGTAAAAAAAAGTGTCGGAGGCGATAAGAAATGTTTTTGAAAAGTTTCACAATTCTTGTGCGAAAAGCAAGTTTTTGCATAAATTACAAGTTTTCTACAACAGAATAGAGGACTTCATAAATCCCCCCCCCCCCCCAGTAATGTTTTCTTTCAGATTAGTGTGCATTCACATATGTCCGTTGCATCAGCATCAGTTTTTTCAAGTAATTTCAACTGATGCAAAAACTGATGTAAAAATGTATCAGTTGCCATCAAGCTTTTTCACAATTTTTACTACAAAACCATCAGTAGTCACAGGTTGTTGTTAGTTGTCATAATTTTTTATGATCCGTTTTTAACCTCAGTTTTTATCACAATGGTCCACCAAAAAGGTAGTCTACGGTCTGGAAATGTCCCAATTTTATCAGATTGGTGCATAGCTTGTGATAGATTGGACACATGATAGATTAGATACATGTTGTGTACTTGTCATTTCACAAAACTTCTGACGTGATCCTGGAATGTCAGAGCTCTCCTTCTTTGCGCCGGTTTCCAGCTGTGATCCTGACATCACTGGGACTCCTGCTCTGGGGAAGCCCCTGACATCACTGTCGATGTAAGGACAGCGATGTGAGGGGATTCCCCAGAGCAGAGCCTATACTAACGCTCTGCACGGGACTCAGGCTCTGGGGAAGCCCCAGACACTGCTGTCAATATGAGGACAGCGATGTCCGGGGATTCCCCAGAGTCCCGGAGTAGGACTCCGCTCTTGGGAAGACCCTGACAACACGGTCCATATATGGATAGCGATGTCAGGGAATTCCACAGAGTGCCGAAGCAGAGCCGATACTAGCGCTCTGCACGTGACATCCTTGGCTCTGGGGAAGCCCCAGACATCGCTGTCAATATGTGGACAGCGATGTCAGGGAATTCCACAGAGTCCCGGAGCAGAGCCTGTACTAGCGGCTGTGTCCCGCGGGCCGCAGATGACTGCTCCAGGGGCCGCATGCGGCCCTCGGGCCGCGTGCTTGAGACCCCTGTTCTAGATTGATTGGAGATGAGTAATTTATTAAAGGATTTATTTTGTTTACCATATTTGGTATCGGAAATGTTATTTCTTCCTAACCTGAGACAATTGGCAACTGCCTCATAGGGGTTCCTTTGAAAGAACACAAGAAATATAGGTTGGACTTGATGGACTTTGATGGTCATTTTTCAACATTATCAACTTACAAACACCTCGAAAGTTCAGCATAGTAAAGATTTTCTACACAATCCCACTGTAGATATATTCCGGAACACATTTAATTATATTAAGTTGGAGTGCCCAGTCCATTGTTCCGAAAACATCAGCAGCATCTTTGTTTGATAAGTATTGATTCTCACAGGTGTGTGCTTGAGCTTTTTGCCTTGCTATTGAAATATATCCTGGAGGATATTGCATGCTGTATGAAACATTGTTAGTTCTTGTCTGCATTCATGGTGCCTTAAAGGCTATGTACACCTTTGAAAAAAAAATAAAATATATATATATATATATATATACACACACATATAAAGCTTCATTCTTTAATAAATCAATGTTTTATGTGATTTTAAACAACTTATTCACAATTTACTTTTAGTAAACCTTGTTTTACTTTTTAAGCTAAAGCTTCCATGTATCCTGTATAGAAGAATTTTCCGTCAAAGCCGATTACATCAGTTCAGCTGAACTGACGGCTCGACTGAAAGCTGGTCCTGCATGTCTCTGACATACAGGATTCCCCTGATGTCGATCACATTTAAGTTCATAAACGAAATGCAAATGTATACAATTCACTAAACCGTCTCAAGTCCAATAAACACTTGAAGCAACAATAAAGCCAAGAACTAGAATAGTTGTAAGTCCGTAGAAACCAGCCAGATTCCAACACTTTTTCAGTATTATTACGTAAAAGGTTAAATGGAGAACATAAAGCCAGATGAAATGTATGTCTATGACCCTCGCTACAAAAATAGGGAAGAAGAGTAAGGCAAAGGAAGCGAAAAATAAATAAATAGAATTGGTTACGGAGGAATGTATGTATAGGATTTCAATAAATGATAAGTGACGACCTTTAGACATGCTGGGTTGCCCTGTATGGAATAGATCTCAGAAGGAGGTGATGCCAGAATTCTTAGCTGGTGAACGTACCTTCCGAAAAGGTAAAGGTGCCTACTAAAGGGGTTTCAACAGCCAGACACATGGCAATTAGCAGGTCACTGTGGCAGATGAATTCCAAAAGAGGGTTGTCCAGATGAGAATACTTCTTTAAGGGTGGGTTCACACACAGCAAATTTTGTTGCAGAAATCTCTGCGGCTGAAAATCTGTTCTATTCGTCTGAATTTCGTGGTTTCTGCAGCAGGTGCATGGATTTCTGCAACTTCCATTCAGATGAATAAAACAAATTTTCAATCGCATACATTTCTGCAACAAAATATACTGCATGTGACTGCACCATAAAGTGGCCAAATGCATTCAATTTCGTCTTTGGTATTACTAGATGTTCCGCTTGAGGTCTTATGACAGCAAAAGCATGGATGGAAATAATAAATTCTTCGCATCTTATTTATTTTTCACATAAATAAGTTGTGCCAGCGGTGTGTGGCAACTGCTTATCTCCCCCATTTTATTGAAAAGTTAAATTGCTGTTTGCGGAGTACATGTTATAAAACTAAATGTATATACTGCTAAATGGAATGTTTCATATACAGAATTTTTGTTCCATTCATTGGATTTAAGTATATAGGCATTAATAAATGTGTTTGTTCTTTTTTAAATGTAGATATTTATTTATTTTATTTATAAAACTTTCTCTGGGAGTGGCTATACTGGAGACAGTACCGCAGAGTATTTTGTTTTATGGCAGTTGAAATGAATGGGAGTCAATTGACAGAGATCATTACAGTCTCCAGCAAATTTATTACAGCCGCACCCACCAGAAACCAGGGAGTGTAAGGTGAGCTACATACATATCCGTATCTCTGTGTTTAGTGTATATTGCCCACCCTCTAATGATAATGAGATGATTCTCCGTATCCTGTACCAGTATATACAGCAAAGCTGACAAGTGAGCTACACAGAGCAAGAAACATCAGCTTATTGTGCCTGCTCTAGTGCCCAATGTGAAAACTGTAATGAATAGCGGATAGTCGCATAAAAAAAAAAAATACCACCATCATTTAAAAAAATATATTTAGAATAAACTTGATTTAAATAATGTATCATTTTTGGATAATACATTCCCTTTTAAATCCTCTGAAAATATCCAAATATCTTTTGAAATTTTTTCAGATGCAAGCTGAAGCTGGAAATGTATTGTGTATTGCTGCTATTATCACATAAGCCCCCTATTTTGCCTACAACTTGGCTTAAAGACAGATATAGTTAGCATCAACTTGCATATATTATTAATTAGCATATTTTGCATTGATTAAAATTTTCTAAAAGTGGTATTTGCATTTGTTCTGTTGTTTTGATAGTTGTGATTAACCCTGATCTTGTGAACCATCTGATTACATTCTGCACTCTTGTTACGATCTAAAGTTAATCCTGTTAGTCTCCATTTTCTTAGGAATACCAAAGATATTCATTGTACTTTAGTCTGACAATGACATAGATATTCTTTGCCTTCTAACATACATATTGCCTGTGACAGAGATTAATTTGATTGAACTGACATATTAGGTGACAAACCGTATTTATTTGAATATCCCCTAAACCATTTGTGTAGCCTACAAATTATTAATGAGAAAATGTAACATAGGAGTTATTAGCGCTGTGCAGGTACTGCTACTTAGCCCCATTTACTTGAGTGTGGCTGAGATCGTTTTCTGTAAATCATCTGGAGGGGAGCAGCACTGGGCAGTGATCGTGATCAGTGGGAGTCTAAGTGGTTAAACCACCACGATCAGCAAATTATGACATATCCTAGCGATATGCCGTCACTTGCCCTGTAAGAAATTCTACTATGTTTTGCTGATAATTACTTGGACATTTTTGTAGTGCAATTGAAAGGCATTTCCAGGTCCAGAACTAAGACATTCCATTTTCTTTTATTTTTTTTAAAAGATAGCAAGAGCTAGGTGGTTGGCCTAATGGGCATTAAAAATAATAAAAATAAATAAAGAGAACTTGGCAGTTCACGATCCAGCTCTGGGTCCCGGCCCAAATTTTCTTTACCCTGGCTGCTGGGGCTGGAAGTGCTGGGGACTTGTATGAATATACAGTAACAACTTTATATCTCTAAAAGACTATGCTGAACCAGAATTTTGACCCACTGGCTGTATTTGCTATTACTAACCAGCAACCCAAATATACTCTTGACTGCTGTTTAGCAAATAATCCCTATTAAATAATTACAGTGAAATGTATGTGAACTCATCAAGTTATTAAGAATTCAGAGCAATGTTTTTAAATGACAGAAAAAATATTTAACAAATAATGTGCTCTTTTTACATGAAGTAACACGATTGCATTTTTCTTTTTACAGAAGCATGGGAGCATTTTTGACACAGAGGGATCTGTATTTCAAAAAGCAGATGACTGGTCTAGTCTTAGATTTGTTTTTAGTTAAAGACTTTCTGTCATTACCCAAAATTAAATAAAATTGCTGCTATACCTGGATTTCTGCCTTCTCCCTGATTTCAGCGCCATTTTTTTTAAATCTCCCTACAGGCCTTTGTTTTCTCGCTACCAACCCCCGTTTGTTTTGTGGCATGAACCATTGATGTTGGGTGAAGGAGACCTCCTAGTTGTTAAATTATTCATAAAATATTATGTAGTCCGTCACAACTAATGGTGCTGATTGCGGGGGAATGGAGACCTGTAGTGAAAACAAAAACAAAAAAAAGGTCCTGGAATTGGGGAAGGCAGGAATCCAGATATGGTCGCAACTGAAAGTTTTTTGGGGACATGACAGGTACTCTTTAAAAGGCTATTGAAACAAAAATGATGTGTAGAAAAGGCAGATCCAGCACTCGAATGTATAAAATTTCCGATGTTTATTTAGGTCATTTTAAAAACAGGGATAAAACAAAAATCCCGGGACCACGCTTACGTGTTTCAGACCACTGGGGTCCTTAATCATAGCTTACTACATAAAAATAAAGTTCACATATATATAGTCAAAGACATTCAATCACATGATTAATTTGGGCTGGATCTGAGAATTTAACCCTATCTAGTAAAGAACAAAACTTGTGTTGTAGTTGTCTCTTAATGTATGAGATCACAGAATTATCGTGCTGAAATAATACAAATTATCATAGACAACATATTGATAAATGACTATCGCACAAAGAAAACTTTTCTAATAGTATGCGTCAACAGAGAATATATATATCTTTTAGTAGTATTTCCGTGATTTGAATCTAGTAGATTGATGAACTGATTAATTAGACATCAGGTGTGTGTTGACGTCAAACATAGTTGGAGGGAAAAGATAATTTACCTGTGGATGTCTAATTAATCCGTTCATCAATCTACTAGGTTCAAATCATGGAAATACTACTAAAAGATATATATATTCTCTGTTGATGCATACTATTAGAAAAGTTTTCTTTGTGCGATAGTCATTTATCAATATGTTGTCTATGATAATTTGTATTATTTCAGCACAATAATTCTGTGATCTCTAACATTAAGAGGCAACTACGACACAAGTTTTGTTCTTTACTAGATAGGGTTAAATTCTCAGATCCAGCCAAATTTAATCATGTGATTGAATGTCTTTGACTATATATATGTGAACTTTATTTTTATGTAGTAAGCTATGATTAAGGACCCCAGTGGTCTGAAACGCGTAAGCGTGGTCCCGGGATTTTTGTTTTATCCCTGTTTTTAAAATGACCTAAATAAACATCGGAAATTTTATACATTCGAGTGCTGGATCTGCCTTTTCTACGCATCATTTTTGTTTCAATAGCCTGCAGTCGACACAGGATCAAGCTTAGGAGAATCTACGAGCACCTACAGCTTTTGGATTTTTTATACATACATTGGTATCAATCAAGCTTCATTAAAACGCATTGGAAAAACGCAATCAAGCATGTTGGTTATGAGGTGAGCAAAACTTTTGGTAAAACATTTTTTCACTTTTCACTCTTTAAAAGGGTTGTACAGGATTAGAAAACATGTCTGCTTTTTTCCAAAAACAACGCTACGTCTGTTCACAGGTTGTGTGTGATATTTCACTTCAAAAGAGCTGAGCTGCAATACCAGAGACAGTCCATGGACAGGTGTGGTGCTGTTTTTGAAAGAAAATGTTTCTTATCTTGTACAACCCCTTTAAGGCTGAAAGCTAGTTTAAAATCCTGTTCATGTATATTTCTGACAATAAAATCTCAGCTAGGTTATGGCGATTGTATACATTAATGAGCAGGTAACTTCCCAAAATCCGCCACAGCTTTAAATGCTTCAAACGTAATCTCTTGATGTATGAATGCATTTGAGAGCTTTTCATTTTTGGTTATTAGCATCCACTTAAGACAGAATATTAAAAAAAGAGACATACTTCTGGTATTGCTGAGTGCGCTGCCGCAGTAGGCAATTTTCTCTAACACCTATAGGTGGGATATCTGTTTAACTTCTAACTATATCACTTTACACAAGATTATGGAAGGTCTTAAGTGATACTTATGCACGGCGTTAATTTACCATTTTATTTTAAAAGCCATGTTGTTTTTGTTACAAAAAATAAATAAAAAATCCGTATAGCGTTTTAAAGAAAGCAAATAGGTTTTACACCAGGGAAAATAGGTAATGGAGAAGGAAGTAATAAGCTCATAAAATTGTTCCTCTCTTGGGATGCTGAAAATTGAAATGCATAAACTTATAAAATATTTTACATGCCTCTCTAAGTACTGGTTAAAGCTAAAGGCTTTTATGAGACACCTAAGCTATATCTTATTGAATGAAGCTCTGCTGATAAAAAAGGCTTTGCATCTTAGAAATTAAAAGGAAAAAAGTACATTCAGGACTTTTTCTTTGCTTCTTTGATCCTTGTTAGCATTTATAGAAGATGCCAGTTTCATGTCATTCACCTACTCTTTTAATGATACATATCAGCAGGTTACTTACTATGTTTCATTTGCTTTGTTTAAGAAAATAATAGTAAATAATGAAAAAAAGGGGTAAATAAAATCTCCTAAAATTTTATTGAGGATCTAGTTTTGTTTTACCCACCTGTGGGACATATCTGGGAGGGTTTTCTTCCAGCCATATTATCCAATTAAAAGTCAATGGCCTGCATCCTTTCACTTTCCATCTAACAAAAACACAACAAAGACCATCTGTGCGAGGGCCAATTATGTTATTGAGGCTTATATTGACTATACTTCTAAAAGGATAACGAAGTAAACTGAACCTGAAACTGAGGTAACATTCCACTTTAACTAAGCCAACTGTAGCGGCTCAATCAGGCCGTGCCGGTTGCCATAGAACGCAGCCAAGCACGAGAGCAGAGAGCCGTATGGAGCTGAAGAGCAGTGCTTGATCACAGAGAGTTGGGTAACAGTTTATCAGAATAGTATTATTACTACTAATTCTAGTGAACAAGTATAAAATATAAACCACTAAATATAAATAAATATGCATTACTGCTAAATCTACTTATAATAGGGAGGTTCTTAGTGCACATTTTGATCAAAAACTGTTTGTGATCCATATATGTGGGCTTAGTGACTGCCTCTATTTTTTGTTCTTGCACTCCTCCCATTCTGCCCTGGGTGATTTTAATTAGTTTAATGCTGGTTCCTACCATCCCCAGATATATATATAGGCTTAGTCCCAGTACTGGGTGTATGTGAAGAGTAGGTCCACACCTTACAGAGGTCGCCTTGTCGTGGCAGGTGGACAAACACTTTTTGATCAAAATGTGCGCTAGGAACCTCCCTATTATAAGTAGATTTAGCAGAAACGCATATTTATTTATATTTAGCGGTTTAGGTAACATTGGTGTTCGCAGTGTGCTGTCGCCATTTTTGTCTGCTGTATATTTGCAGTCACAGGTGTTCTTGCATCTGCATACACATTTTATATCATTTTGTTGGAATGTGCTGTTCAAACTTTTGTGTTCAAGTATAAAATATAGCTATGATTAGTGTAAAATGCTTACAATGCTTATTGTAAATGTCGAAAAAGGCATAGTTTCATGTTTAGATCAAGCTATAGTTAGTGGCCGAAAAAATCTACGGAGAAAAATCTGCATGGGTAACGTGCCGATTTTGCTGTGGATTGCACCCCCTCTACATTGATAGGAGTTAAATCCGCGGTGAAAATCAGCAACAGAAAGTGACTTGCTCATATCTTAAAATGGGCAATGCAGGTCAATTTCAATAGCATGTAGATGTGATTTGTTCAATTATCATCTACATAGCTGGTGCTGTATTTTGCTGCAGATTTTCCATCCGCAAGTCCGGACGCATTATCCGCAGCATTTCTGTCCTGCGTGGTCCCAGGATTAAAAGGGTTTTCTGATTAGAACAAAGGTTCCACGGTACTCATGGAAGTATGTAATTGTTTACATAGACACAGCACAGTACATACAGTGTGGTTGTGGTTTTGCTTGGTACTGGAGCACAATCCATTCAGCCAGCAGCCCGGGACCTTCATCCTGCAGATCGTCGGGGATCCGGAAAGTCGGACCTCCACCGTTCAAATATCAATGGCCTAACTTTAGAATACTGAAATATATTAATTTTCCCCCAACCATTTGCAAATCAAATGTCTAATAGCCTAGTTACAATCCCAGTTCCCAGTTCTCAGAGTCTGAGGACCAAAATATGTTGTTGGTTTTTAAAGATGGGTGGAGGGAGCAGAAAGAAGTCAAATGATTTTTGTCCTTATGTGTTAAAGTGATATTTAATATACAGTTGACAGGTTTTTTAGTAAACTTTTACAGTACACTAAATGGACTTGAGTGCCTCAGGGGTTTTTGGTCCATCAGAAATCTAAGTGTATCTAAATTGATAAATTAATAATTGAGGTGGAGCTTTGCTTTGTCCGTGTTTTTAGGAAAAAGGCTCAACATTTCTCCCATAAAGTATTGCCCGGAAGTTCAGGGTAGACCTTAGAAGCATTTTGCATTTTGTTTGCATATGGGCAATGTAACTGATCCACCAACTGTTTGTCTATTGGAGGTTGGAAATATAATTTAAAAAAATTAACTCTGCATAGTATTCACTAAGCACTGTTCTTTCTAGAAAGTAGTCAACAAATGCCATTTTGTTTCTCGAGTTTTCAAAGAAAATGTAATGTATGCATCTTGTCAGTGAAGAAAGTAGCTTATGCTCTTTATCATTTGCCAGTCTTTTGTAAATGAGTTTATGGGGATTACCTTTGAATATTGTGTTAATACAAGCACACAGCTTGTGGGTGGCTCTCGATACTTAATTAGAACATTTTTCTTACATGTAGACCATATTGCAATTTCACAGTTGCTTAGCTGTTTTGTTTTCAGGGATAGCGATCTTCCTGTCGTTGTGATTATAATCTGAATTGTTGTGCTGCTGTCTCCCAGTTTTGAGAATAAGCAAGGTCGAGATAATTATATTCCAATCAGCACTTTTCCTAGACAAAATTAAACACCTATGATACGAAAACAAATCAAAGATGACAGTGACAGAACAGCGTTGATGGAGGAGATAAGGCATATAACTGACAGGGGTTACACCATTACAGAAGGTTTAGAAAAATGTTAAAAATAGGGAGCAAAAGGTTTCTTTGGTACTAGTCAAGAATATTTGGGCTTTCACACGGTCTCACAGCGAATTGCAAAATGCTTCAGTTATTGAAATTGCTCCCTATAAATGGGAGCAATTTCATAATAAAGTAGCTTATTACTGGGGCTCTGTTCACATCTGCGCCATAGCTTGTGTTTATAACAGAAGCCATTATGCTATTATTTTGCCGACAAAGATATACATTTTGGGGGGAGGTGTGGGCGCGATGTGTCAGGCCATAGAAAATTATTCCAACTCTATAATCGTTTCATTCAATTATTAATGTGCCAAATACACCATATGTTAATGTGGACCCTAAATAAATATTTCTGTATGTATCAGTAATATTCTAAAATATTTCTAAACTTGTGTGGCTCTCTGTAATAGAATGTTTAACTGGATTGCCACATCAACATATGTATACATACCTACCTACAGTTCCCACGGTTCTTATATTAAACTGACCCAGTATGTATAGACCTATATATACACATTCAGCACCATAAGCGTGTTCAGCCAATTTAGTTAGGCTGTGCTCTGTTAGAAGAGTAGAGATACGCCGTGGCAGATCTCCTAACTATAAAACGCCCAAATACAAAAGATAAGTGTACAAATGCAGTGTCAGATTCATGCTTAATCAAAGATAAGGTGCCAGAACCAAGCTCATTGCATTTATACAGCACCAGTACCAAGCTCAGTATATAAATATAGTGCCAGAACCAAGATTAGTATATACAGCACCAGAACAAAGCTCAGTACATAAATACAATTCCAGAATCCAGTCCGGTACATAAATACAGCACCAGAACAAAGCTCAATACATAAATACAATACTAGAACAAAGCTCAGTACATAAATACAGTTCCAGAACCAAGCTCAGGACATATATGCAGCACCAGAAACAAATTTGGTACATAAATACAGTGCAAGAACCAAGCTCCGTTCATTTATACAGCACCAGTACGAAGCTGCGTATATAAATATAGTGCCAGAACAAAGATCAGCATATACAGCACCGGAACCAAGCTCAGTACATAAATACAATTCCAGAATCAAGTCCGTTACATAAATACAGCACCAGAACAAAGCTCAATACATAAATATAATACTAGAACAAAACTCAGTACATAAATACAGTTCCAGAACCAAGCTCAGGACATATATGCAGCACCAGAAACAAATTTGGTACATAAATACAGTGCAAGAACCAAGCTCCGTTCATTTATACAGCACCAGTACGAAGCTGCGTATATAAATATAGTGCCAGAACAAAGATCAGCATATACAGCACCGGAACCAAGCTCAGTACATAAATACAGTTCCAGAACCAAGCTCAGGACATATATGCAGCACCAGAAACAAACTTCATACATAAATACAGTGCCAGAACCAAGCTCAGTACATAAATACAGTACCAGAACCAAACTCACTACATACAAATAGCACCGGAACCATATGTATGTAGTTCATATGTATAGCCCCAGAACCACATAAATACTGAATCAGAACCAAGCTCAGTACATAAATACAGTACTAGAAACAAGCCCAGTACATAAATACAGCACCAGAACAAAGATCAATACATACATACAGCACCAGAACAAAGCTCATAACATAAATATAGTACCAAAACCAAGCTCAGTACATATGCAGCACAAGTGCCAAGCTCATTACATAAATAAAGCACAAGAACCAAGCTCAGTACATAAATATGGTACCAGAATCAAGCTCAGTACAGAAATACAGCACCACAACCAAGCTTAGTACATATATTTATTACCAGAACCAAGCCCAATAAACAAATATAGTAGCCGGACCAAACTCAGTACATACAGTACCAGAACCAAGCCCATACATAAATACAGTACCATAATCAAGCCAAGTATACAAATACAGCACAAGAACCAAGCCTAGTACATAAATATAGTACCAATACCAAGCCCAATACAAATACAGCACCAGCCCAAATACCGCTCTGTACAGAGATTTGCAAATTCAGTTTATCCATGCCATATAAGTTTGTACCATGTGAAATTATACACCCAGGTATGGCCTGAACAATTGAAAGGTTATACTTGGAGCTGCTGTTTCACAAACATTAATTGTACTGTACCACATATATCGCTTCAGATCATACAGCGATTACAGTACTGATCAGACAAAGTCAGAGGAAGAATAATCATTTCCATTAGTGTCTCAGGTGACGTCTTCTCTGACTGAAGTTGTTCAGTTTCTATTTTCTTCATTAGATTCAGACTGCCATGACAACTTCTCCCGACCATGGCCCATCTCTGCAGCATTTGTCGGTCACGTCTTTAGCTCCTCACCTTTCCAACATCCTATAAATTAAGACAAAAGCCTCATGGTGCCACAAACTATATCCAGAATGTAAAAGCATTATACAGTGTGCCCCTGAATAAACAACGCCCCATGCCCCTGAGCAGACTGCCACGCCCCGTGCCCCATAGCAGACTGCCACACCCCGAGCAGACTGCCCCACCCCGTGCCCCTGAGCAGACTGCCCCACCCCGTGCCCCTGAGCAGACTGCCACGCCCCGTGCCCCTGAGCAGACTGCCCCGCCCCGTGCCCCTGAGCAGACTGCCCCGCCCCGTGCCCCTGAGCAGACTGCCCCGTCCCGTGCCCCTGAGCAGACTGCCCCATACCGTGCCCCTGAGCAGACTGCCCCATACCGTGCCCCTGAGCAGACTGCCCCGCCCCGTGCCGTGCCCCATAATATACTGTGTATACAATGTATGTAATAAAAAAATGTCACACATAGTGCTCCTGAATATACTGTGTATACACTTTATGTATGGTTGTCACAATACCATGATTTGGACTTTGATACCGATACTTCGTGTAGTATTGCGATACTCTATACGAAAACGATACTTTGCCAACCATAAAGAAAAAAACAAGTTCTTCCGTTTTCTGATGTGCTGCAGATGGTGTGATGAATTTTGGACCCCCATCTGCCTCACATTAATAGTAATTAACCCCATTATGTTCCTCACAGTCATAATGGACAACATTGTGTTAATGTGTGAGGTACATGGTGGCGTTAATTAGTTTTAATGTGAGCACAGGGAGGTTCAAAATTCATAATACCATGTGCCTCACATTAATAAGCGAAAGAAAGAGTTTTTTATTTGATCTTTTTTTAACTGCGTAAACATCATAAATGACGCTATAAATTTGTTATTACGGTTGCAACAATACCGAATATATGTGTATATTTTATGTATTGAGACATGTATTTTAATGTTTATTGTAAAAAAGTGTTTTTTTCCTTTTTTTTATATTTAACATTACTTTATTTTTTTTACTTTTTTATTTTTAAACTTTAATGTACTGCCTTATATCTATATGCCAGTACATTAGCCTGTGTAATGATCATACACAGGCACTTTGTTAGGAGATACCGTATGCCCTAACAACAGGAAATATGGTCAGGTATTCTTGGGGTCCATCACTGGACCCTGGGCTGTCTGTCCATATATGGTATGTCCCTCGAATCCCTATGACATGATCCAAAGGGCACCCCCCCCCTTCTCATTTGATTGCCGTATTCTGGGGAATAGCAGGGGAGATGAGAGATTTCTCTGATCTCCGCTGTTAGAGCGATGTGGCGTTCGATAGAGATCGCGGCATCTGAGGGGTTTTTAAGCACCGGCACCCCAGCAACATGATCGCTGGATTGCCGGTGGCTGCAATGGCAACCAGAGGCCTAATACTGGCCTCCCGGTCAGCCAGTAACAGAAGCCTCCTATGCCCCGCTCGGATGCAGGGCCTAAAAGGCTTCTGGTACCAGTAGCAAGATAGCGCCGGCGACTTGCTGTCAATGAACAACTAACAGTTCTAATACATTGCACTACAGTAGTGCAATGTATAAGAACAGCAATCAAACAATTGGACCTTCAAGTCCCCTAGTGGGACTCATAAAAGTGTAAAGAAAAAAGTAAAAATAAATGTTGTAAAAATTCAAATAAAAGTTTCAAGCAATAAAAATAAAATAAAAATAAAAAATAAAAATAAACCATAAATATTTGGTATCGCCACGTCCATAATGACCTGAGCTATAAAAATATTATGTTATTCATCCCGCGCAGTGAACGCTGTAAAAAAAAAAACAGCATTGCCAGAATTGGTGTTTTTTGGTCACTTTGTCTTCTAAAAATTGAAATAGAAAGTGGTCAAAAAGTCGCATGTATCCAAAAATAGTACCTATAAATCAATAGCTCGTCTCGCAAAAAACAAGCCCTAATACAGCTCCGTTGACGAAAAAATTTAAAAGTTATGGTTCTCACCACGTGGCGACAGAAAAAAGAAATTCTTTTTACAAGTAATTTTATTGTGCAAAAACTTGTAACAGAAAAAGTGCTATAAATTTGGTATCGCCGGAATCGTACTGACCCGCAGAATAAAGTTAACATGTAATTTATGATGAGTGGTGAAAGCTAAATAAATAAAACCTATGGCAGAATTGCTGTTTTTTGGTCACATTGCCTCCCAAAAAAAAAGGATAAAAAGCTATGAAAATGTTGCATGTACACCAAAATTGTACCAATAAAAATGACAGCTCGTCCCGCAAAACAACAGCCCTCATACCACTATGTCTATGAAAAAATGAAATAAGTTAAGGCTCGAATAAGTCAGGAAAGAGAAATATGCACTTGTGCAGGCCCGAGGGGAACATTTCTTCTGTTTCAAGAGGCGATTTTTCAAGGCACTAAAATTAGGGAACCAGGAAGTAGAGGACTAAAGATATCTGCTGGAAGTGAGGGCGCCCGTATTATACCAGGACAACACTTTCCCAGCAAAATTCGCCAAACTGCAAAGGTGCAGAGTGTGGACCAAAAGAGGGATACGAAAATACACTATTTATCAGTGCGATACTGGCCTGTGCAGAAAGGATTGCTTCACATCGTAACACACATCTATGGATTACCTTAATTGTATTTTTTTACTCCATTACTATACCACCTGACTATGCCCCTGATGTACTTTGCCCAGCTTACATGTACCACCACATTATAAACTAAAATACCAGTAAAACTACTACTAAGCAAAATCCACACTCCAAAAGCCAAATGGCGCTCCCTCCCTTCTGAACCCTACAGCATGCCCAAACAGCAGTTTACTTCCACATATATGGCATCTCCAAACCATTGAGAACCCTTTTAACAATTTTTGGGGTGTGTGTCTCCAGTGGCAGAAGCTGGGTACTACATATTTTCCATTGAAATGGCATTTCTAGGGAAAAAATTCAATTTTTACTTTGCACATCCGTAGCGCAATCATTTATGGAAAAGACCTGTGGGGTGAAAATTCTCCCTACACGCCTTGATAAATTCCTTGAGGGGTGTAGTTTCCAAAATGGGGGGGGGGGACATATCTGAGTGTACCCCCCTAACGTGTTTACAACTGAAGAGGCACATTTTAATTATATACCAGTCATCATCCCTGTATATAACCCCCATCATCCCTGTACATAACCCCCATCATCCCTGAATATACCAGCCATTATCCCTGTATATACCAGCCATCATGCCTGTATATACCAGCCATCATCCCTGTATATAACCTATATAATTTTTGTATATACCATCCTGGATGATGGCTGGACTACCCATCATCCCTGTATATAACAACCATCATCCCTGTATATAATAACCATAATCCCTGTATATAACAACCATAATCCCTGTATATAACAACCATCATTCCTGTATATAACAACCATCATCCCTGTATATACCAGCCAGGCTACCCTTGCTGTTTAGGTTTGTACAGCATAAAACTACTGCTCCCAGCATGACCCGAACAATGGTAAGGATATGCTGGGAGTTGCTGTTTAAAAAAATAAAATCATACCACCCATCATCTCGCTGCAGGTCAAACAGGGACTATAGTACTGATTAGAGGCAGAATAAACTCTTACATTCTGTGACTCACCAGTGACGTCTTTTCAGATTCTATTTGTTCTTTTACTCTTTTCTTCTCCATTTGGTCCAGACCTCTATGATGACTTCTCCCGGCCACAGCCCATTTCTGCAGTTTGCCGCTCAGATGTCTTCAGCTTCTCACCCATAGACCACGATCTCTCTCCTTATAAAATAACTGACACTAGACCAACTGCTGCAAACTAATCCTACGTGTTTCAGTTTCACGTGTTTTAGTGATACGTCATCAGGGATTATATGTTGAATTTTGTTACATGCCGGTTAGCACGGTTTTCGTGCTAAAACAACCTCCTGGCGTGTGCACGACTCTGATATAATGATCGTGACGTATCACTAAAACACGTGATACTGAAACGCGTAGGATTACTTTGCAGCAGTTGGTCTAGTATAAGTTATTTTATAAGGAGAGATCGTGGTCTATGGGTGGGTTCACGATCTATCACTAATAGACCTTGTCTCACACGTTCTGACCATTTGCTTGTGCCTGTATTTAGATACTTAGGGCTTTAAAGAGGCTCTGTCACCAGATTTTGCAACCCCTATCTGCTATTGCAGCAGATCGGCGCTGCAATGTAGATTACAGTAACGTTTTTATTTTTAAAAAACGAGCATTTTTGGCCAAGTTATGACCATTTTTGTATTTATGCAAATGAGGCTTGCAAAAGTCCAAGTGGGCGTGTTTAAAGTAAAAGTCCAAGTGGGCGTGTATTATGTGCATACATCGGGGCATTTTTACTACTTTTACTAGCTGGGCGTTCTGGCAGTGCAGACACAGCCGTGTTCTCGAGAGATCACGCTGTGTCGTCACTCACAGGTCCTGCATCGTGTCGGATGAGCGAGGACACATCGGCACCAGAGGCTACAGTTGATTCTGCAGCAGCATCAGCGTTTGCAGGTAAGTCGATGCTGCTGCAGAATCAACTGTAGCCTCTGGTGCCGATGTGGCCGACATGATACAGGACCTGGGGCAGGAAGTGAGTGACGTCACAGCGTGATCTCTCGAGAACACGGCTGTGTCTGCACTGCCAGAAGCTGGGCGTTCTGAAGAGAAGTGGATGATACTTCTCGTCAGAACGCCCAGCTAGTAAAAGTAGTAAAAACGCCCCGATGTACGCACATAATACACGCCCACTTGGACTTTTACTTTAAACACGCCCACTTGGACTTTTGCAAGCCTCATTTGCATAAATACAAAAATGGTCATAACTTGGCAAAAAATGCTCGTTTTTTAAAAATAAAAACGTTACTGTAATCTACATTGCAGCGCCTATCTGCTGCAATAGCAGATAGGGGTTGCAAAATCTGGTGACAGAGCCTCTTTAAGGGCCATTTTTAGGAATTATACTATTAAAATAATTGTAATCGTTCTCGTCAGGCAGTGACTTTACAAATCAATTGAACAGAATATATCAGTGTGTACAGTGACCTACATATATAAACATACATACATATAAATATATACATATATATATATATATATATATATATATATATATACACATATATACAGGGTGGGCCATTTATATGGATACACCTAAATAAAATGGGAATGGTTGGTGATATTAACGTCCTGTTTGTGGCACATTAGTATATGGGAGGGGGGAAACTTTTCAAGCTGGGTGTTGACCATGGCGGCCATTTTGAAGTCGGCCATTTTGTATCCAACTTTAGTTTTTTCAATGGGAAGAGGGTCATGTGACACATCAAACTTATCGAGAATTTCACAAGAAAAACAATGGTGTTGGTTTTAACGTTACTTTATTCTTTCATGAGTTATTTACAAGTTTCTGACCACTTATAAAATGTGTTCAAAGTGCTGCCCATTGTGTTGGATTGTCAATGCAACCCTCTTCTCTCACTCTTCACACACTGATAGCAACACCGCAGAAGAAATGCTAGCACAGGCTTCCAGTATCCGTAGTTTCAGTTGCTGCACATCTCGTATCTTCACAGCATAGACAATTGCCTTCAGATGACCCCAAAGATAAAAGTCTAAGGGGGTCAGATCGGGAGACCTAGGGGGCCATTCAACTGGCCCATGACGACCAATCCACTTTCCAGGAAACTGTTCATCTAGGAATGCTCGGACTTGACACCCATAATGACATAAATAACTCATGAAAGAATAAAGTAACGTTAAAACCAAGCACACCATTGTTTTTCTTGTGAAATTCTCGATAAGTTTGATGTGTCACATGACCCTCTTCCCATTGAAAAAACTAAAGTTGGATACAAAATGTCCGACTTCAAAATGGCCGCCATGGTCAACACCCAGCTTGAAAAGATTCCCCCTCCCATATACTAATGTGCCACAAACAGGAAGTTAATATCACCAACCATTCCCATTTTATTTAGGTGTATCCATATAAATGGCCCACCCTGTACACATATATACATGGATGTAGCATAGCTGAGTTTGTAATTTGCCACCACTTATCATAATATGATGGTGTTTTGCAGTTCTGTGTTATCCAAAGAAACGGTTGAGCTCTCCTGCTTGTGAACATATTTCTATATGTAAAATAAAGATTACTTTAGTACTTTAGTACAAGGTACCATGATTCTGAGGTTTACATATGGACATCTGATGCCAAGTGATCTGAGCGTATTCTGAAAATGAATTCAACGATAAGAAGAGCACCAAGCTCTATTTATAAATAGTGTTAGGCTTCATGTGAATACAGCTAATTTTTATACTTGCAAAATTAATATTTTTTATGGTTAATCCCATCTAGACCTAGCACATTTTTTCAAAATATCTGTTAAGAAATGCTTTGAGACTGTCTTTTTAAATGTATGAATGAAGACCTGTCAAATGTAATAGCAATCACAGCATCCAATACGGCTGACTGGCGGCGCATGCAGCATAACTGTAAACTAAAGGTGCTGGTATGAAGATTGAAATGATAGTACACATTTTATGGTGGCTGCAGCCTTTCTGTGGCACCCAGCAATAATGTATAAATATGTTTGCTTTTGTATTTGTGAACTGTGAAGATATGGTCACTGCAATATAATTTTAAATCACAGAAAAAACAATGCGAATGTTGCTAATAAAACTGTTTCATTATGTAGTTTTACTTTCTGTCTGCATGATAGAAAGCGACTGTAAAGATGAAAGGAAGCCATGCCGAGCTCCAGCTTTTACAACGTAAAGAAAGATGGAGCGACTGGTCGGCCAAGTACTTATCTGCCATCACATTGTGTTTAAGGCTGTGCAAAATTCTCTGTTACATTATATCAGTTGCTTAATGATTTGAATCTCTAGCTTTGTTGTACATACTGCTAAATATTGGCTTAAAGACAATTTCATATTCAAATAAAAAAAATGGCTGAAGGAACATAGCCAGATTGAAAGCTTTTAGAACTGCTCTCCAGTTCCTGTAGGGATTTTTAAATGTTTAACCCTTTTAGGATACGTTAACACGCAGCAGATTTGTTGCGGAAATATCTGCAACTGAAAAAATCTGTCCCGTATATCTGAACGGAGTTTAGTAATCGCACATATCCTGCAGGAAAAGCTCTATTCTGATGTGCAGATGTGTCCTTCCTTACCTTTCCTCTTGGCTTAATTTATCCCAAGATGTGTGGCGCAAGATAACCAGCGTTGAAAATAAAAACAAACTAACATGATTTCGCGATATTCTGTCGGGAGTTGTTTATGCTATATGTTTCTATACCCAATGATTGTGATGTGAATTGCATCCTCTCCAGGGTTTTGCTGGCTTGTAATAACTACTTATTGAATTTATATCATGAGGATTGGGAGTCCTTAACGAAATTTGCAGAAAGGTAAGGATGGACACGTCTGTATGGGACAGATATTTCCGTCACAGAAATTTCTACAACAAATCTGCCTCGTGTGAACATACCCTTACAGGAATGTACTTTTCTTTTTACATTTTAAATGCTTGTTCCAGGTTTGCAAGATTGTATTTATTATCATTATTTTGGGGAGGGGAGTGTTGTCAAAACCAACACATTGGTCATATGTTAGCTGTGAGTGAATAGTTATCCGAGCTTTCGTTTCCACACAGCTTATTAGACCGTTTTGTTTCTTTTGCTTCACTGTGAAAACAATTTGCATACAAATATTTTACATTTTTGTGTTTTTTTCTATAAATACTTTTAGGAACATTTCCTGCAAAAAAAATAATAACAATAATAGTAATAAACCCACAGTTGCAGGACACTGCACATGACAAGTGAAGTTCTTTAACCACACCACTATATGTAAATGAGAGCGTACATTATTATAAGTTGTGTGATTTCAATTGAGCAAAGGGAAAGAAGTGGTTGCTGGGGACTCTGGTATCACCTAATTTGTTTAGAAAAACTAAAATATTGGACCAGAAATCCATCCCCTAGCCATCCTTCAACAGCAACCCTCTGATAAGCCTCAGATATTAGATTGTCGCTTGATTTGATTGAAATTGGTTTGATTCGCTGACCAAGTCTTTAGTCTACGCCAAGTGTAGAAAAATATTTTCGTGTATGCCCCCTTCCCGACAAGTTTTATGATTAAAATATATTTTTTTAATTGGAATGCTAATTGTATCTTGGACAAATCTTCACATCTATGATCAGCTTTTAGACATCATCTAATGGCCGTGAGGGATGTGATGTCACTAGATTTCTCAGTTTTCCATATTTAAAGTAGATCTGTTTTATGTCAGAATCACTTTATAATGCTCAACATATTACATATGATACATTAATCCGTTAATGATACACGTACCTAAGTTTGAAGGTGTTTTCCAGGCGAAAGCATTTATCACCTATCCACTTCATAGGTGCTAAATGTTAGATTAGTGGGGGTTCGACCGCTCATTTCCTTCAATCCGACAACCACAGCTAGGAGGAAATTGAATGGAGCGTCAGTCGAGCCTGCATACTGCCGCGCACCATTCACATTTTATGCCACTGAGCACAGGCTGATATACCCGTTTAAGTTTAGGAATGCATAGATTAATGTCACAAAGCTGCTCTAAGACTGACTATAATTTTGAAGTCTGGGCTTCACGGTGTCACCTGCAAGTTGCTGTAATATCGTTGCTTTATCGAACTGTGAATTTAATGTTTCCCTTTGGGAAAACAAATTGCAAGTAACCTTGCGATCCACTGCATACATGCTGCAAACCACTGGATATACCAGGTGTCACGGTGGGGACCTAGCCTAAAACAAATCATTGTTTCAAATGTTACTAATTTAATATGGTTTCCCAAATACACCAGCATAGTATCATCATCTTGTATTCAAGGATGTAACAAGTAACCATGGGCTTCACAGAAAGCTTGAAATAGGCTTATGATTATTTTAATCTCCACTCTGTGGCCCACTTTTATAAAAGTGGTGTGATTTCAACCAATGTGTAAGTTATAGCTAGACTACTTTATTGATGTACAGATGTGTCCTTCCTTACCATTTCTAGTATTTTAACATATCTTGAAATGTTTGGCTCGAGATGACCAGCTTTGGAAAAAAAAAGCGTGATCTCGCGATTCCCTGTCACTAGTTGGCTATGTTATATGTGTCTATATGTAAACTTCTAGAGGTTGTGATGTGAATTGCAGCCTATTAAAGATTTTGTTATCATGTCGAGATATTATATAAAAAAAAAATTCATGAGAGATTGTAGTCCTTAACCAAAGAAAGGTAAGGGTGGACACATCTGTATGGTGCAACAAATTTATGGCTGCATCTGCCCTCTTTTGTCACAACATACATCTTAACTTTGCTACTGGCTAAAATCACACCATATATTTTTTTTTACACCAAGGTCTGTGTGAAGTTGAGATGCAACTTTTTTTCTGATTTGCTTGCTTTTTTTTGCAACCTTTTAAAAAAGTTTCATTTTATAAATGTCTCAAAATCCTGGCCAAGCTGTCGATAATGCCCACTTTACTCCATTACAAACTTGCGTGCATAGTGCAAATCGCTCTAAAGTGTTTCACAAATAGTTAATTAATATGTCACACTGCAGATTAGACGCTAGTTTGTAGTAAAATGCCCAAATTAAAGGGGCAAATGCATTGATAATTGTGGGCCTGTGTGTGTCTTTTCATTGTTTCCTTTGTCTCCCATTGATATGCATTCATTTTCCTACTCTCCTTCCATCATTCATAGTTATGACTATCTGCACCTCACCCCTCAGTGGATTTTGCCGCCATAGTTGCTGGGACCCATAGGCAGCTGCTACTGTATGCCTGGTAGTTACACCCATGTATGTGTACACTGTAACATACAGTTAACAGATTTTGCTTTTGAACAGTATGTTTCTTTTTGCTTAATGGAGGCTTTAAGTGTCTTGTGTAACTGACAATGTATTCTGTAGCATTTCCATCCATCACTCATTTTTCTATTTGAAGGATGTGTTGGATTTAAGTAATCCTCTTTGTAAGTGGTTTTATATCAACCATACACTTTACGGATTCACAGATCTGCTTTTGATATTGATTGGCATTACTGAGCGCTGGCAGAGTGTAACAAAATAAATGCATAAATAAAAACCATGAAATGACAGGACTTATTTTAATTCATTTGAAGAAGCCTGTGATTACTAAGGTTGAAGGTCAGCAAGGTTAAAACGCGTAACACGTAAACATTTTTTTTTACGGTCTTTGAATTATATAATCCATATTTATTTATTTTGCTTGTTCTGCCCTGTATCAGATTTTACAGCTTTAGGCTGAACACTTTAAATCTTTGTACAATCTCCACAGCCTAGAACACCTGCTTACCGGAGTTCCTGCTCCTTGTCCTTGTAATGTCTCTCTACCATTTCTTTTGAACAAAAACTTAAAGGGACTCTTTTATAAAACCTTTCGCAGACAAAAAAGTGGAGCAATTGCCCATAGTAACCAAACCAATTCTAGATTTTTCATTCATCTCACAGATTTTTATGCAGGAGGCTGATGATCTTTTGCTTTGTATGTTTTATTTTTTTTGTGTAGAGTCTCTGCATTCTCTTAATATGATACCAGGTCATTTACTTCATCAGTAGGGATGACAGCAACGAAAGTAGACAACCCTTTCAAAAGTAAGGCTGATTTGTTTGGAAAGACAACTGCTCTAAATGATCAGTTTGTTAAACTTCATGCTAAAGCATTGAGTAACAATTCTAGATATTAATACCGAGAACATAATAGAATTTTTGGACAAAATAAAAATAAGATATGTGACTTTTCAGTAAACTCATACAGTGAGTTCCTGTTGTGTATTGTTTTTTTTTTTTACACAGATGTAGGAACTTCTAGTTACAACTGCAGGCTGTTTTCTGGAATGGGTGGATATTGCAATATGTGCATCAACTAAATACAGAGAACAACATTGTGACAAAGGACTCCGGTGAGGAAATTAGAAATGAGTCTCCAGCTTACGGAACAAACACACACTCCGTTGAAAAAATTGGATGTGTGAATAGCCCCATTGACCAGTATGGGTCAGTGGGCTGTCAGTGGAGAATTGTCGTGTTGGGAAATGATATTCCCCAACAAGACAAGGAATAATATTTCAGAATAAAGTCACAGGCTTTCTGTAAGAATTTCTGCTGAATTCATTATCTACTGTTTTGATCGGTTATAACAGATCAGTCACACTTCAGTTATTAAACTTCCAAAAAATATTTTATTTTTTATTTTTTTTGCTTTGTCTAGCGTAATGTTTGCAGACAATAATAATAGGATTCCCTGACTAGGAAGAAGTCCCTTTTTTGGGGAAATAAGCATTGACTGCAAATGTGCCTTATTGCAAGCGTCACCTGAACCACTAAGGTTTTCAAGAGTGTTTTGGAGAGCGTGAATAATATCACAAAGAACTTACCTGCTTCCTCTTAGCAGTTTAGAGACAATCTTAAGATCTGTCTGTAATATTCTGATGGATTCTAATGGAATGGCAAATTCCATTCCTCATTGGATATCCTTGGGCAGCTCTGGGTGTAGTTCTTGGATCAATCCCGCAGCTTAAGGGAACTTTTCTATTAATAACTTTTTAATAGCAAATTACATTTTTAAAGAGGCTCTGTCACCACATTATAAGTGCCCTATCTCCTACATGAGGAGATCGGCGCTATAATGTAGGTGACAGCAGTGCTTTTTATTTTAAAAAAACTATCTGTTTTCACCACGTTATTAGCGATTTTAGATTTATGCTAATGAGTTGCTTAATGCCCAAGTGGGTGTGTTTTTACTTTAGACCAAGTGGGCGTTGTACAGAGGAGTGAATGACGCTAACCAATCAGCGTCATGCACTCCTCTCCATTCATTTAGTCAGCGCATAGGGATCCTTTTAGATCGCTATGTGCTGTCTTATACTAACACATTAACGATACGGAAGTGTTTAGACAGTGAATAGACATTCCACGGGATGTCTATTCACAATCCCGGCACTTCGTTACTCTGTCTGTGGTAGTTACAGCATAGGAAGCGTAATCTCATTGTAACCTGTCATCTACAGCGTAATCTCGCGAGATTACGCTTCCTCTGCTGTAACTACCACAGAAGCCGTAACGAAGTGCAGAGATTGTGAATAGACATCCCGTGGAATGTCTATTCACTGTCTAAACACTTCAGTATTGTTAATGTGTTAGTATAAGACAGCGCATAGCGATCTAAAAGGATCCCTATGCGCTGACTAAATGAATGGAGAGGAGTGCATGATGCTGATTGGTCAGCGTCATACACTCCCCTGTACAACGCCCACTTGGTCTAAAGTAAAAACACGCCCACTTGGGCATTAAGCAACTCATTAGCATAAATCTAAAATCGCTAATAACGTGGTGAAAACAGATTGCTTTTTTAAATAAAAGCACTGCTGTCACCTACATTATAGCGCCAATCTCCTTATGTAGGAGATAGGGCACTTATAATGTGGTGACAGAGCCTCTTTAAGCATACTTGTTTCAGGTGACTTTTTAGAATAAGCTTTCTTGTATATGTACATGAGGAATAACATTATTTGTGGCCATTTTATGACTTCTGTATGGCTTCTTTTTTTTACCAGTCTTCCCCTCTGCAGACTTTCTTTCTAATTTTCAGTTTTTCCTGAGCTCATCTCCAGAGTGGGTAGAGACCAGCTGATATAATGTCTCCCATACACTGCGCTCAAAGAAAAGAAGAGCTCCTGCTCCGTAGCTCTGTAGCACATCCTTAAAAGCAGTACTGTAGTACTGAACAGTGAAGCTTTGAATCTAGCACTGGGGTGGGATAGTAGAACACTTACTAGAAACTTCAGCAGCGTCTCTGTGTGACCTCTGTCTCCCTCCAGCAGCTCTACCCTCCTCCCCTCTCCATAGACTGGGCAGCATGTAACCTGAGCTGATACTCCGTCCTGCCTCTCAAGACTTTAGCAGTGAATGTTCAGTGCAGGAGGTGGGGGAAAAGAGAAGAAGTGGCTCATAAGTGGAGAAAGAGACAATTTATGCTAACAACAAATATTACTAAGTTTCTTATATTTGCTTGTACTATTGATTAATAACAAAATTTGTTGAAACGACAGTAACCATTTAAGGAATTCCCACATAGCGGTTTGCAAAGTAGGATCAAAGTTAAGCTAGACTATTCTGTTGCCGTTATTTCCATAGGAGTGAATGAGGGCTACAGAAACCGCGTAGCATTGTGAGTTTTGCTGTTTCCGTAACTGATATTCTGTTTTTCAAACTCCCATAGAAGTGAATGAAAGTAACAAACACAGTGTAGCACAGCGAATTACGCTATTTCCGTAAGCCTGGCCACCTCTCCACACAGTTTCCGCCTGGATATCTCTCAATGATCGTGGAATTTGTTCTCGAGACAGATGCTGGTCCCAGAGTTGTGACCCGCATTTATCAGACATTTATGGCATATCCTGTGATACCTTTTGAAAGAAAGTTAAATAATATTGCCACACAAAGAAAACATGTGCTTCTAAATTATAATTTCTATAGATGTTAACTGATTATAAATGTAAACATTGTGTTAATTTGTCCCATTTTCTTGCAACTCCGTGGAATATGTAGACTCTTTATAAATAAATAACAGTGGGAGCATGTTATTCTAATGCTATTGTAATATTAATATTCTTTGTCCATTGCTTTGATACCAGCATAGAGTCATCCAAAATTTAAACACATTTTATGCATAGCATTAAAAAAATAAAAAATAAAAAGTCAGCAAGAAGGTTGCTAAATGTTTTAAGAGCACTGCGATAAATAAATGAATTGCTGATAATATAGAAATGTGTTGCTGACAGTATAAGCTTTCATTGCATATTTCTGTTTTGATCCACAAGAAAGCTTCCAGCTTAAAACAAGTTTTGTACAACATAAATATGAGTGTCACAGCATGACCCAACAGCATGAACCTCCAACTGTATGGTTTTAATTGATGCCTTCCATTGATTTGCCCTATAGTCCTGCTGTCTCAACAAAACAACTGTAGGATGGCTGTCATATTATTACAAGGAGAGGATTAGGAATGCATGTAAAGTCTTGATGCAGTTTTGAAGTTTGGTCTAGTATAAGGAATATACATTTCACATCACATCATGATCATATGTAGCATCATAACAGATTTGATGTTGTCTTGACATTCACTTCATACAGACTTATTTTCAAGGATATAGTCATCAATTCATAGTATGGATAGTTTTCATCGCTCTCGCCTCTTTTCTGGAAAGTGGGCAATGCTTAGCGGAAGGGGTTAGGTCCACGGGGATCCCGAAGCATTTAACTATAATTTACGCCAGAAACTGGCGTCACTTATAGAGGAAATCTACACTTTGCTCCTGGTTGGCGTAAATTTCACTCAGTGGCGCACAAAAATGTGAAGAGGCAACATATTTATTAAGAGGTATGTGTCTCTTAATAAATTTGTCGCATCTTACACCAGCTGGTTTCCTAATAAAACTGTCGTATGAAATGCCAGTTTTAATAAATTCCCCCTATAGCATCAAATCACTCATGTATGAGTTTGCTAGGTTTGCTTACACATATTTGTCTGAATGTATAACAGTTGTTAAGGAGTCCATAGATATAGGATAGCTGTTAGCCGAACAATTGTTAGGTCAGCAGTTATCAGTCCCGATTCTACTTATAGGTTTTCCCATCAACGCTATATATCACCTCTCCACAGGATAGGTGATAAATATCTGAACTGTGGAGGTCTGACCGCTGGGACCCCCACCAATCTTGAGATCGCGTTTATCTGACCGTTCCCGGTGTGGCCCATATGAATGCAGCGAAACTGCACATACTCGGCCACCGCTCCATTAATTTTCTATAGGGCTGGCGGAGACATTTTTAAATCTACAGCATGGTCATTTTGTTGTGGCTTTTAACCACAAATTTGAAATCAGAATCCGTATGTAACACATTTGCGGTCGTCGGAACGCACTCTTACCGTGATTATAATCATTACTAATTTTAATACTTGTGTGTCAGTATAGTAATGTGGCGTTAAATATGTGTCAGAATGAATTACAGTTTTATTATTTGACCACCTTTTCAATGTCTGATACAGCTAGAAGACGCTCAAAGCTTTTTTATAATACACACGCACACACAGAAGCACACACACACACACACACACACACACACACACACACACACATACCAATCAGCGTTAAAACCACTGACAAGTGAAGTGAATAACAATGACTATCTTGTTACAATGCCACGGGATGAATTTCAGTTCCCCCCCGCAGTAACTGATCTAAACTAGAGTACAGCTGTACATTGAAAACACTAAAAGGGCCTCGGCTTCGTTCTTGTGACTAGTAGAAGTCCCAGTGGTCTGATTCCCACGATCAGCAAGTGAAGTCATAGTCTAGTAACATCATATAATCACACAAATATATTATGCTGGGCATTATATTGCATATTTTTAAGGGGTATCTTTGCTAACAGACTATTTGAATAATTCTAAATTTAAAAAAATTGTTATAGGATGCAGCTTAGTTTTGCTATTGCAATATTAGTAACTAATATCCCTGTAAACTTTATAAGCCCCTTCTTTATTTGAAAAATGTATAAAGTAGTCCCATAATACTGGGATTTACTATCTACAGTTTTATTTGTCTGTAGTTTAACTCTATTCTGAATGATACATGCATCCGATTATACCATGGAAATGATAGTGGTTTTGTTTGATGGAACCCTGGTATTGTCTGCCTATGGGGCAGAGGTACAGTAAGGCTTTTAATATCTATAGATACAAGAATTTTGAGGATTTGCTAATATGCATAAAATAAACATCTGACTCTCTTTTCAGTCTATTTTTGCATACTCTTAAAGTTTTGTTTTTTTCTATATCAAAGTCTTTATTGTGTGAAACGTTCATAAGTCTAAAAGCCGCACAAAAAGGAACAGCATGGACACTTTTGCTTCCACTTCTGTATTGGTATACGTTTGCCAAACTGCTCAACTAATCTTAAAGAGACATGTTTTATTCCCTACACAGAGCCATAATAGCTACTCTTGGTCTCCCGTAACCTTCACAGTAGTAAATAAATAAAGTTCTTGTGATTCTGAACAGTGCTTCTAAACAAAGAAACATCGCTTTCTGAAAATGGCCCAACTGCATTTAGGAGCAACTTCCGTTGCTTGTAAGTTACTAAGCTGCCCTGTCATCTTCCATCAACATTGCGTATCTTCACTCTGCATTCTGATGCTTCATTTATTTATTTTATTTTTTACAAAGTTCTTTTATTACTCCTGTGACATTGAAAACAGCAGGTCACTCCATAAAAATTAAAATGCACCCAGAGGGATACAAACCTGCAGCTTGTTGGCATCTTACAAGACTATGTATATTTTCTTATTACCAAATGAGCACTAAAAAACGCTCAACATGCTGTCCACTCTGTCAAAGAAGATAATATTGTACCACATTTTATACTTAAGTTAAACACGAGGCTACAACCCATTATAGTCCTTTCAATACTGAACAGAAATCTCTTACATAATAAAAAATAAAAGGACAATTTACATTGTTTAGACTACTTTTCAGTTAAATATTTCTGTCTTTTTTTTTCTTTTTTCCCGGGTGTTCTAGTAATGTTCTCACTTCCAAATATATGGGGTATTTATATTTTTTCAAAATGAAGTGACATATAGATGATTATAGGGAAACCCCACTGAAATCGACTAAAAGTTTTCCTACGGATACACTAATGTGTAATTTTTTTTGTCTAAAATCTCATTGGACCATTTCCTAGCAATAACAACACTGTATTATCTTATGTTTAGGTGACTGGTGGTGTTAACTAGCACCATGCAGAAGTGCAGGAATAGAGATATTAAAGATACTCCACCAGCACTCTTGGGTTCCTTTAGAGAATATGGCCTCAGGTCTGATGGGGAAATACAAATAAATATATAAAATAGATTAAGTTGGCCATAACATGGGATAGCAATTGGCCAAATGACCATATAACTGACAGCAGTCTTTCCCAACTGCCAATTTAACATGTCTGTTTGACTTTGAAATTAAGTGTTTTTGTTTTACGGAGTTAGAGGATTAGTGGCTACCAACAACCTCTGATACTGCTTATTTCCTAGGAGACAAAGTCTTAGCTTTGTTTCCCATCATTGGGCAGGATGGCTATTCCAATAGAAATTAGTTTTGTGGGGAATCGGCAGTGTCCTTCAATAAACTCCCGCAGTTAGTTGAAGTATAGCATTTCTTCTTTAAAGAATAGAGTTACAAATAGGAAATGATTAAAGCTTGGTAGCGGAAATTTTATGTCACTGCCAGTTTTTTCCTTCAAGTTCAGCATGCAGACAATTATATAGTACAGTATATGCAGCATGACTTGAATGTAGTCAATGAGGGATACAACTAAAAGGTAGCAAATGAGAAAACAATGCTATATACATAGGTGGCCTTTAAATCTATTCATATTTCTATAAATATATAGATGACTACATTTTGATTCCCTACATAGTCACTGATTTGTATATTTACTCACAATATATTTTTAGCATTTATTTTGTAGAGCAATGTGACAGTAGACCTTTGAGTTTTGTCCCTTAAGACATTAAATCTCATAAAATTTGTCAACCCCTTGTCTGTTTAGATTGATATATTTATTTTTGTTGGGATGTATTTGGTGAATACCGAAAAAGCGGCGTATGTTTTGCACTGATTGTAATAGAATCATGAAGGTCAATCTGAAGGGACACAGAAGACTTGCAGCTTGACTATGGGCATTTCTTTGAAAACAAATACACTGGAATAGTGTCATTCAAACAAAAGCTTATCTAATTCTGTTGTGTTTTATTCATGGTGTGATATGGGAAATGTTTTCGACTCTTTTGTAATTTTTCTATTATTTTAATTTGATGCGTATGTTTAATTAATGGCAGTGAAATGATAAGCATGCAGTTTGGTTTGATTTGACATATTCCGCTACGAGCTACACTGTTTCTGTTCATATTTTGAAGCATGTGGAAAGTTTTGCTGGATTGTTATGACCCGAGTTGTCTGTACAATTATTTGTAATCACAGAGGTTACTATTTTAAAGGCATTTAGACAGGTTGGCACTACATTGGTTTCTAGACATAAAGGTCGGGGTGTAATTTGTGACTACACATCTTTATCCCTGTTAGGATAAAAGCTTATTAATAATAAAGGACCTGCTGAACTGGACTTCACAGTACATGCATTTCACGAATGAGTGTTAGATTCAGCCTTTTTACTGGTCCTCTAGGACTACGGTTATAGGATTGTACCTTGCTGTGTTCCTATATCTTAAATTTAGACTTTTTTGATACCCCTTCATGCACAGTATATTGTGTAGCATTGCTATAATTCCTTGTTCAAAACAAATTTCTCAATTTTTTAATTTGATTTTTTACGTTTACCTCTTTACTTTTATTAACATATTGAATGCATCCAAAAATTGTTTTTTTACGTAAAGGAGTTTGTATTTTTTCTTTTTAATATGAAGCCCACCTTATTTATTCTACACAAGGTACTACTGGTGTTATTTTATTGTACGGACATTTTTATTACTTTTTTTTTCTAACAATGGCATAATAATTTAATTAGAGATATTTGGTAAATGTTTTACTCTTGGCATACATTATCTTGTAATTTAAATATAAAAACTTGATTGATTAACATACTGTAGATCAAACTTTGACAAATGATAAATTATCAGCTATTGATAAATCTGCGCACACCATGGGGGTCAGTGATATAAAAAAAAACTATTTAAAAAAGCATATTAAGACATCTGGTGGGCTTTGCCACGTATTATGGCCACTGCTATGAAATTGTAGGTCCAGTCACAACTGCCTCCTACAATCTCAGATTGGTTGGTATGGGTAGCGTCTTCACTTTTCCTTTGCACTAGATTTGGTAATTCTCTCCCTCTGTAGGCAGATTGCCAAGTCTCTTGTAACAGAGTATTTGGCACCATAACCATAAGAGAATATTTTTACTCATTGGTGTAGGATTCAGGCACCGGAGAGCCAGTAGTGCAGTGCCCTGTCCCTGGTGAATCAGTGGTGCAGAGTCTAGTCCCTCCTGTTTCAGTGGTACATAGTCCATTCCCTCGTTTGCCAGTAATGCAGTGTCCATTCTCCCTGTTTAACTACCCACCTCCACCATTGTTACGGAGCTGTTTAGCTCTACCTTTAACAGACCGTTTGCACATACTACGGGTCTAACAGATGCTCATATTTCTGTGGCTGTCCATTATCTCTCCTGTTAGTTCACATTTGAAGGGAATTTTTTTCACTGATCTATTTTTTATTTTTATATATTTGTATTCAGTTTTATTTGCATGGTTATGTGGCAACCATCCTGCCTTAACTTCTTCTTTTGAGGCGTATTAACAGCAGTTGGGAAAATTGCCTTACAGTAGCCACATGGCCATAAAAAACCTCAGTCAGAAGACGCCCTATTAACTTCTATGTGAGAGTGTTGTGAGCATACTCTGTAATATGTGCAAAGCTCACTGTGCATGGGTGAGGAGGTGAGTTGATTGTAAGTTTTTTTTTTTTATTCAGATATAATTAATGGCATGTAAAAATCCAAATAACCGAAATGAGTAAAAATATGATTTAATCAATATGATCAGTAAAAACTGATGCAATCAAAGGATCATTTTTTGTGATAGATTCCGTTTAATGATCTGCTGCATCTAGCCAGTAGTTAAAAAAGTTTATTTTTCATGGTTTTTCTGTTTGTAAGTGTATAAATGTTTTATCAGGAATCAATGGTTAAAGTAAGAAAACAGTTTAAGTCTGTCTAAGTGTCATATTGGCAAAGTGTCGCTGCAGTTATACATGGAAGTTAGACAGGGTAAGTGACCGGTAAGCTATGTGGACTAAACATACAAACTTTTTAACATTATAATTTATACTTTGGACATTTTTTCTGTTTCCTATCCAAAAACCATCACAACATGTTTACTGCCTCACTCCTCATTGTAGCTGTGGTTTGTTTACAATCCTACCGCCCTTTTATGCCTTTGCTTAACTCTATCCACATCAGTCTCTCTCCTTTCCTCGCCCATGTACAGTTCCAATGCACTATTCCCTTTCCTGAACCATCTCATCCCACTGCTCTACACAAAAATCACTCTTCTAAAACACCGAACCATTTGCAGACTCTCTCCTTTCTCCTGCTACTAGCTGCAGGGGACATCTCTCCCAACCCTGGTCCTCCCTTTTCTTCTGCAAAGCTCAACCCCTTACCTGCCACACATAGAAACCCTGCAAATCTTATTAACATGCCTTATATGTCTCCTGTCTCTTTTAACAGTGTGCTCTGGAATTCTCTGTCTATGTGCAACAAACTCACTTTTATTCACGACTTATTCATTTCTAACTCTCTCAACCTCCTGGCTATTACAGAAACATGGCTACACCTGTCTGACACTGCTTCCTCTGCTGCTCTATCTTATGGTGGTCTCCACTTCTCTCATGCCCCCAGACCTGAGAACAGGCAGGGTGGAGTAGTAGGCATACTTCTATCCTCTCACTGCACTTTCCTTGTCATTCCCTTGTCCCCTCACTCACATTTCCCTCTTTTGAAGTCCTCACCCTCAAGCACTATTGCCCATTCTCCCTCCGAGTGGTAGTTGTCTACGCCCCCCCCCCCCCCGGGTCACCACGTCAATTCCAGGATTATTTTGCTGCCTGGCTTCCACAATTCCTGTCATCTGAAACACCAACTCCCATCATGGGTGACTTTAACATCCCCAGTGCATTCACTTGACCTTGTCTTCTTCCGTCTCTTCTCAGTATTTGACTTTAATAACTCTCCTCTCCCGCTCTCTGATCACAACCTTCTCTCCTTTACTATCAAAAATTCTCTGCCTCCACAGGACATGCCTACATATCAGACATACAGAAATCTACATATCATTAACACTCAGCAACTCATAGACCGTTTACAGTCCACATTGTCCCATATCTCTTCCCTCTCCTGTCCCAATCTGGCCGCAAAACATTACAATAACACTCTCAAAAATGCTTTGGATGAAGCTGCCTCCCTTACACTCCGAACTACCCGCCAAAGATGTCCACAATCCTGGCATACGCCTCAATCTCGCTTTCTTCAGCGGTGTTTGAGATGTGCCGAATGTCTGTGGAGAAAATCGCAGACTTCCACCATTACAAATTTATGCTGAGAACTTACAACTCTGCCCTTCACAAAGCCAAACAAGTCTATTTCACCTCTCTCATCTCCACACTATCTAATAATCCAAAACGCCTCGTTGATACTTTTCATTCCCTCCTTAGTCCTAAAGTGCAGACGCCAATCACAGATGCTGAAGAACTAGCCACTTTTTTTAATGTTAAAATTGACAACATCCGGTATATTATCTCCCAGTCCCCTAGTAACATCGATCCCTTTCCTTCTGCACTCCCTCTTCTTCACTTTTAGCATTTGACCCAATAACAGAAGAAGTCGTCTCTAGGCTCCTTTCTTCTTCTCGTCCTCCTACCTGCTCTAGTGATCCCATCCCCTCACACCTCGTCCAGTCCCTCTCCCCGGCTCTCACTTGTCACCTGACTAAAATTTGTAACCTCTCTCTTTCTTCTGGAATTTTTCCCTCCTATTTTAAACATGCTATTATAAATCCATTGCTGAAAAAAACAACTCTTGAGCCATCCAGCGCTGCAAACTACCGACCATTCTCTAATCTCCCCTTCATCTGCAAACTCCTGGAACGCTTGGTCTACTCTCGCCTTATCTGCTATCTCTCTGCTAACTCAATTATTGATCCCTTACAATCTGGTTTCCGCACTTTACACTCCAGAGAAACTGTCCTTACTAAAGTTTTAAACGATCTCTTGGCGAATAAATGGAACGGCAAATACTCTTTACTGATTCTTCTGGATCTCTCTGCAGCCTTTGACACTAGACCACATACTCCTATTTAACACGCTCCACTCTATTGGTCTTAAATACACTGCTCACTCTCTTGGTTTTCTTCCTATCTCTCTGACCACTCATTCAGTATGTCATTTGCTGGTTCTACTTCTTCTCCTCTTACCCTTGCTATTGGGGTTACCCAGGGATCGGTCCTAGGTCCACTTCTGTTTTCTCTCTACACAGCTCCTGTTGGACAAACCATCAGCAGATTTGGCTTCCAGTGCCATCTCTACGCTGATGACACCCAACTATATACCTCTTCCCATTACATCACCCCTGCTCTAATACAAAACACCAGTGATTGTCTATCCGCTGTCTCTAACATCATGTTCTCTCTCTATCTGAAACTGAATCTTTCTAAAACTGAGTTCCTTCTGTTCCCATCATCTACTAACCTTCCTAAACCTGATGTCTCTATCTCAGTGTGTGGCACTACCATAACTCCTAAGCAGTACACCCGCTGTCTTGGGGTTATTTTTGACTCAGATCTTTCCTTTAATTTACGCATTCAATCACTTTCACGCTCCTGTCACTTTCACCTTAAAAACATCTCCAGAATCCGCCCTTTTCTTACTGTGGAAACAGCCAAAACTCTCATTGTTGCTCCTATTCACTCTCGTCTTGATTACTGTAAGGTTATGTGCATACACAAACTCAAAAACGTCTGAAAATATGGAGCTGTTTTCAAGGGAAAACAGCTCCTGATTTTCAGACATTTTTTAAGCCACTAGCGTTTTTCGCAGCATTTTCGCTGCGTTTTTTGCATATGTTTTTGGAGCTATTTTCCTATAGAGTCTATGAAAAACGGCTTAAAAAATGGCTGAAGAAGTGACATGCACTTCTTTGTCACGACCGTTTTTTTATTTTAAAAACAGCCGCGTAAAAAATCGGCCCGTCGGAACAGAACAAAAATAGGCCGTGTGAACATATACCCTAACTCATTACTAATCGGTCTTCCATTCACTAAACTCTCCCCTCTCCAATCTATCCTTAATTCAGCAGCCAGTCTCATCTTTCTGACCAACCGTTACACCAACGCCTCTACCCTCTGTCAGTCACTGCACTGGTTGCCCATACTCTTCATAATTAAATTCAAACTTATTAAGGCCCTTTTACACCAGCCGATAAGCGGCCGGTGCAACGAGCGCCGATCAACGAGACATCATTGATCGGCGCTCGTTTGCTCCTGTTACATGGAGCTGTGGATGGGGACGAGCAGTCGTTACTCCGATGGCTCACCCTCATACATTATTATCATGCCGGCAGCGTGTCTCCTTGTTTACACAGAGAGATGTGCTGCCGACAACGATAATCTTTTACTTTTTTAAAACGATACGACCAGCAGATGATCGGGCGTTTGCTCGTTAATCTGCGCAAGTTCCCCTGTTTACACCGGGCAATTATCGTCAACAAGCGTTATATGAACGCTCGTCTGCCCGATAATCGTCCTGTGTAAAACCCCCCTTACTCTCACTCACTTAGCTCTCCATAGTTCTGCACCACCTTACATCTCTTCCCTCATCTCTGTCTACCACCCTACTCTATGTTCTGCGGACGACCTCAGATTAACATACGCCATAATCCGAACCTCCCACTCCCGTCTCCAAGATTTTTCTTGTGCTGTACCAGTCCTCTGGAATGCGCTACCCCAGACAATCAGATTAATTCCCAACTTCCACAGTTTTAGACATGCCCTGAAAACACATCTTTTTAGACAGGCCTATAACATTCCCTAATCGAACTACTTTCCCTGGCCCCCCTTTTACAGTTTAATCATGAGGCCCCTTCATTCAGCAGTATCCCCCACACTCCTCGCACCCTAATACACTTCATGTCTGTCGTACACTGACACTGGCTGGTGATCGACTCACCCAGCTTTATGTGTACTACCCCATATGTATAAAAGATGGCTGGACCGTTGTACTTAAGCATTTTTTACATTTTGTGTCTCCCTTATTTCCTCATAGATTGTAAGCTCTTGCAAGCAGGGTCCTCACTCCTTTTTTTTTTTTTTATTGTAAATTAGTTTAGTCCCTATGTAATGCCTGATATTGTCTGTACAATGTACCCCCTGAACTGTAAAGTGCTACGGAATATCTTGGTGCTATATAAATAAAACTTATTATTATTATTATTATTATTATAATAAAAAATATTATTATTAGTTTAAGTAAAGAGTATGCACATTTTGTGAGACTTACTAGCATGCTTTGTTCTGAGTTGGAATAATGATGATGTATTATATGTTATTGCTTTAGGATCTGGTGCCATACATAGAGCTGTGGATGTTTTCTACTTTGCAGTCTTGGCAACATCATGCCGATCATTCTGTTGAACAGTACTGTACAATCTACAGTGAGACATGAGGTAGCATGTGAATTCTGCACAGCACACTGTTAACCTCAAGTTACCATAGATCCAATCTGATGTGTATTTCCTGGGCTATATTCTTACATTGCTCCTTTTTTCATCCAGGCAAAATTAGAATAGACTATTCTGTACTTGATAAGATGTCAAGGACATTACTGCACTCCAACACAGATGTCTATCCTGTGTTTAGAATGAAGGTTGTTATTCAGATGTCAACCCTACTAAATCAATCACTCTCAGATGGGACAAATATATTGTATGGAGCACTGTATAGGTGAGCGATCTGGTTTGCCTAAGTTTATGTATTGGAAGTATTTTGTATTAATTTATTAAGCTCTTCAATTATCTGACGCACATCTACGTTTTAAGAAACACCACTATGTGTAAATGCACCCGTGCTCCTTAAGCAATTTAGTTACCCCATTCAGCAAAATGTAACAGCAGATCCTTCATTTACTTAGTAATTCACTACTGTCACCGGAGACATTTCTCTAAAGAAAACCATTTTCTTGGAGTGTTTATTCCTCAGGTAGAATATGCTGAATAACAATGTCAGTTATTGGCCTTATCAGTGTATAACCCCAGAGATGAGGAAAATCACAGGAGCTTGCACACTTGACTACCAAATTCAATCAGAATGGCTGATAAGGAAACTAATAGAAAGTAGAAGTGTTTGGAGTATGAGCACCATAATAGAATGAAGTGACATATGCTGCTCATTGAGGGGAGCAGATTTAGGATTATCTTTTCTTTATATTTTTATCTAATTCTTTTTACTACTTGCTTGGTGCCTGGTTTATCCAGAACTCAAATTGTTATGCGGTTTACTGATCCAATTGGTTTCACAGTGCTTGACTTTTCGTCCTTGCATCAAAGTGGTTTATAAGATTAGAAAAAAAGGTTTGTTTTTTTTGTCCCAGAAATATAACTATTTTTGTCCAGGGGCTATGTTTAGTACTGTAGTTAAGCCTTATTCACTTGAAAAGGTGATGAGCTGCAATACCTGGCATAGCCCATTGACAAAGGAGGTGCTGTTGGCTTAAAAAATAAAATGAGACCCTGATTTTATAATCCTACACAACCTCTTTTAATGTTACATGAATACTTCAATGTGATACACATATCTAAGCAACAAATATAGCTTCCAATGCACAAATTCCCAGGTACGAAATGTTATTGCACCACCGCTGTATACTTCCTTTATCTGTGACGTTTCGTACTTTGATCATATCTTCCCACTCTCACTTTACGGAGTATGAAACGTCAAAGATCATGTGACAAGTTCTCTAGGGTGAGCTACTCCCACTGAACGAAACCTGACAGATCATGTGACTAATCCTCTTCTGTAATCAAGTCCAGCACTTCTGAGATTAAAAAAATCTCTCTGCAACTGCATGCCTGAGAACAGGGCAATCATGGGAAATGTAGCTTTCCTGCTTTGATACTAGCAGAGCAGGACCAGGCAGTTTTCTGAAGCAGCACATGTAAATAAAGACACCACAGGAAAGTGTGAAAAAAAAAATGCTGACCCTAATCTTGCAAGGGCTGTTTGTGATGGCATAATCCCTTTAAGGTCTAGTTCACACAGAGTATTTTGCAGGCAGAAAAAATTTGCCTCCAAATACCATCAGGAATTTTGAGGCAGATTCTGACCTGTTTGCACTTTTGTGCCACGGATTTCGCTGTTTTTCGCCCACAGCCACTGAGCACCGAAGGCAAAAAACGCGGAGAAAAACTATTTCAATGGGGAGTCAGAGGTAAAACCCACGGCATGTCACTTTTTTTTTCCCACGAGCGGCTAAAACCGGCCCGGGTAAAAAAAAAACACCTCTGCCTCCCATTGAAATGAATGAGACGTGGTTTCGTATGTTTTTTGACGCCGATTCCGACGCGTTTTCCATGTCATAATCAGCGTCAAAAGACTCTGCATCGAAAGGGCCTAACTGTTAATGCAGATTTTAATTCTAAAAACAGTTAAATAGGGGGGTTTCTTTTAAGGAACATGCTTCACGGCTTGATGTTGTAGCTTTACCACAGAAGCCAACAAGTAGAATCATTGGGCATAGAATGAAAGGGGAGACACAAAATACCACCCAGTAATTGATTAGAATACTGATCAGGTTACTAACAAGACAATGACGTGTAGGAGGTTTCTTAACATATAAAAAAGAATCCAGTATTACACCTATCTGACAGGTAAGAAAGCCACTCTAATCAATATGCTCATTGAAACATCCATCGGTGACTATATGGCATTTATTATTGCAAAGCCTTTGACAGTGCCCATTATTCGTAAAAGATGTAATATTTATACATTTATTCCATACCGAGGCACGAGACAGTTGTAAAATTGACCTAGACGGCATTTTAAGTGCCTTTTTAGAGTCGTTAAACAGATTTGTTAAAATCAACATTTTTTTATTTTCTAAGACATTAAGTGACGTTCATTTTATTATAGCTGAATATCGCAAATGTGTTTTATTTAACTGATTTATTCCTTGATTATTGCAATAAGGATTCCAATTCACAAAGGCAATTTATTGTGACAATTTAATGGAATGCTCCTGACTTGTCTTTATTCTCTTGAAATGAACCTTAGATTTATTAAATTACAGAAGTCCCAGACATGACATTATTCTGAAATTAGGCATCGAAGAAATTATTACAGTAGATGACAGTTAATCCTAGCATCAAGTGGCTATGCATTTCCTCGATTTACTCATTTGTGTGACGCCTCAAACCCTTTACTTTACCTTGAGGGGTTCTATGTAGGACAATGAATTGTTTTGCCCAATAAAGCAATATTGCATGGCTCACTTTATTAACTGTGACCGCTGTTATTCTTCTTACTGACCAGACTACAGTCTTTTTCATGACAAATAACTAAATGTTGACCATAAAGGGAAGTTGGGAAAAAAAAACTGTAGTTGACTGAATCTAAGTACTCAGCTGAGGGCAATAAATAAAGTTGTACAAATGTGTCAGATGTTGTCACTAAATGAAGTCCAAGTTACGAAACATCAACACATGTTTATTAAAAGTAGCCAAGAAATAAAATGTAGGAACAACTAGTTCTTATATTAGGAATTTTAGTTTTTTGACAGGTTGTGTATTTTTTTGCTGTTTTCATTAGTTATTTATTTATATTGTCATCAATATTTAGGCCTAACGCAAACTGCAGAGCCGTGTGCACTGAGCCTGCATAGCGTCACGAGTAATCCCTATGGCTTTGTATTGTTCAGCTGTAGGTAAACTGTAATGTCAAATAATGCCTACACGCAGCACCATATTACAGAGATATTATAAGTTGGAGCCAATGCTTTTAGGGAAGAATACCTCTGTAATTTGACGTATGACGTATCATGCCACAATTTATTTTGCCTCTGTATAAAATCGGATACATATTCAAGTACAGTAGAGCCCCATAGACATTGTGAATGCTACATTCTTGCTCCTTTCCATGGCCAGATGCATGAAACTTTAAAGGGGTATTCCCAGAATAAACATTTGTCACCTATCCACACAAGGCCAGTGCTTTACACTGCCGTCATGGCTCCTCCAGGGGTGGAATCCCCAGCCAGAGCTTTGCAGATGTTCTTGCTGGGGATTCCGCTCTTAGACGGATCCCATGTCTATGAGCAGAATCCCTCCCAAAAGCGTTACCGATGCTCTGGCTGGAAATTCCATTCCTGGAGAAGCCCCTGACATCACTATCCACATATATCCAGGAGAGAAGTCCGCGTCCAGAGTGTCATTATTAATTATTATATTTTGGTTTAACCTGTATTTATCTAAAATAAAACTGGGGCTTTAGGGAATTGCCTCATGAAAAATTCCCTAATGTAATTATATACTCCATTGCTTTACAAGTGGAAACATAATCATTTCCATTTTTCTACTATTGCCTTGCAAGTGCCATCAGCAACAAACAGACTTGTTTTATGGGATCATCTTCTATCATTAGAAGGCATCACAAAAGCCTTACCGGCACTTGTAGGGGACTGGAAATGTAATTTCCTGGATCCTTGCGTGGTTAAAACCTTATGGTACAAAGTAAAAAAACTCTTCTTGCGCCCAGTTTCTAAGCGGAGGTCACTTGGTATACCACTGTAGTCACACAATTTAGATTCCGAATACAGTATAAAAAACATTCTAAGTTATTTCACCTCAACACCACCTGCATATAGCTCTACTGATGTCTTATTAAGCAATAGAGGCTATAGTATTCTCTACACTTCTTAAACATATAGAAACATTTCCATTACTGCCTCCATTAGTAAGATTTCAGTTAGGCCTCATGTGCACGGCCGTGATTTTCGGGTCGGCCGGCAGCGGACTGTCAGCCGCGCGCCGCCCGCAAATTGCAGGCCATTCACATGGCCGCGGCCATTATTTTCAATGAGCCTGGACCGCAGAACACGGCCGTAATAAGACATGTCTGTTCTTTCTGCGGTGCGGGCTCCCAGGCCATGCATGGACCGTAAAAACTACGGTTGTGTGCATGGCCCCATAGAAATCAATTCTCCCGTGGATTTTAAGGGGAATTGCGGCCGCAAAAGCATGTTCGTGTGCATGAGGCCTTAGGGTTCCAATCCATTAGGTTTTTGTAACTTTTGCCAGGCAGAATAGCAAAGATTTCTGTGCTATAAGCTAACCATTAAAAAAAATAATAAAAAAATACAGAGACATTACATTTTAAAGTTAAAGAGTTTTTTCCAGGAGTTTAAAAAATGAGCTTGACAGTACAAAATAAAAAAAAAAGCAGAAAATTACAAATACTTACCTGATAAATCCGCCGATGCCCTGATGGTGCCTACCGGTCTTTGTTTACTTGTTCTGCAGTGATGATCTCGTGTACATCCACATGACTGTTGCAGCCAATCACTGGCCTCAGTGGTCTCATGCTGTAAATGTAAGCACCATGGCTGAGGCCAGTGATTGGCTGCAGCGGTCATGTGAATGTGCATCACGTCATCGCTACAACAAAGTAAACAAAGCCTGCAGGAAGCACCAGAGTGTTGGAGCTGGAGCGACGTGGGATTTAACAGGTGAGTATTGGTTATTTCTTAAAGTTTTTCACATTTCCTACTGTCAGGCTAATTTTTCAAACTCCCGGAAAACCCCTTAAATGAGATTCATTAGGACATATGATTGATTCATCATAGTCAATGTGAACAGAGCCAGTTACTGTCAGGCAGTTTACTATTATGTTTTCTTCTCCCCAATAGTTTTTGTGGCTCAAACAGTACCTACCACAGGTGTTATGGTCATATTTTTTTTCAGCTTACCTGATTAAATTATATATTACTTAAGTGTCTACAGGAAGATTGCAATTATTACTATTTTATGATGTATCTGCCAAGGCAGGTTATAGCAATTTTCATAAACACTAGTGTTACGAAAGGAGTTAAATAAGAGCGGCAATTTAAAATCTGTTTAGGGTAGTTGAACAGTACCTACTTTTCAATCCGAGGAATTAACCAAATGCATATTTATTAACCTTTAGTAATTTTGTTTGCAGGTATTATAAACATTTTTAGCATTTCCAAAAATTGTTTAGTCAGTGAAAAATCTATATTTTCCTTTCTTGTAAAATAATTATACATTGCACCTTAGTAAAAGCAATATGTTTCTTTTGATAAGACATTTATTATGGCCAAATGTAATGAATATTTGTTTGTGCCATGCAATGAATAAATAATTTTCAGCCACAGCATAATAAATACTATAGAGATCATGGATAACCGGTTTCTGTAATAAAAATGGGTGTTTTGCAAACCCTTAAAATGAGTTTACAGATCTATTCCCCATAATTTATAATACTTTTCTGGAATTAAATAATGTTATCATTTTGATGAATTGACCCTTCCCAATCATGAGCAGTGCATATGTATTGTATGTTCCATGGTGGAATTGGTAATTTTTTAAAATCAGAATCACTCTCTAAGGCCCCATACACACGACCGTAAAAATTCTCCGTAATTGCGGACCATAATACGCTCCGTAAGTACGGACTCATTCAGTTCTATTGGCCCTGGACACCTTTCTCGCATTGCTACGGATAGGTGCATGTGCCGTAGAAGTGTTTGCCGCAAAAGATAGGACATGTCTTATCTTTTGCTTTTTACGGCCCGTGCTCCCATACTATGTATGGTAGCACGGGCCGAAAATGTGGGCGGCTGTCGGTGGCCGGCCATACACGCAATCGTGGCCCGTGATTATGGGCACGGCCATGTGCATGAGGCCTAAAGGAGTTATCCAGTCCTATAAACATAAAGCGTAATAGTTTTATAATGAAAAGTTATGAAACTTCCTAATATATGTTGCCATAATATTATATAAGGACAGCTGAAGTACTACGCTGTGTTTGCTTATATAACATCTTAACAGTATATTCCATAAATGAATTAGGTACATAGGGATCTATGTGCACAGTACTTCCATAGGGACTGCTATATGGATACGAGTGTTCTAGTACAAAATGATTCTAAAGTGGTGACTTTGAGATCTCTTCCTTAAATCTCAGATCACATTTTCTACAATTTCCCCTTGCAAATCATGACTTGTTAAAGTGATTTTCTATTTTTGGAAATTCTTTTTTTGTTAGAAGGGTCCCCTAAAATCAAGCCGATCACAGGGTGCCCTGCTGCAGAACCTCCAGTCATCAACAAGTATTTAAAGGGGTTTTCCCATTAAGGACATTTATGACATATCCACAAAATATGTAATAAATGTCAGATAGATGCAGGTACCACCTCTGGGACCCACACCTATCTCTGGAATGGGGCCCCCTAAACCCCATTCTAGCTTTTTCTGCTCACGCTGACTCCTAATTACATGATCGGGAGTTACGGAAACACCGTAACTCGCTGAGCTATGCTGTTTCTGTAACTACTATTAAGTTCTATAGTAGTTACGGAAACAGCGTAGCTCATCGAGTTGCGCTGTTTCCGTAACTCCCGACCATGTAATCAGTAAGTGACCGGGAGGCAGCGTGAGTACAAAAAACTAGAACAGGTTTTAGGGGGCTCAGTTTAAGAGATAGGTTCGGATCCCAGAGGTGGGGTCCACATCCATCTTACATTTATGACACATCCTGTGGATATGTCATAAATATCTCTGATGGGAAAACCCCTTTAATTCCACTGCTGCACAACCACAGGGAAATAATGGAAATGTAATGCACGGCTGTACCCAGGTCTTCCAGAGAAAGACCTGCTCTTTGTAGCTGATCTCTCCCCCAGATAATTAATTGACGTCCTGAACAAGGGACCCTCAGGATGCTCTAACTGGGTATTTGTAAATAGGTTTTCTAAACTAGACAACCCCTACAAATGCCTCATGAATTTGTATAGATGTGACATGTAAGTATTTTAAATGGAATATAAATAAGTCCTTTAAAGAGGCTCTGTGCCAGTCTAATACTTCCCTATCTCTTACCTAATCTAGTAAACGCTTTTATGTAGATAACTACTGTTTTGTTTGTTTTTTAAACTTTTATTATTGATAAAGTTCTGATTATTTTTGGATTTATGTTAATTTTTTCTAAATGCCCAACTGGGTGTTTTTTTTGTTTTACCAGGTGGGCGTTGTAAAGAAAAGTGTATGACGCTGATGAATCAGCGTCATACACTTCTCTTCATTCATGCCCAGCTTTACTCACAGCACAGCGTGATCTCGCGAGATCACGCTGTGACGTGACTTCCTCCCACAGGTCCTTCCCCGGAGCGACGGGAGAATAACCAGACATCGCCTCCAGCCGTGCCAGAACTCGTCCTGGCATGGCTGGAGGCGATGTCTGGTCATTCTCCCATCGCTCCGGGGAAGGACTTGTGGGAGGAAGTCACGTCACAGCGTGATCTCGCGATTGGTCAGCGTCATACACCTTTCTTTACAATTCCCACTTGATGATGCAAAAAAATAAATTGGTTATCTACATCAAAGCGTTTATTTGATTCGGTAGAAAATAGAGAAGTATTAAACTGGTGACCGAGCCTCCTTAAGTACATTTTATGTAAAACCTACCTTCACAAAGTCTTGGTTGTGTGTTTCAACTTATAATAAAGTAATAATATAATTGTTATTATTTACCTGGCAGCATTTGTGGAGTTAGACACAGGATTGCTGTGAGAAAACTGACTTGAGAGAGGAGGCAATGTACAGAAACTCTACATGAACTGTTTCTTAGTGGAAATGAAATCCATCGCTCCAGCGATATGCAGCAGCAATACTATGTAGGCTGCCTCTGTCATTTCTGATAATGAATAGATACATTTACAGAACTTGTGGTTGTTGTTGAAGTTTCATCAAGTTTATTAGGTAACTTGATCCTAAGAAATAAGTTATAGGAGATGCTGAAGATGGGGAATGAGATTTCATATTTTTAAATACCATAAAGTAGCTCCATATATACTGTGTGTAAAATCTTCTCAGATGATAGCATTTCCCATTTAATGTGGCATGGTAACAAACTTGCTGTAACATGTTCCTTGAGGAGAAAGTAAACACTATTTTTCGCTTGAGTTCCTTTATGACTTTAATCTTGCCCGTCTCCCCTTCTTAATTCTGTTTACCTTTTATGCCAGTTCCTGGATTTGCCAGGTATTAAATGTTTCTCATACATCTGCGACAGGATTTACAAAAGGCATTTCAGACCGATAAATAACACACATTGATTATAGGACTTAAATCATGCTAAAATTGTACTAGCACTGTAATAGTATCTAGGTTAACAATGATTTCTGATGTCATTATCTTTGTCATTAGCAACATCTTTTCCTGCATAATTTGCACATTAATGGTAATGTGTATTAATGTTATTGATTTAATACTTGCATTTGTTTAGCAGGTTTCCCTTTAATAAACTAATCCCAGGGTTCTTGCTGTTTGGAGAACTTTTTCTGAGTGCCATACAGTATCATATTGTACCCACACAGATCTGCCACATAGTGCCATATCATGTCCATATGGTTTAATGGAAGGGGTCTGCTGCGCTGGGGGAGAGAATTCTAGCTGGAGTGGCAGGGTATTTAAACTAGGGCTGAGGAAGGAGGTCAATGTAGAATATAAAGGGATAGTTAGGTTAGAGAGGGATCAGACTATATTGGTGGGTGGAGAAACAGACTGGGGGGAGAGGACTAGACAACAGAATAAGGAGATCCTTCTGTTACAAAACAGCAATGAAAACATAAATGCCCAAATAATGTCAAATAATCACATTTCTGAAACAAAGTGAAAAAAATAAAGGCAAGTTAAGGTGTATGTTCACAAATGACAGAAGTCTAGCAAGCAAAATGAGGGAGCTGGAGGCCTTGGTACTGGAAGAAAATATAGATATAGTTGGTGTTGCTGAAATATGGCTAGGCTCTTCTCATAACTGGGCTGTAAATCTACAGGGTTTTACACTGTTTTGGAATGACAGGACAAATAGGAAAGGTGGTGGTGTATGTCTGTATGTGAGAAGTGATATTAAGGTGAGTGTGAACGAGACAATAGTGGGTGAAGATTGTGAGGAGGTTGAAACCTTGTGGGTGGAATTACAAAGGGAGGTAAACACTGAGAAAAATTAATTTTGGTGTAATCTATAGACCCCCAATATAACTGAGGAGATAGAAGGTCAAATATATAAACAAATGGAGCGGGCTACACAGGGGGGGGGGTACTGTGGTGATACTGGAAGATTTTAATTACCGGGATATTAATTGGTGTCATGGTTCGGCTTCAACTGCAAAGGGGAGACCTTTCCTCAACGTGTTGCAGGAAAATTTTATGTGCCAGTTTGTGACTAGAGGTGAAGCTCTGTTGAATCTGTTAATTTCTAATAATGCAGAGCTTGTTGGGAATGTCAATGTTCGTGAAAACCTCGGTAACAGTGATCACAATATAGTTACATTTTACCTATACTATAAAAAACAAACACAAGCTGGGAGGGCAAAAACACTTAATTTTAAGAAGGCCAATTTCCCCAGGATGAGGGCTGCAATTCAGGATATAGAATGGGAAGAACTAATGTCAAATAATGGGACAAATGAGAAATGGGAGATTTTCAAATCTACTTTGGGTAATTATAGTGCAAGATTTATTCCTATAGGTAACAAGTATAAACGACTAAAATTAAACCCCACATGGCTTACACCTTCTGTAAAAAGGGCAATACATGACAAAAAAAGGGCATTTGAAAAATACAAATCTGAGGGTACAGCTGTAGCCTTTGTAAATTATAAAGAGCTTAATAAAAACTTTAAAAAGGTAATAAAATCCGCAAAAATACAAAATGAAAGGCAGGTGGCCAAGGATAGTAAAAAAAAGTCCCCAAAAATTTTTCAAGTATATAAATGCAAAAAAGCCAAGGTCTGAACATGTAGGACCCCTAGATATTGGTAATGGGGAGTTGGTAACTGTGGATCAAGAGAAGTCAGAGTTACTAAATGGGTTCTTTAGCTCTGTATATACAACAGAAGAAAGAGCAGCTGATGTAGCCGGTGCCAGTGCTGTTAATATATCAGTTGATATACTGAATTGCATGACTGTAGATATGGTCCAAGCTAAATTTCATTAAATAAATGTACACAAGGCCCCGGGACCAGATGGGTTACACCCTAGTGTTCTTAAAGAGAACCTTTCACCTCCCCATACATGTGCAGCATGTAATGGGCAGGGCTGCACAAACCCTGGGGCACTTTAAAAAAAAATTCTACCCTCCTCCGTTATATTTGGCACCCGATATTTAAATAACCCCCTGAACTGTCAATGGGGTGTGTACTGGCAAGGGGGCGTGTTACTATGGCTGTGACACTGTCCAATCAGATATGGACAGCGTTACAGCAAGAGCGAGGATAGAGGAGAGAATGTGCGCAAGCGCGCGCACGCTCTCACTCTTCAGCTTTTAAGATCAGTCTTCTGCCAAACTGGCAAGGGGGCGTGTCACTGCTACGGACAGTGTAAGAGCTGTGGAGAAAGTGTGCACGCTCTCATCTCTTGCGAGAGATCAGTCTTGTACTTTGTCTGCCGAACTGGCAAGAGCGCGTCTCTGCTACTGAACAGTGCAAGCCCTCCCCAGCTCTTACACTGTCCGCAGCAGTGACACGCCCCATTGCCAGTTCGGCACACAAAGTACAAGACTGATCTCTTGCAAGAGCTGAAGAGATGAGAGCACGCACACTCTCTCTCCTGTATCCTCGCTCTTTCTTTAACACTGTCCATATCTGATTGGACAGTGTCACAGTCAAAGTAACATGCCCCCTTGCCAGTACATGCCCCATTGACAGTTCAGGGGGCTATTTAAATATCGGGCGCCAAATATAACGGCACCGATATCTAAATAACGAGGAGGGTACAAAAAAAATGAAAATTGCCCCAGGGTTTGTGCAGCCCTGTCCATTACATGCTGCACTCAGCTGCACATGTATGGGGAGGTGAAAGGTCCTCTTTAAAGAGCTTAGTTCAGTTATTTCTGTCCCCCTCTTCATAATATTTAGAGATTCTCTAGTGACTGGTATATTGCCTAGGGACTGGTGCAGGGCAAATGTGGTGCCTATTTTCAAAAGGGCTCTAGGTCTTCCCCGGGTAATTATAGACCAGCAACTTTAACGTCCATCGTGGGGAAAATGTTTGAGGGGCTATTGAGGGACTATATACAGGATTATGTGACAAAAAATAGTATTACAAGTGACAGCCAGCACGGTTTTATTAAGGACAGAAGTTGTCAAACTAACCTGATTTGTTTTTATGAAGAGGTGAGCAGAATCCTAGACAGAGGGGCCGCTGTGGATATAGTGTTTTTGGACTTTGCAAAGGCATTTGACACTTTTCCTCATAGACGTCTAATGGGTAAATTAAGGACTATAGGTTTAGAAAGTATCATTTATAATTGGATTGAGAATTGGCTTAAGGACCGTATCCAGAGAGTTGTGGTCAATGATTCCTACTCTGAATGGTCCCCAGTTATAAGTGGTGTACCCCAGGGTTCAGTGCTGGGACCACTATTAGTCAACTTATTTATTAATGATATAGAGGATGGTATAGGGACGGGACAGGAATATAATATTACCACTTTACAAAGCATTAGTGAGGCCTCATCTAGAATATGCAGTTCAGTTCTGGGCTCCAGTTCATAGAAAAGATTCCCTGGAGTTGGAAAAAATACAAGGAAGAACAACGAAGATAATAAGGGGCATAGAGAATCTAAGTTATGAGGAAAGATTAAAAGAATTAATCCTATTTAGCCTTGAAAAAAGATGACTAAGGGGGGACATGATTAACTTATATAAATATATTAATGGCACATACAAAAAATATTGTGAAATCCTGTTCCATGTAAAACCCCCTCAAAAAACAAGGGGGCACTCCCTCCGTCTGGAGAAAAAAAGGTTCAGTCTGCAGAGGCCACAAGCCTTCTTTACTGTGAGAACTGTAAATGTATGGAATAGTCTAACGCAGGAGCTGGTCACAGTAGCTACAAAAGATGGCTTTAAAAAAAGCTTAGATAATTTCCTGGAAAAAAAAAAATATTCGCTCCTATGTGTAGAAATTTTTACCTTCCCTTTTCCCATCCCTTGGTTGAACATGATGGACATGTGTCCTTTTTCAACCGTACTATGTAACTACAGCAGTGGTTGCCTTCTTCCGCGCAGTTTGTGAATGATGTCACCCTGTCCTCCTATGTTGCTGCTGCACAACTGATCAACTGATGTCATACATGCACTTTATGGAGAAAAGTATTGGAACACACCTCTTAATCATTGAATTCAAGTTTTTCATTCAGTAAAATTGGCACATGTGTATAAAATCAAGCACCTAGCCATGCCGTCTGCCTTTACAAACATTTTTGACAGAATGGGTCATTCTAAAGAGCTCACTGAAATTGAGCGTGTTTCTGGAATAGGATGTCACCGTTGCAACAAGTCAGTTCATTACATTTCTTCCCTGCTAGATAATCCACGATCAACTGTGAGTGGTATTATTGCAGAGTGCAAGCGTTTAGGAACCACAGCAACTCCGCTACAAAGTGGCAGACCACATAACGTTACAGGGCGGCTGAGGTGCATAATGCATAAAAGTCGCCAACGCTCTGTCGACTCAGTAACTGCAGAGTTCCAATTCACCTCTGGCATTAACATTTGCATAAAAACTGTTCACCATGAGCTTCATGGAATGGGTTTCCATGGCCAAGCAGCTGCATGCCAGCCTTAAATCACCAAGCACAATGCCAAGTGTTGGATGGAGTGATGTAACGCTGTCCATCACTGGACTCTGGGGCTGTGGAAACGTGTTCTCTGGAGTGGCAAATTACGCTTCTCTATCTATCGGACAGTCTGATGGACGAGTCTGGGTTTGGCGAATGCCAGGAGAAAGTTACCGCCCTGAGTCCGTGTCAACTGTAAAGTTTGGTGGAGGAGAGATAATTCTATGTGGTTGTTTTTCAGGGCTTGGCCTAGGCCCCTTAATTCCAGTGAGGGGAAATCTTAATGCTTCCACATACCAAGGCATTTTGGACAATTGTATGCATCTAACTTTGTTGGAACAGTTTGGATTGGGCCCTTTTCTGTTCCAGCATGACTGTGCCCCTGTGCACAAAGCAAGGTCCATAAAGGGATGGTTGGGTGAGTTTTGTGTGGAAGAACTTGACTGGGCTGCACGGAGCCCTGACCTCAACCCCATCCAATACCTTTGGGATGATCTAGGTAATTGAGAACCAGGAGCTCTCGTCCAACGTCAGTGTGTGACCTCACAAATGCTGTTCTGGATGAATGGGTAAAAATTCCCACAGACACACTCCAAAATCTTGGAGAAAACGCTTCCAGAAGAGTGGAAGCTGTTTAATCTGCAAATGGAGGACCAACTCCATATTAATGCCAATGGATTCAGAATGGGATGTCGTAAAAGCTCATGTACGTGTAACGTGTAGATGTCCCAATGCTTTTGTCCTTATAATGTATATATATATATGTATGTTCACTCTGTGAATGTCACTCGTCACAAGCACCGCTGCACAAAAGCACTGCGAGACAAGTAGCATGCAGCCCTAGTCCCACCAGCACCAATGTAGCGCCAAATGTTGTCTATGTAGAGCCATAAAGTCCCCACATATTAGCTTTCTGTACCCGTAAGTGTCTTGCCAAACTGTGTGCAGAGAGTGACATAAATTGCCGAGATAAGTGGTGCCTATAGTCCCCATGACGTAGAGCCTACATTACAGAGCAGCTGCCACTTATAGTTATAAATGTTTTGCCGGCTGTGGGGACATTCAGGACAGTACCCAAAATGTGGATCTGGAACATTTGTGAGGCCTGTACTGTACCTATAACAAATATTCCTCTGAAGTCTGTGCTGTACTTTGTTTACACTGGGAGGGGGGGACCAATAACTTATACAATTATTTTAGCTTGAACAGACTCCGTGTCAGTGTTTGGCTAATCATGCCCTCCGCCCAGCTGTGTATGCTGGTACAAGCAACCAATTTAATTCAAGATATTTAAAGCATAGAAAGTCTGTTTATTGTGATTATTATTCACTGGCCCACAGTTGCAATAAAATGTAAGTGAACACTTTAGGCTGGATTCACACGAGCATATTACGTCCGTAATGGACGGAACGTATTTCGGCCGCAAGTCCCGGACCGAACACACTGCAGGGAGCCGGGCTCCTAGCATCATAGTTATGTACGATGCTAGGAGTCCCTGCCTCGCTGCAGGACAACTGTCCCGTACTGTAATCATGTTTTCAGTATGGGACTGTAGTTCCACGGAGAGGCAGGGACTCCTAGCATCGTACATAACTATGATGCTAGGAGCCCGGCTCCCTGCAGTGTGTTCGGTCCGGGACTTGCAGCCGAAATACGTTCCGTCCATTACGGACGTAACATGCTCGTGTGAACCCAGCCTTAGAATTACCTGAATTTGTGCATTGATTATTAATGATTGTACTAAACCAATAACACACAAACAGTTGTACCGTTAATGTCTTTTATTGAGCACATTGAGTAAAACATCCACAGTGCAGGGAGAAAAGTAAGTGACTTCTCCACATTAGTGCGACCTCATCTAAAACATGCAGTACACTTCTGGACTCCAGTTCATAGAAAGTAGTCCCTGGAGTTGGAAAAAATACAAAGAGCAACTAAAGTAATGAGTCCTTTTGCACATTTGCTGTACGATTTGAGCCCAGTAATTGTATTTGTATTCCAAAATTGTGTTACCACTATTATGTCTATCCAATTTCCAGGTTATAATACTTACCATATGCATGCCATACACCTCTTGGTATTTTATTTGCATAAATTTTGCACAGTCACTCATATCACCTCTTGGATTTTTACCCCCCCTCTTTCTTTTGCCTACATACCGGTTACTTGTACTACTGGTTTTATTTTGGCCTTATTATTATCACGAGGGCGCATTAACTTGTCCTCTGTGCCTATCCCGTCCTCCTACTGTGGGGGAGGGGTTTGGCGCCAATATCCTGTGCATGTCCGTGAACTTTACATTTTTTACATACTGTTAATTCTCCAAGGTCTCCCCTCTGCGTGTGCATCTGCTGTCACCTCAGTTCTCCTCCTCTATGTCTCCGCGTGATGTCACGCACATTCCTTGTATGGCGGTCCTACTGGTCTATTTTGCGCATGTCCAAATAAATAGGCTGCGTTATCAGTAGTGTGTCCTGGCATGGTGTCCGCTTTTGATGGCATCCATGGTGCCTACGCTCGCCTTATGGTTTCATCGGTGCTGTATTTTACTGGTGTGCTCTATATGCCCCCTCTCTCTTTCGGCCCATTGATTAAAAAGCTGTAGCTTACTAGGACTAACCACCCCCGGACGAAGCATTCTTTGTGAAACGTGTGTTCCCTTAGGGGTCATTATTGTGTGTAGCACTTAATTAATAATGGATGATTACTTCTATTAGAAATTTCTTCTTTTCTTATTTTACAGCATTTTTGTTGATATTTTGTTCTGTATATATGATGATTCTTTATAGGGAATTATACATCTTCTTGTGACATCACAGTAGACCACCATTTCTTTTTTTGTTTCCTTTTAGTTTCTGTGTGTGCTCATTTTTGTACTTCTATGCATAAGCATGTTTTTACTACTGAACTAAAAAATTAATACTTTTATCTGCAATCTTTGGTCATGCATATATTTTCTATATATTGGTGGTAGCATCTTCTATTTCATTTAGGACCTATTTACCTTTATGGGGTTATTAATCTGTGTTATTACCTCAGGAGCTGGTCACAGTAGGAACAGTAGATGGCTTCAAAGAAGTCTTTAGATAATTTCTTAGCACAAAAAATATCAGCGCCTGTATAGAATTCTTGTTTGAATGTTTATCCAGTCTGATCGCCACTTGGGAATAGGAGGGGAAATGTTTATTTTCAGGGCAGACTGTTTCATGCCTTTTTATGTTTTGTTTTTTTTGTTTTATATTTTAACCTTCATTTGAATCAATAGGAGTAAAACAAAGTGCTGTACTTTACCCATATCCGTGCCCTTTTATCCCATCCATTGGACAAACTTGATGGACATATGTCTTTTTTTTTTTAACTGAACGAACTATGTAACAATGTAAAAGACGTGTTCTAGAGACCCATAACACTGGAAAATACTGCAAAAGCATTTTTAAAAACCTGGGTGTGCATCAACCCACAGTTAGACAAATTTTCTACAAATTCAGGACTGTTGCTACTCTCCTTAAAAGTGGACATCCTATTAAGATCACTCCAAGAGCACAATGGGCAATCCATGAAATAGGTGAGAAAGAGCCCAAGGGTAACTGCAAAAGACCTACTAAAGACTCTAAAAACGGCAAAAACCTCTGTTCACGTGTCTGCTATTAGAAAAACACTTTGCTACCTCAGTGCCTGGATGCCTTATGATCATTAAAAGAACAATAAATTCAAAGGTGTATCCAAACATGAGAATGTAGGGGCAGCAGTCCAGTTCTGACCTTAACCCTATCGAGATGCTATGGCATGACCTGAAGAGAGCTGTGCACGCATGGCATCCTATAAATGTTGAGGAACTGAAACTCATTTGCAAGAAGGATAAACCCTCCTCCGAATTGTGCAAATCCTCTTTGCAGCTACAGAAATGTCTGGTGGAGGTGATTGCTACTAAAGGGGATCTTCAGGTTGTTAAATTCAAGGGTTCACTTTTTCTCCCCGCAATCTGGATGTTTACATACACACACATCTGTTTTGCTGCAACAGGTGAGTATATCTATACATATAGTGAAGAAAATAAAGTCACAAAACGCTTGTTTAGGAGCCAGAAAGGTCCAGAATGTTCTAAAACTGGCTATATAGAGCAGTAAAATATATAATTTCCAGTTTACAGATCATGTACATCTGGCTGCTGCATTAAAATAAATGCAATGAAAATGTAGTGAATGTATTCCGGACTACATGCATCTAAAACATCCAACTTATTATATATTCACAAGTTGTGGTCATACCATGATTTTTGCTGAAAGGTTAGCGAAAATTGCAGCAAAACACGATGGTTTTGTGCAAATTGCAGCAAAAAACCTGATATGGCCGCAATGTGTGATTATACCATAACGCGTTTTTAATTGCAAGATGCTTGGGCAGATTTCTTTGTGCTATGTACGTTTTGGAAATCCTTCTCTCTGGTAGGAGGACTGGACAATATTTTTGTAGCATTGACTTTGTTTATTTGGTACCCAGTTCAAGGGGTGGATAGAGTTGGCGTATTCAAACTTTTAGTCTAGCTGTGTTCTTTTTACATTCAATAAATACTGTTGTTTCCAGCAATTTCACTTAACTAATTGAATGTGGTAATAAGTTTATACACTACTTCTCCGCTTTCTTCGTAGCGTCAGTACAGCTTTCTTGGATGTGTGCACAGTTATTTTGGATGTTCGGTGTAGCTTTTAGTATAATTGACCCCTTAATCTACTCAATATCCTTTAAAGTGCATTTTTATTGATTTGTTTCATAAGTTGATTTGTGGTTTTTATGAGTAATTTTTTAGTCTAATTTTGTGTTGTAATTATATGTCTATCCTAACATCATGCAAATAGAATTTTCAGCCAGCTATTGGAAAATTAAAGCAGCAAATATGATGAACTATGGATCTAAATTGATTTGTATTTTCACAAGCAAATAAACCCCTATGCAATAGGAAGCAGTTTTTAACAGGTTTTCAGCCTCTACACGGTACAAATAATTTAACAACTATGGAGAACCTTGTAGGTACACATTTGTTTTCATAGTAGTTTCCTTATGCACTTAAGTAAATGAGCTGTCTGCCTTAACTGCTCTGACATCTGCTTATATCATCCGGCTTTAGGCCAGTACGTAGTTTGGTCACCACTAGCTGATGGGAATTGGGAGTTCCTTCTTTTGATTGCTAAATTGTATCATAAACCTCAATTACTGATATCTGCTAATAGAAGTGGGTTGTGGATTTTTCTATCATACTAGTTTCCTAATATTTAAAGGGGTATTCACATATTATAATGTTATGATTAGCTGGGGTCAACATCCAGTACCACTGCTCATCATGGGCCATCACTTCTTCCCTTCACAGCAGTCTTCCCAGCCACCCACTGTCCAGGTGTCCAGGGAACTGCAACAAAATTCCATTTAAGTGAATGGCCCAGAATCGCTGTTGTCAGATGTAGTCCGTAGGAGAATATATCATTTTCTACAATGTGTTTTTAGTTTTTGTCTGCATTTTCAAAAATGCAGTATGTTCTAAGTGGCATTTTCAACCATACAGCTTTTTTTTTTTTTTTATTTTTTTTTTTTTAAACATACAAAAAAAAAACATGTGAAGGAAGCCTTGAAAAGATTCTGACAGTCAGCTCTCCTCTCCTGGAACCGCGTATTTCTAGTGCAACTGTAACACTACACGGCTGTTAAAAAATACCTGTTCAAGTATATGTAATCTAGCCCTATGTTTAAAAAAAAAAGCACAAATTTGGATGGTCCACAAGAGGTTGAAGAAAGTTCTAAGACAAGTTTCTAGAATGACGTCTATATGGTTTAGAGCTTGGACTGGACAAAACGCTGATGGACAGGGCATGCAAGTAATTAAAGTTAATATTTACCTTTTATTGTCATGTTATTTTAGGTCCAAAACACGCACAATAGGACCAATTTCATAGTAAGACCATTAATCCCAGTTATGGTTTTGAAATTTGGGAGGAAACCCACAAAAAAGTGGGGAGAACATACAAACTCCATTCAGATATTGCCCTTCGTTAGATTCATACCATGGACCCCAGTGATGAAAGGCAACAGGTCTAACCACTTAGCCACCCATACACCTGAATATACCATATTTGACCCCTGAGAATGATTCTGGCCTACAATTATCTAAGTTCATGTGGTCAGGAGCTGGACAAGGGTGCTAAAAATATACAATAAAATACTGACTTGCCATATAATAGCGCATGCACTGTATTATTTTGTCTCAGAACGTTTATCGTTTATACGTCTTGACTGTATTAAATGAAACAGACTGCACATTAAAATGTAAAATGCGTTGTTTACAATTACCAACCTGCTTCTATCTGTTCCGTTAATATTATCAAACTCTAATTACATTGCCCATTAATGTTAGAATTAATATCGTTTTATGGCCTTCGCAGATACTCTGATGACTTCAATTACCTATATACAGTGCATGTGATGCTACAAACCTCATTGTTTGGATTAGCGTTTTATTAGTTATTGTATGAGTAAAGTGACTGGAATATACTATACATGTTTATAAATACATACTTCATGAAGATGTACGTTCAGGTACATTGATGCATCACTAGATACAAACGTAATTAAATAGAAGTGTCATCAGCTTCAAGTTAACAGAAATAATTTTATGTCACAGCTGCTAACAAAATAATAAAAAAATCTAGTGGCAAGACAATCTATATTCACCTGTTCAATCGGATGATCCCCCATCCGGCTCTTTTTACATTGCAGCAGAGATGTGCCATACCAACATTTGACTGCTGTAGCCAATTACTGGGCTCAGCAATGATGTCTATATGTACAGAACATGACCACTGCAGCAGTCACGATACGGCATATCATCACTGTTGGGCTATAAATTGAGCCCAATGGGGAGTTCCGGAAGCATCAACGCTGGAGTGGCGGTGGATTTACAGGGGGAGAGTACGGTCTATTATTTTAATTATACATTAGGCAGCCAGAATTTTCTTTAAATAATGGACAATTCCTTTTAATGTCATTTGTACAAAATAGTGATATATTCTGTCTATGCTATATCTAAGGCTGAGCGATGAATCTAATTAGATTAATTCGCCATTTCAAGTTAGCATGATTCTGGATTTGCCCAAAATCGTGAAATCGTTACAGGCCCCGCCCCCATAGCAGGAGAAAAAAAAAAAGCTTTATTAGCAAACAGACACGCTGCACAGTGAATCTACTTCAATGAATGCCGACAATGAACAGGAGCAGCAGTGAGGGGAATGGGGTTTGCAGACTCTGTGTTAGGCCTCATTCACGCGAACATATTTTTTTCCTCCCGTAAATACTGGCATAAATACGGGTTCTTGGTCACACGTGTTCGACCCATATTGCACCAGTATTTATGGACCCTTGCCCGTAAATACGGGTCCGGTGTCACCAGTATTCCACCCGTATTTACGGGCACGTGTTCGCTGCAAAATTGCACTGCACTAATCGGCAGCCCCTTCTCTCTATCAGTGCAGGATAGAGAGAAGGGACAGCACTTTCCGCAGTAAAAGTAAAAGAAATTCATACTTACCCGGCCGTTGTCTTCGTGACGCGTCCCTCTTTCGACATCCAGCCCGACCTCGCTGGATGACGCGGCAGTCCATGTGACCGCTGCAGCCTGTGATTGGCTGCAGCGGTCACATGGGCTGAAACGTCATCCCAGGAGGCCGGACTGGAGGAAGAAGCAGGAAGTTCTGGGTAAGTATGAACGTCCTTTTTTTTTTTTTTTACAGGTTGATCTATATTGTGATCGGTAGTCACTGTCCCGGGTGCTGAAAGAGTTACTGACGATCGTTTAACTCTTTCAGCACCATGGACAGTGACTATCCCCTGACATCGCCTAGCAACGCTTCCGTAATTACGGTTGCACACACGTAGCCACCTGTAATTACGGGAGCCCCATAGACTTCTATGGGCCTGCCCGTGCCGTTATTACGGCCTAAAATTGGACATGTTCTATATTTTTCAACGGCACGGGCACCCTCCCGTAAGTATACGGGGAGGTACCCGTGGCCAATAGAAGTCTATGGGCCCGTGATTATGGGCCGTAATTACGGGCGTTTTTACATTTGTGTGCATGAGGCCTTATACTGTGAGTCTAGAGAATGTTTTATACGGAGTCCCATTCTCCCGGGCAGCTTTTTAACCCATTCAGTTCCTGCTACATTTTAAGGATTAAGAAGCTATAGCCACCCTATAGCTTCTTAAGTCTTGAAATGCAGCAGGAACTGAATGGGTAACTGAAGTGGTTTTCGTTCTCTTCATTTCTGTTAATGCCGTAGCAGAGAGCAGAGTCAGTGGAGGAGCCTGAGTGCTGGTGATATACAATGCAGCAGGGTTACTAGTGCTATGTAGTACTGCTGATAATAAATCTAAGAGACCTGCCACAGAAGATATGTCCAAAGAGCAGTCATAAATCACATGCAGACTTTGGGGGTAATTTATCAACCTTTCTACACCAGAAAAGTCACAAAAGAGCCCAAAAGTCACAATTTGTTGTCCAAATTGAGACTTTCCCTTTTTGCACCACCCACGACACTTTTGTAGGAAGGTATAAATATAAAAGAGTTTCCGGCACACCAATATTGAAACAAAGGTATTTTTATTTTGTTTTTATTTGAAGTCATCAGAGTATCTGCGAAGGCCATAAAACTATATTAATTCTAACATTAATGGGCAATGTAATTAGAGTTTGATAATATTAACGGAACAGATAAGTCTTGACTGTATTAAATGAAACAGACTGCACATTAAAATGTAAAATGCGTTGTTTACAATTACCAACCTGCTTCTATCTGTTTCACTTTGTTTCAATATTGGTGTGCCGGATATTCTCTTATATTTATATTTGGGTTGGGCCCCTATCCGTGCAAAACCACACCCTTCCACGTATCTGGTGCTGTCTGAACTTATACACTTTTGTAGGAAGGGGCGTGACCTCTGGGAAACAGCGTGACCACTACGGAAAAACATATTTATTAGAATTTACGTCTGGCTAATTGTAACATAAGGACACGTTAAACGGTCTATGACACCAGCCAATTTTGGCCGATGCAACGAGTGACGATCAACGAGACAGCTCGGCGCTCGTTTGCTCCAGTCACAGGAAGCTGTGTATGGGGATGAGTGCTCGTTACATCGATCGCTCGTCCCCATACATTATCACGTCGGCAGTGCGTCTTCCTGTTTACACACCAAGATGTGCTGCCAACAACGATAATATTAAAGTTTTTTAAAACTATACGATCAGCAGATGAACGAACATTTGCTCGTTCATCTGCTGATCGCTGCCCTGATTACACAGAGCAATTATCGGCAATGAGCGTTCTAGGAACGCCTGTCTGCCCGATAATTGAACAGTGTGAAAGGGTGTCAAGCGTGTATGTCCGGATCTTTCCAGGCATACACGCTAACCGTAGGGAAAAATGTATGTGAATGGGACCTTATGTATATTTTGCCTCAGGTCTCACTGTTCTCCTGCTGCTCATATATGCACCACACCATATATACTGTCAATTTTTTACTAGAAATGTACCACATATACCCTATCATGGTATTTTATTTTTCGGTTTATTTAACAAAATTCATAAAATCGAGATTTAAATCAAAAATCGTCCATAGTGTTGAAAAAAAATCTAGATTCTGTTTTTTGGCAAAATCGCCCAGCCCGAGCTATAGCTCACAAAAAAGCGTATTTTCCACTTTAAATTGTTGTTGTTATTGATAATTTTCCTCTTAAAATAAATAAAACCCCAATAAAAAGTTCCTAAATCACTGCATGAAAAATATTATTCAGCCATATCGGTTTCTAACAAAGTTGGGTAAAAAACAATATGGACACCATTGCAGTTTCACTCAGCACGTGTGGATGTACCAATATATTACTTGGTTCACATCGCTATAGCCTGTAATAGGGTCCATGCTGCTTGCAACTAGCTTTCATAAATACAGATAGTACTGAGAAATAACTGAAAATATATTTTATGCTATGTTAGGCTTTAACGGCATCTGCTTAACGGATAAGTCTCGAAAAGCTCATGACGTATTCGGATACCATTATAGCCTATGGATCACTGATGCCTTAGACACTCATTTAAAACATCAATCACACAGGCTATAATGGCATTTGTTTAATCGTTACGTCATGAAAAGCTATTGAAAAACCTATGACGTATACGTTTAACAAATACCATACAGTGGCATCTATCACCCATAGGCTCACAATGTTAAAAAATAAATGTATACGATTGATGTATACTTTTTTCACTGGACTCCGCAGGATAGGGTAGCGTAGTCTACTATTCTAATCCATACCATTTCTTTTTGCTCTATACTGACATTTACCGGGCGGATGGAGGCCAAAAGAACACGGACAATGGACCTCTATGTTTATCATATATGTCGTGAGGTTTCCCGACGTGTACACTTAACATAAACAAAAAAGTGATGTGAACAGGGCCTGAACAATTAAGTTTTTCATGGGTTCTCTATAAAGTAAAAAAATTTAAATTATCCAGGTCTACAACCAAAGAGATTTCCCTGTAAAGCTGGAGAGATTATTTGCAAAGGAGTTTGAATAAAATTTCCATTAAAAAATGTTAAACACAATACAAAGAACAGTGTAATCTGGACGGAGGTAATATGTACTCTACATATACAGAAAAACCGGAAAGATCCTCCACAGGCCTGTCAGGTACAAGGTATTCACACCACTGGCTCATGTCTCATGTTCACTTCTCCACATAAAAAGACTAGAGAGACTTTAAACTTGCTTCAGTGCTGAACAACTAGCCGATTCTGTATTTATGAGGTGAAAATTGTAAGAAAAATGTATGAGGGATTTAATTGCTGCCTTAAGTGGGTCATGTAGTGATCATAAAATATATGCCCCAGTGTATGATAAAAGAAATATGAACAGCAAAGACCATCAATGTGTCATAAGCTTTTATTTTCAGGATATAAAGGTACATTTCTCCATGGAATTACTCCTTCTCAAAAATATGAAATTAATTACACAAGCAATATACCTCCCTATGTTATCAGAAGATTAACAGAAGATTGCTCTGTCAAAGTGTCACCTTCCATTTTTCACTTTGTTGAGAGCTGTCAGCCTGCGTTGTTGACCAATTTCAGAAGCTGGCAGTTGTGTCCTATTGAGCTATCAATGTCTCTATTTTTAGCAGAGGATTCTTCCACAACTTGACAAGATATTCAAACTAATAACAAGCTGTCAAAGCAATAAACTTTGAAAAGCTGCATCCACTGATGCTTAGAGATCACTACTGGGCAGATTTAGCCCCATGTTTATAAGGTCAGGGTTTGTTTGGAGGTACGGCGGGTGAGAAGTCAAATCGTAGGTTGCTCACTTCAAAATATAAAGCCAATAGAACGAGCTGTAAAGGAGATACCGCACATTGACTGTAGCTTGCTCTTATTGGGTTTGATAACATGGCAGTAAAGATTGACTTTTCCTATTCAGAATCAAGAATGAGTGTCCACCGTCAGATCCGAGTCAGCGCTGAATGACCTTTTTTGTCTGTAGTTAGTTTCATCTTTTCAGTGTATCAGGTTGTGTTCTCTGTTTTTTGATCCGTTGACGAAAAGGTCATAGAGTGTTGTTAAAGGTTAAGAATAAGATAAATAAGGATGATCTTTTCATAGGCAATTTTCTTACAAGAAACTTTTAGACAATGAAACGCTTAACTGTTATTTCAAATACAGATCTTAAAGTGAAACATGGGCCCACGGGCAGTAGGGATTTAATGACTATCTTTATTTAGATGACTGTAAAGAGTACACACACACTGTGAAAGTTTAACATTAACTGTTGAGAAGCATCTAAAGCTTGAATTTTAGAGTTCACTAAAGGCCATGTTGTATATGATAATTTTTTTTTATTATATTGTAATAGGTCACAGGCCTTACTAAGGTGTAAGTCATAGGCCTTCACACCTGAAGCACTTTGTAAAAACGAACTGGTATTTAAATATGCATTCATTGTTTCTTATGCAGTTTAAGTTTCAAACAGCAGCAAAAACACAACGAAAACAAGCAATGTGAACCCATCCTAAAGTAAAACTCAGTGCAAACAGACTATTAAGTTCATTTAACATGCCGGGGCCATTAATTTTTTCCACTTAGTCCCTCAAATGGCAGTTTCCAAGACGCTCTGTACACTATAAATTTGGCTTTACACATAAGATTATTGTCAGCCGTAATTGCCGATTATCATTTAAAACGGAAACTCAAACAAACATTCGTGATGGCCGTCCAAAAAATTTGATTGGTAATGTTGGATTTTTTTAGGCCGTGGTCAAATGAAAATACAAGTGTATGGTATGATGCGCCGATTGTGGCGGATCATTTGCCATTTTGTGCAAGCCCAGTCTGTTTTAGGAGTTGTTTTGCTTTTTGGTCTCTTTTTTTTTTTGTGGGGGACTGCCAGTTTAGTCTGGCATTTTGCTGGTATTATCATTGGTATGATCGATCCCACGAACGATTGATTGGCCGCTTAGCAGCCTATCATTATCTTATGTGTATGACTGGCTGTAGTCCATAACACCATAACCAATAATAACCACTTCTGCATGTTACTGGACTGTACAAGAGAAATTGCCAAAACTAACTACTATTGGCTGGAGCTGCTCCTTATATACTTCCTGCTGTTCCTACCCCTGCGTTTTAGAAATGCTAAACATTTTCCTAGAGTTTTATTGGACCCCTTGAGTATGGAAGACTCAACAGTCCACAGGGTACCATTTTATGCCCCTGTCCAGTCAGGCCAGATGTGGCAGATAAATTCCGTCTCTAATTCTTGGCAAATCCACAATGAAACACGACAAAATCTGCATGTTTTGTGTGTGAATTTTGTTGTACATTTCCCCACGAATTTGACGCTGATTTCACTCTATGCATTACAAATGGGGAAATCTGCATCAAAATCTGTGGCTTTCCACACAAGAATGTGCATGCTGCAAAAGTCTGCAGCATGCTCTTATTTCGTATGTTTTTCTGCTACATGTGATGGGGTTTTCAAAATTAGATTCACTTGTATTGTACTGTAAATTGCTGCGGATTAGCGGTGTGAAATCCGCACTGCAGATCTGCCACAACTGGCCTCACCTTTATGGAAACCTGTAGCTTCAGTTGAGAAAAAAATCTTTATTTTCCCTGACTGAAATTTTGTATTTTCACCATTATAAATGTTAGCAGCAAATCACAGTAGTTCAAACAGTATGTGTTACTTGTCACCAAAAGAATTTCCAGATATTGTCATATTATATTAGATATTTCAAAATATTGCTTACACACTTTTCACTACAGTACTTTAGTATTAAGAACATCATAGGTTCCAAAGGCTTCAGCAGTCAACCAAAGAGGTCCAAGGCACAATGGTTAATATATATTTCAAGAACCTAAGGCCTCCGTTGGCTGTCGTATGGCCGTTAATGACGGATCCGTGAAACACGGACCACACACGGATGGCTTCCGTGTGCAGTCTGTTGTTACACGGACCAAATCAATGAAAAGGCCCAGACTGTTCCATCAAAAACGGACAGGAGTAGGACCTGTCCTATTTTTGACGGAACGGCCACACGGTTCCATTAAAACAACGGAAGTGTGCATGGCCCCATTGAAATGAATATGTCAGGGTGCTATCAGTTAAAAAAGCGATAGCACCCTGACGAAAATAACTGAAGTGGGCATGAGGCCTTAGAAAGTACACATCTGTATATGCTGGCCTCTTGTTTTTAGCTGAATACTTAAATGTAAGAAACAGAATGGATGTGAGCTTGTTGCTATTTGGTGGAGAAGAACAGGGGTCACAGAATATGATAAATATGTTACTATAGACTAAATATGAGCAATATATGAATATGAATGTTTATTATTTTCATTTATTTATGGTGGGATTAATGCATGATTAATCCCATATAATGTTATATAAGTTAAATAATATGTAATGTGTTAATAGAGTTTATTAAAAAAAAAATACCACCTCGCTGAAAACATATTTACCAGAATCAATTTACACATTAACCTCTTATTAACGTTTCATCTCCCAAAAATTTTTTAGTATAAATCGTTGTAAAATACAATATAATGACTTGGCCTTTATTATACCAACATACATGTTCAGATTTGCTGTTACTGCCCCTTTAAATCCCTTCTTTGTGTGGAAAATTATGCAGTCTATGAGGTAAAAAAAAGTCAAAATTGAAGTTGTAACTATCTGTAAAAATATAAACAAAATGTGAATATTTTATGTACAGCAGCTGTCATGAATACATTAATTACATGGTTATTCATGACTCAGCAGACCTGCGTATTGAGACTTGCCGCTGCTTGATTTGGGGAATAATATTTAGTTCAGGAGCAAAATCCGTTAAAAAATGTATCTTCTCCTTACTAGATGGCTGCTTAAGTGCTCAGTGGGGATGTGCAAACTAGAGGAGTACAAATGTGATTTGAAAGTACTAAGGATGACATTTTTCTCCTGAAGCAATGTAGATCAGACGGTCAGTATTTATCAAGATGTTTATGCTAATTACCCAACATCGATGTTTTTCATTGGTAGTACAGCTGCAGTAAATGATCGTTTTCACCTCATGAACACAGGCCATCAGTAAACATGTCAAGACACTTGGAAGAGGAAGACACATGATCTGAAAAAGGAAAGGGCGATGTATTTTCCATCATGTTGTCCTGTAGTAAAGTAGCTCTTCTTTTTATGTGGTACAGTTGAAACTTATTTTTTATCATACTCGTTCACACAGGGCATTTTTGGTTTAGATTTCAGGGAAAACCAGGAGCATAGAAATATAAAAGCATGTGAACTCTTTGTACAGAGCCATAATACCGCACCCATGCAAATATGTGGCACCATACAGTACCTCTTATGCCTTCCATTTCATACGGAAGCATTCAGAATTTTTTTTCTGCAGGATGCCATGCTCGGATTGAATGCTGTATTATGGAGATATCTCCAGAACATGATGCCAGAAACATAATATGGTGGCGCATGGAATGCTTATGGCTCTGTAGTATGGATTTGTCAGGGCTCTGTGTGCTGCTGTGTAGACTGTGCACATGGCACCTTAAAGTGTAGCTAAACTTTTGACAAACTCCTGACGCGACATGTCAGAAGTATGGATTAGTGGGTGTCCGAGCCCTGAAACCACCACCAATCACTAGAACGAAGCAGCTGAGGCACTCGTTTGAGCGCTCAGCCGCTTCGTGTCTGTTCGGCTTTTTCCAGAAATAAATGTATCGTGTACTGACGCAATAGAAAGTCTATGAGCCCGTACTCCGATACATCGGCTTTCCGGAAAAAGCCGAACAGACACGAAGCGGCTGAGCGCTCACACGAGTGCCTCAGCTGCTTCGTACTAGTGATTGGTGGGGGTCTCCGTGCTCGGACCCCCACTAATCCAAACTTCTGACATGTAACTATGACATGTCAGAAGTTTGTCAAACGTTTAGCTACACTTTAAGGAAAGTTTTGTCCTCTTCTTTTTTTTTTTTTGTATCAACAGCACCAAAACTGCACTGTACGAACCACACCATATTCGGGATCTCTGTCCCATGGATCCTGAATATGGTAGTAATGCAGTATACTACTGTATATTTATCAATCATTACACAGAATTGTTTTTTATACAGTCTCCATAAAAACGGCATTGCAGCATGGGCCATTAGATGAAATATCTTTATTCAGTGCTTGTAGGCGGGATTGCAGTCCAAGATACAGCACCGAACATGGAACTGTTTTTCCCCCACAATATGTGTACATGAGCACTTATGCTGGTTTTGGGTTTACTAGAAAAATGCAGATTTGTTTTTTTAAAGTTTAAAAGGGGCTGTAAACCTTACATATGGTAAAAATGGCATGTTAACTCTATTATACCGGTTAATACGATTTACAGTGATACCAAATTTAAATAGTTTTTTTTTTATGTTTTACTACTTTTACAAGGAAGAAACTGATTGTTAAAAATAAAAATTGTGTTTTGTCGCCATAATTTTTTAAATTTTTCTGTCGATTGAGCGGTATGAGGGCTTATTTTTTGCGGGGTGAGCTGTAGTTTCTATTGCTAACATTTTGGGTTACATGAGATTTTTTAAACACTTTTTATTTAGTTTTTTTGTGGGATATGAAGTGACCAAAAATAACAGCGATTCCGGCGTTTAATTTTTAATGTTTTATGTCGTTCACCTTGCGGGTTAAATAATGGTATATTGTAATAGTTCAGACTTTTACAAATGCGGCGATACCAATTTTGTATATATTTTTTACATTACTTTAGAGGAAAAATGTGAAAAGGTTTTTTTTTTTTAACTACTCTATTAAACTTTTTAATGCACATTTTATTAGTCCCCCTAGAGGACTTGAACCAGTGATCGCTGGTACAATACACTGCAGTACTAGTGTATTGTAGTATATTGACATTTTTACAGGCTTTGGTTAAGCCCAGAGGCAGGACTTAAGGGCATGACCACACATGGCGGAATTCCTCCGCAACTGTCCGCATCAATGCCGCACCTAATCCGGGTTGCGGATTACGGCTGCGGATCTGCACAAAATGTGCAGAAAATTGATGCGGACTGGCCGCTGCGGACTGCAGGAAAAGTGCTTCCCTTCTCCCTATTCAGTGCAGGATAGAGAGAAGGGACAGCACTTTCCCTAGTGAAAGTCAAAGAAATTCATACTTACCGCCCGTTGTCTTGGTGACGCGTCCCTCTTTCGGCATCCAGCCCGACCTCCCTGGATGACGCTCCAGTCCATGTGACCGCTGCAGCCTGTGCTTGGCCTGTGATTGGCTGCAGCCGTCACTTACACTGAAACGTCATCCTGGGAGGCCGGACTGGAGACAGACGCAGGGAGTTCTCGGTAAGTATGAACTTATATTTTTTTTTACAGATACATGTATATTGAGATCGGTAGTCACTGTCCCGGGTGCAGAAACAGTTACTGCCGATCGCGTAACTCTTTCAGCACCCTGGACAGTGACTATTTACAGACGTCTCCTAGCAACGCTCCCGTCATTACGGGAGCCCCATTGACTTCCTCAGTCTGGCTGTAGACCTAGAAATACATAGGTCCAGCCAGAATGAAGAAATGTCATGGTAGTAAAAACAATACGCTCCGCAGCACACATAAGATCTGCGGACTTCATTGCGGAATTTTGACTCTCCATTGAAGTCAATGGAGAAATTCCGCCATGAGTCCGCAACCAGTCCGCCACTGCTCCGCAACAGACAGAGCATGCTGCGGACACCAAATTCCGCTCCGCAGCCTATGCTCCGCAGCGGAATTGTACGCATCGTGTAAACGAACACTGCTAAATTAAAGTGAAAGTCAATGGAGAAACGGCTCCGCTGCGGATTAACGCTGCGGAGTGTCCGCAGCGGAATTTAAGTGAAATTCCGCCATGTGTGAACCCGCCCTAACAGGAGATGAAGAAAGGCAGCCCTGGGGGCCTTCATTAGGCCCCTGGGCTGCCATGACAACCATTGGCACCCCCTGATCGCATGGGGGGGGGCGATGAGCTGTCAGAATGGGGCTCCGCCCTTTTTAACATCTTAAATGCTGCGATCGTGATTGATTGCAGCATCTAAGGGCTTAAATGGCCAGGAACAGCGCGATCGCTGTTCCTGGCCGTTAGTCCCGGGTGCCAGCTGTAATACACAGCTTCGTACGGAGCAGGCCTAGCAGGTGAGCATGCTCCAAACGTCACACCCCCCCCCCCCACCATAACGTACTACTGTGTCGTGGTGTAGATAGGGGTTAATGTAACATCTGGCCGCACAAAAAAAATGCCATTCAAAATGGCATGAAAAACACAGCAAAATGCTGTGTGTGAATTTAGCCTAAGGCTGGATTCACACACGGCCTGTTGTTGCCTTTGTGGGCGTCTATAGCTGTGTTTTATTGCGGCCAGAGGTTACATTAAAGTCTATAGTAAAATATAAAATGCACTACACACAACTGCGTTTTGGTTTGTGGCATTCTTGATAAAATTTTGTAGTCCGTTTTTTCCAAATGAGTGTTTTGGGGTTTTTTCAGGTGTTTTTCCCCCAAAGCATGTACAATATGAAACCAAATAAAAAAAGGCCACCAAAAAGCGTGTTTTGATATATTTGTGAAGGAGACCATAATGTACTTTCACACAACCCTCAACTAGGAGTGAATTAAAAAAATAAAAAATAAAAGTAGAATCTTTCCTATAGTTTTTCCTTCCCTTCATAATCAACACCTGGCATTTGCTTAGAAAACTGCATTAGAAAAAACTGAAACAAAATAGCACGTGTGAACCCACCTACGTACTGTACATGGCCCGTATAAGTCTAAGCCTACATACAGACTATTTGTCTCACTTCAAGTAAGCGCTGTGCTAAATTGCTCTGTCCATAGGAATGCATTTAGTAACTTAAAAATCTCTTCAAAACCACTCCAGTCAAGAGATTTGCTAGTGTTTTTATTTTATTTTTATTCAATTGCTACATGCTGGGATTTCACAGCTACACAATTGTCAGGGAAGACTTTCAAGCTACTTAATACATTCCTATAGACAGCGATATCACAGCGATTTTTTTTTTTGTAGTGAGATAAAGGGGAATTTATCAACCTTTCTACGCCGGTTTTCTGGCATAGAAAAGTATCAAAAGGGCCAAAAATGTCTCGTAACTTGTCCCCCCAGACCGGACTGGACTACACCCTCCCATCGAACAATTGAAATAAATAAAAAATATGCTCACCTCTTCTCCCCTCCGGGTCCCGTCAGTATGTCGCGGCTCATAGTGATGCCAGGACTGACTACAGGCAGCATCATGACGTCGTAGGTGATGCAGCACTGATGATGTTGAGTGCTGCTTCGCATATAAGGCCCTCACTCTGCCTGGCATCAGGACCTTTTATGAGCCACAGCATACTGATCCCTTTTACTGATTTATTTATTTTTTTAAAACTATTTTGTCTCATATTGCAATTAGTACTAAGAAATATATACCGTAAATGATTCTTATATATGTGTTCTGTGAGATCAGCCATTCCCTCTCCTCCTCTCAAACCTGTATGTGGCTGTTTGACAACGGGTTGCAGCACAACTGCTGATCGTTTCGTTTTACATGTGAAAAATATTATCATTGTTGGCAGCACATCTCCCGATGTAAACAGGGAGACGTGCTGTCGACATGATAATAATGTATGGGGATGAGCAATCGGAGTAACAAGCCCTATACTAGATCCTTATGAAAGGAGCAAACGAGCGCCGATCAATGAGCTGTCTCGTTGATCTGGGCTCGTTGCACCGGCCAAAATTAGCCAGTGTAAAATTACCTAATTTGTCAGCTGAAAATAGAACAGATTAGCAGGTAATTAACCCCTGTGTTCTCAGTAGAATTTGTAAGGATTTCTACAAGACTGTTTGTTTCTGGAACAGGCAGAAGATCCTGCAAGCTGACAAACACTGGGGGAAAGTATATCTCCTGTTTACCTTTATCATTAAAGGGGTTATCTAGGAGCTTTGAATTTTTGCGGGAGGGCAAGGACGGTAACAGGTACTTGCCCTTAGAAATGCTCCCCTTTTCAGCGCTGACACTCCATGTGACGCCACTCTGGTCCCAGGAGCCACAGCAGTGGTCGCGGGCCTTTCATCTATGACGTGCCGTTCATGGCAGCATCATTGCTGAGGGCAGCAATTGACTGCAGCAGCATGTGACTGCAGCAGGAGCTTCTGGGACCAGAGCGGCGAACAGGGTGTCTGTGCTGAAACTTGGTGGGTTTCAAAGGGTGGGTACCTGCTTGTTAATTATTTGAAACCCTCCATGCTCTCCTGCAAAATTTGAAAACTCCAGGATAGCCCCTTTATTTATAGACTGTGTTTGTAGCATCTAAGCTGGGAATAGATCACTACAAAGCTGGTTTTCCTATAGTCATCATTTTTAAGATTTACTTTATATAACAGCAATTTTTGAATATCTAGCTACAATTGGATGCAGGAACTGTTCCTCCTATGTTTACATTTGTATTCAAATACCTAAAGCTCATTAATGACCTAGATAAGAGTCTCATTTACTCACAATTATTCATTATTCTCTCTTATAACTGCATAGAGAAGAGATAAAACAATAGCCGTTAAGTTGTACATGCAAACAAGGGAGATTCAGGTTAATTGGTCTAATACACTTTCCAATCACATCTGCACAAATTAGTTTGTGTCTTCACGTTTAGCAGTATAATGAGTCATGATGGCAATCAAGTGAGAAGGATGTTTTCGTAATGAATAGGTTTTTGATGGTAAGCCGTCAAAGGATACATTTCAGAGGATTTGGATGTGGAGTTGAAGAGTCTTAGTGACTGTTTTTTATGTTGATTCTTTTAATGTGATTTATTTTTCTTTGTCAAGATTTATATGTGTTGCACAGCAGGGGGATTTTCGTATGAGGACATAGGGATTGTGCTTTTCATATCCTATTGTAGTTTAGCAACATAAATTGAGTATAAATTGCAGTAGTTTCTATTCGATATGAAATGCTCACTGTAGGAGATGATTTATTTGTTTCCTATCATATGCAATACCCCATATGTGGTTATAAACTGCTGCTTGGATACACCGCAGGGCTCAGAATGGCAGGAGTGCTACTTGGCATATAGATTTTGGTTGATTGTTTTTTGGGCGCCATGTCGCATTTGCAAAGCCCCTGAAGTACCCGTACAGTAGAAACCCCTGAGAAGTGACTCCATTTTGGAAACTTTACCCCTCAGGGTAATCATCTAGGGGTGTACTGAGCATTTTGATCCCACAGGTGTTTCATAGATTGTTTTAGAATGAGGCAGTGAAAATGAAAAAAACATTTTTTCCCAAAAATATGTCGTTTTGCACCCAATTTTTTTTCCCACAAGGGGTAATAGGAGAAAAAACAACACATAATTTGTTACCCAATTTCTCCCGAGTACGGCAATACCCCATGTGTGGCCCTAAACTGCTGTTTGGGCACATGGCAGAGCTCAAAATGGAAGGAGTGTCATGTGGCTTTTAGAGCACAGATTTTGCTGGACTGGTGTAGGGGCGCCATGTCGCATTTTCAGAGCGTTCTTAGGTACCAGAGTAGAGTGTAAAACCCTGAGAAGTGACCCCATTTTGTAAACTACACCCCTCAAGGCATTTATCATTTGCCTGGTCATATGACAGGGCTTAGGAGTGAAAGGCGCATGTGAGACCTATTTTGGTGATTTTCGCAGCATTAGCCCACAACGGCAGGGCTCTGAGGTCAAATAGTAAAATAAACCCCCAAGTAGTGACCCCCATTTTGGAAACTGCACCCCTCAAGGCATTTTGACCACACAGGTTTGTTTTTTTTCTATTAGAAATGAATGCTCAGTGGATGGTGCAAAGTGAAAATTTCCACTGGTATGTGCCATTTTAGTGCACAATATTTTGTGCCCAGTTCGTGCCACTGAAGACAAATACCTCAAACTGTTAAGCGGGTTCTCCCGGGTATGGCGATGCCATATATGTGGACGTACACTGCTGCTTGGGCACGCTGCAGGGCGCGCCATTTGGCTTTTGGAGCGTGGATTTTGCTCGCTAGTTGTTTTGTCTGGGGTTTTGCTGGTATTTCAGTTATGATGTGGGGGCATATGTTATCTGTGCGGAGAACATCAGGGGTATAATAAGAGAGTATAATAATGGGGTAAATAAATAATTATCCACAGATGTGTGGCTGGTGTCGCACTGATAAATGGCACCCGATCTTATCTGCTTTTGGACACTTTGCACATTTTGCATCGCCATATTCTGAGAGACAAAACGTCTTTATTTTTTCTCCACCGGAGCTGTCTGAGGGCTTATTTGTTGCGGGACAATCTGTAGATTTCATTGGTACCATTTTGGGGTACATGCGATTTTTTGATCACTTTGTATTTAATTTTTTTGGCAAGCAAGGTGACCAAAAACCTGCAATTCTGATGTTTTTTATTATTTCTTTTTTTCGGCGTTCGCCATGCGCTATGAATGACAATTTTACGTTATCCTGCGGGTCGGTACGATTACGGCGATACCATATATATATATAGTTTTTCTTATGTTTTGCAGTGTCTGCACGATAAAATCACTTTTGTTTCAAATAATTTATTTTTGGTGTCACCATATTCTGAGAGCCATAACTTTTTTATTTTTCCGTCAAAAAAGCTGCGGGAGGGCTTGTTTTTTGTGGGACAGGCTGCGTATTTTAATGGTATAATTCTGGGGTACATGCAACTTTTAGATCCCTTTTTTAATTCTGTTTTGCAAGGGGTAGTGACTAACAAACAGCGATTCTGGAATAGTTTTTTATTTAATTTTTTTACGGTGTTCACCGTACGGGTAAAATAGCGTGATATTTTTATAGTTTGGGTCGTTACGGATGCGGGGATACCACATATGTGTTCTTTTTTTATGTTTTTTGGTTTTTCCTATAATAAAAGACTTATTATAGGAAAAAAGGCTGTTATAGTGTTTTTTAACATTAAACTTATTTTTTTTTACAACATTTTTATTAAATTGTTTTAACTTTTTTTTTGTGTCCCACTAGGGAACTTGAAGGCATGAAGCCCTGATCGCTATTCTAATACACTGCACTACCTACATAGTGCAGTGTATTAGAGCTGTCAGCTATTCACTGACAGCAAGCCTATTAGGCTTCGCCTCCCGGCAGGGCCTAATAGGCTTCCGTACTAGGAAGCAATTGTTAGGCTATGGTTGCCATAGCAACCATCGGAACACTCGCGGGTGCCGATGGTTGTTATTAGCAACCATAGGGTACGATCTAAGGGGTTAATCAGCCGGATCGGAGCCTTGCTCCGGTCCTGGCCGTTAGGGCACGATGTCAGCTGTGACAAACAGCTGACACCCGCGCCCGTGGCAACCATCGTGGTTGCCGACAGGCTACAATCACTTCGATGCATCGATCACGTTTATCGATGCATCGAAGGGGTTAATCGGCCGGATCGGAGCCTAGCTCCGGTCCTGGCCGTTGCAGAGGGGCGTCGGACAGCTGATTCCCGGCGGTGATAATGCTGGCTCAGCTTCTGAGCCAGCGTCATCACATACACACGTCATAGAGCTGTGATTGGTCAGTCTGCTTTGACTGACCAATCACAGCGATCGCCGGCAGGAGACCGCTGTGAATGGTCCCCTGCCGTCTTACTGTGCCGATCAACTGTCATAAACAGTTGACGGCACAGTTCTGTCACCTTGTCCTTTGACAGGGTGACAGTTTTTAGCCAGGACGCACCGGTAGGTCCCTGTGGCTTAAAGCACTTCAATGCAGGACGTACCGGTGCGTCCTGGTGCCCGAAGGGGTTAAAGGAGAGTTCCATGGACAGTGGTTTCCTAAAGTTCAAAACTATGAAATCTTAGTGGCTGGGGACACTTCTTTTTAAAATAGAGGGCTAAAGGTGCCGTTGCACACTTTGATAATGTGTGCGATTTGACAAATTTTGTTTGCCGCTTACAGTCACCTTAATGTGTAAGCACTTGTGGGCAACCACTTTTGAAATTGAAATCACGATCATTTGTGTAGGGGTCTTTTACTATAGCACTTATTGAATTTAACTGCAGCACATACAATATTCTAATGGTTGCGTCAACATTTCATAGTGTATTTATTGTATTTGTGTTTTGATGTGTGTAAGAATGATAGTCTAGGTAGAGTACATTTTTTTGCTATAAGGTGCATAGGTCCGGCGACCTGTTTAATAATACCACCTTTTATCACCTGTGGTGTATTGATTCAGTAATTTGTGTTTGTGGTAGGTCCTGGTCTGAAAAGTGCTAGTCACCTTCATTGATATAATAGATGTGGAGTCAGTTGCTGTAAATCTCGGTGGCGTTATATTTATTTATTTTTTTTGCATAGTCTGTACGTTCTGAGATGCACATCTTGCACCGGTTTCATTCCTGCATCATTATCAGTCACCGCTGGAGGTTTTCAGCACCTGCATCACTTGTTTCACAGCCAAAGCTGCTTCAAAATTCCTGCTGTTAATAAAGACATAAGCTGACATAAGTGGCATGGCTGTTAAAATTTTATAGAAAACGGAATCATTGTCAGTGTAATATAGTTTTCATGTTCCCTGGTAAAGTATAGTTTTCTTGCTTGATTTACAGAAATGCTGTATTTTTCCATCAGGTACTACTGTATGTTTAAATGTTGATGGGGAGTACCAGGAGGTTAGGACTGGCCACCCTTTGTTCTGCAGGCCTGAAGTTGCCCTCAGCAATTCTCAGTATAAATGTAACATAACAGGGGTCATGTATAAAAAGTGTTTCTTAAATATCAAACTTGAAATGAAAAATGGTGTAGATTTGTTTCAACATAAAAGGAGATGGACAATGTGAGAGCCAATTGGGCTTTGAGGGCTCGAGGTGGTAGGGGTAAATATGCTCTATGCTTGAGGTAGACAGGGGTACCACTGTTACTCTGTTGTGAAAGGGCACACATACACCTGGAGTAAGTCCTGATAAGGAGTATGTTGTACTTGAGACCAATTATAACTACAAGGTGCTTTCTCTTGCCGCTTGCTAGTCCGTAAGTGATAACGATTCTGAGCACATTTCCTTCTTAGAAGGTTTATGACATTTCAGTTCCATGCACTAATAACTATAACACTGCCCCCTATGGAGAATATTGACTGGTATAAAGTTTCTATCTGACAGGTGTTGCTAATTAAAAAAATATATAATTTTTTTTTAAATCATGAATATATTGGTCAGTTAAAAAAAACAGACAAAATATATTTTCCTATCATGTGAAGTTAAGGCTACTTCAGAATGCAACCAATGGTTTCGTATTATAAATTATAGGGTTATTACAGCAAATTAATGTTATTCTTTGTATATTGGAAATATATACAATTTTCAAATATACTTAAAGTCGTTATGCGGGGACTTTAAAGTATAAGCAGTGTACTCACTGCAGTATGTGAGTACACTTGCTAATATACATTCACGTCGTGCTGATTATGAGTTTTTAATAGATTTTTAAAGCGCTGGTGGGGGACCAGAAGTCCAGTGGCACAGTCTTCCCAGTTTTTTAGCTTTTGACCAAGTGGACTTTGTAAAGAGAAGTGTATGACGCTGACCAATCAGTGTCATACACTTCTCTACATTCATGTACTCAGCACATAGTGATCTTGCGAGATCACGATGTGCTGTCACTCACTCATACATTAACTTTACTGAAGTGTCTTGAGAGTGAATAGGCATTGCTTCCAGCCAGGACTCAATGTCTATTCACAATCCCGACACTTCGGTAAAGTTTGTGTGTCACTTACTCACACAGCACATCGAGGTCATGCTGTGCTGTCATTTACAGCGTGATCTTGCGAGATCACGCTGGCTGTCATTAAGTCCCACACAAACGTTACCAAAGTGTCGGGATTGTGAATGGACATCGCGTCCTGGCTGGAAGTAATGTCTATTCACTCTCAAGACACTTCGGTAAAGTTAATGTGTGAGTAAGTGACTACACATCGTGATCTCGCATGATCACTGTGTGCTGAGTACATGAATGTAGAGAAGTGTATGACGCTGATTGGTCAGAGTCATACACTTCTCTTTACAACGCCCACTTGGTCAAAAGCTAAAAAAACGTCCAGTTGGGCATTAAGAAAGTCATTAGCATAAATCTAAAGTAGGTCATAACTTGGTCAAAATTTATAGTTTTTCTAAATAAAAACCACTGCTGTTATCTACATTACAGCGCCGATCACATTATGTAGGAGATAGGGCACTTATAATGTGGTGACAGAGCCTCTTTAATTTATTTTAGACTCATTTCAAAAGCCAAGTAAAGGTGCTCACTGGTTAGAACAGAGATTCTCTTTATATATGATTACACCTATCCATTCTTTTCTTCTTTTCTCTCCTACTCTACCCATAATGGGGAAGTAAATGTCTGCAAACCAAGCTGCAAGTAATGTATTGTTGCAAATTTTGCCGCTGATAACTTGCAGATCCACAGCAAAATCCGCAATAGCGGATTTTAAATTTGATTTTTTCTTTCTGTTCAAAGAAAATCTGTTGGGATATCCGCAGTAAAAATATCTGCACTGTTCTCTGCAAAAAAGTACAGATTTAGGGTACAGAAAATTTCCACAGCAAATCTAACCCATGTGAACTTAACTTAATAAAATGATCATGAACAGATTTTTTTTATGTGTACAGAAGTTTATAAGCACCTTTAAAATGTATTATATAATATATATCTACATATTTTTTATAAATCTACCTTCCTGGTTATTAGGTATTTAATAGACATCACCCTTTTGGTCATTCAGGACCTGGCAAAGTGTAATATATCAGCTGCACGCTATATTGTACTTGTTGCAAGAGTATGAGATGGTGAAGTTATTTAATAAGCCTATGTTGCTAAAGTGTCATTTGATTAAATTAGGAAACTTGTGTCGAAAAGAGGAATGCAGTTATTGTGTTCTATAAGAAAAAGGCGGAACGTTTTTTTAACAGACGTACAATGTAAATGTCAGGGTTCCAATTCCATAATAAATGCGGATATTGTATAAGATTGTATCAGATTGTATTGCTTTATAGCAATTTATTTCTCTTAAATAGCATCTAAATATTTTAATATTAAGTAATGCAATACAACAAAGGGGGCAGTTATTCCAAGACTGGCAGTCCATAGGTCAGTCTTAACCTGAAGCTCACAGGAGTAAGATGCGACTAATGTGCTAAGAGGCGCACGCATGTTGTGCTGTCCATATGCCAGAAAGTGAAATATAATTTACGCCAATTTTTGGTGTAAATTATAGTAAATGTGCCCACTTTTTTTAAACAGCAAAAAGTCAAAAATGATTGCGCAAATTTGGCGTGCAATATAATTGAGTTTTTAATGCCATAAAAGTGGTGTAAAGCCGATCTTAAATTCCCCCATAGTTTGTGTTTTGCTAAAAGTCCTAAATCTATCGAGTTTAACCTTTTCTACTTTCAAACCCCAGAGGATATTTTACTACAGTCTGAATAGTTTTTCCTTAGAAAATAATTATAATTGTAGCAAAGATCAGCATGGGTAATACACAGGGCAATACCAACACTGTAGAAGTGTATCCATGAATGGATGTGTAGTTCACATCACATGGGCATTTATAAATGGCCATCTTGATGCTACTTCGTTTCTGTTGCTGATGTCAATGGGATCCGGCTTGAAGGTTGTAATTTGCACTGCTGGAGACCAGCAACAGTCTGCAAATTCCTTGTCCAAAACAACTGGAAGGGAATACCTTTAAAAAGACGAAAATGTCTTACTGATATAGTTTGAAAATGCCATAGTGGCTATGATTTACTAAATGAACGAAACTTTCCCTTCTATTTGCATATTTAATATAATACTGTATTGGAATGCTTTCATGTAAAGCAGGAGATTGACCTTCCGAGATGGAATGTCTTGGTCATTTTTTAAGCCTAAAGCAGTGCGTATTAGATAAAATATAATAAAAGACGTCATCATTTAGAACATTGATCCGAGCACCTAGAAGTCTTTTTAGTGCTTTTGTTTCTGAAATCACATGTAAGCGACGCCAGGATCCGGCTAACATATCAATCTGATTGTTGCTTCACAAAGGTTAGTAGGTCCTGCCAAAGAGATTTCTTTGTCTTTTGTCCTGCCTATAATTGAGGTGACCATAAAAGCAGACCTAAATGTGGTTAGCAGATTTTATTCTCAGGCTCCTGCCTTACTATCTTCAAAGGTCAAACAAATAGAATTTTCATCTCTTTAACATTTTATAAGACAGAGGTCTGGACAGTTTCATTCACCCTTTATCTACTGAACTTGGATCCCTAAATTAGATTTTGAAATTGAGTGTGTAGCTTAGTCAGTAAGTTACCATAATGCCGAAGCACTGCATTCAGCCCTAGAACTATAGAGGTCATCGTAATATAAAGTGAAATGGATTGAAAACGAAATTCTGAAAAAAGGAAAAAGTTATTTCTTATCTGCTTTTAGCAAGGTGAGCATAGATTTTAGAAATCATTCAATTGTAGGTTGAAATTATAGTGGAAATGGGAACTGTAAAGCATACAATATAGAAACAGATGAGTTCACCTTATATCTCTGCTGACATTGGGAAATTACATTGCGTTGGGTGCAATATAAATTTTGTTAAGGAAAATTGTGTAAATGTAACTTAATGTGAAGTGGGAGCAATATTATTTATTTCATTAATAACATTTTTGTAAATGTAAATGCAACCTAATGTGAAGACCTGTTGTTGAATAACTGCTAAACTAGAATGCTATTGTCACTGGGGATTGGTATAACATCCAGATGTACAGTGGACTGTACAACAGAAGCCTTTGCAGTGCTTTTTTAATAATTTTTTTAATTTAGATTTCATTTTTGCTCTTATAATAATACTTTTTTTTTTTTTTACAATATATTGGTATTAACCTGATTTTACTTATATATTTACCAATTATTTACCGTATTTTCCGGACTATAAGGCGCACCGGATTATAAGGCGCACTTTCTATGAGCGCCTTATAAGCAATCATGTTTCATATATAAGGCGCACTGGATTATAAGGCGCAGCACATTACCGTTAAATAAACCATTGCTCAGACTGCAAGTCAAAATTTATTACACTTTTTAACAATAACTTGCAACTGGTTCAGCTGTAATTGCAAATCAAAACGTTTAGGGTATGTGCACACACACTAATTACGTCCGTAATTGACGGACGTATTTCGGCCGCAAGTCCCGGACCGAACACAGTGCAAGGAGCCGGGCTCCTAGCATCATACTTATGTACGACGCTAGGAGTCCCTGCCTTGCTGCAGGACAACTGTCCCGTAGTATAATCATGTTTACAGTACGGGACAGTTGTCCTGCAGCGAGGCAGGGACTTCTAGCATCGTACATAAGTATGATGCTAGGAGCCCGGCTCCTTGCACTGTTCGGTCCGGGACTTGCGGCCGAAATACGTCCGTCAATTACGGACGTAATTAGTGTGTGTGCACATACCCTTACCGTACTTTTTCAGTTCATTCCTAGGCGCACGGGGGGGAGGAGCATGGTGTGTGCTGTGGTATGCCGCCGCCGACCCCTGCCGCCCACGATAGAGGTAAAGGATCCTGTATGAACCCCTCTCTTTACTGTCGGGTTCATATATAAGGCGCACCGGATTATAAGGCGCACTTTCTATTTCTGAGAAATTCTCAGCATTTTATGTGCGCCTTATAGTCCGGAAAATACGGTATACTAAATGTGATATTTTTGGGTTTTCTTTCGATTTTATTTGGTATTAGTTCTGGGTCAATAATGAATAAGAATGTAGCTCTACTATTGTTCATCAAACATCTAACTTTGGAGTATACAGATACATTTCTTAAAGTTTATTTTATTTTTGTATTTTGCAGGGGTTGCTGATGCTTTTGCAGAATCTGCCAACAGTCCAATGGGGGAATGAAGATGTCAGCGTCCTCTTAGCTGAAGCTTACAGACTAAAATTTGCGTTCGCAGATGCCCCAAATCACTACAAGAAATGACATTTAACATGTGCAAGTTTCGAGAGCCTCTCATTAATGATTTATATGAATATATATATATATATATTATAAATACTTTTTTTTTTGTCCTTTTTTTTTTTTTTCTCTGATAAAACTTACAGGAATCATCATGAAACCATTACTGAATAGGCTTAGGTGTTAATTATTCTGTAGGTAATCCTATGACATGAACATACCATATACCAAAGAAGCATATTTTTAATTGTATTTACAGGGTAGACGTAGGAATACCGATCATCCCACTTGTGATTCAAATCATCGTGACAGATGTGATGAATTGTTTTGATAGATGTGTCAAATTTGAATTAGACCTGCACAGCTTCAAACCTTTGTATTTCTGAAAATTACTATTTGGAACATGTTAAATGTACAGTAAAGTAAGCATTAAAATTCTTATAATATATTAACCACATTATTGTTTGGACCATTCATTTAAATGTAATTTGCCTTATTTATGATTATGAAAAAAAACATGATGGCTAATCACTTAAACTGGTATTCCCATTCTAAACATTGCTTTATATGTGTTGGTCCCACCTCTGCCACAAGCAGCAGTTAGCTCTTTCCATAATTCTCATATACTTGCCCACCTCTCCTTTGAACTTTATGGAGAATGCATCAGCTAGAAATCCTTGAATGGAGGTCACCGCACCCCATTTACCCAATAGGTCAAGATCCCATAGGTGGGACCAGCATCTATCAGGTATTTATGGAATACCCTGTGAATATGCGATAAATGCTTAAGGTGGTAATACTCCTTTAAGCCCTCAGCCTATCGTTTTTATTAGAATTTTTCTTCATTATGAGTTATCTGAGATATTTTACTGTACCAACATCAGAATACTACTTGGAACAATCATCAAAAGACCTATCAGATATCTGAAGTAGTATTCTGCTGCAATAACACTTTTTATAATGTTTTCTTTTCCAATTTTTGAAATTGTAATAATTTTTAATAATTGAGACGTGGTCAGTAGCAATATGTGTCTTCTACATTTATGATCTATTGTCTGTGATGCTTCTAACACTGTATTAAAGGGAATGTGTCTTCAGAAAATGGCCTATTGTTTAACTCAAGTTTTTATGTTAAGCATTTTTTTTAGAATATTTGGTGTGTTTTTTTAATTTTCAATTAAGAAAAATCCTAAAATCTTTCAGTTTTCACATTTGACACAAAGCCTCACAAAAGACTAAGGGTGATATTACACGGCCCGACTTGGGCCCTGTAAACGAGCGCCGATCAATGAGACAGCTTGTTGATCGGGCGCCCGTTACTCCGATCGCTCGTCCTCATACATTTTTATCATGTCAGCAGCACATCTCCATTTACACAGGGAGATGTGCTGCTGACAACGATAATAGTTTAGGCAGTTAAAACTATGCAATCAGCCTATGAACGAGCATTTGCTCATTCATCGGCTGATCGTTGCCCTGTTTACACAAGGCAATTATCGGGGAATGAGCATTCTGTGATTGCTCATTTGCCCGATAATTGGCCGGTGTAAAAGGGCCTTACAACGTTTCGTGAAGATCACTTCTCAGCAGTCATCTCATTATCCTCACAGGCAGGGGTTTTCCCATCAGGGACATTTATCGCATATCCACAGGATATGCCATAAATGTCAGATATATGCGGGTCCCACCTCTGGGACCCGCACCTATCTCTAGAACATTGGCCCCTAAACTCCGTTCTTCCTTTTTGTGTTCCCGCTTGCCTTTCTGTGTTCCCGCTGCCACCTGTAATTTCCAACCATGTAAGTAGTGGCAGTTACATTGTCGGATATTACAAGTGGCAGCGGGAACACAGAAAGGAAGAAAGGGGTTTAGGGGGCCCCGTACTAGAGATAGGTGCGGGTCCCAGAGATGGGACCTGCATCAATCTGACATTTATAACATATCCTATGAATATGCGATAAATGTCCCTGATGGGAAAACCACTTTAACAGCAGCTCAAGCAAAATGGCTGCCCCATAATCATGCACAGAAAATAGAATAAAAAAATTGAGAATGAAAAAAAAAAGAAACGATTAGAAAAAAAATTATGTTTCACTATCTGATTTTAATTAGAAAAAAATATATAGGTGTGGCTGAAAGCATCTCATTCTGAACAGTCATGGGAAAGTGTATCACATGTACCTTTGTGGTAAATTTAATGTTGGAAGTAGAGATGAGCGAACCGGGACAACCGAACCCGGTTTCGGTCCGAACATCGTGAAAAGTTCGGTTCGCAGCGAATCCGAGCTTCACCGGGTTCGGCCGAACCTGTTTTGACCGAACCCGGCTACATTTTGGCGCCTGCCACATGTTAGATCTAAAATGGAGGATTTCAAAATATCACCTGGCATCAGGCTACCCCATAATGCCTTGCAAACGGCTCTCCCAGCCAATCGGGAGGCAGCATAGGGGCGGGCTGAAGCCTGCAATAATAGTCTATGCACGGAGCTCAGCGGCCATTTTAGAGACAGGAGCTGTAGGGATAGCATCTCTGTGCAGTAAGGGAAAGCTTTAGGAATCTAAAAGGCAGGAATCCAGCAATCGAAGGGGCTCATCCACTACAGCGGGAGTCTACTCTCAACATCCAAATTGCAATACAAATTCTCCATTTGCTAAGCCAGTGTGTGAATAAGCTTTTATAAGGGGCTCATCCCTGTTGCATGGGTTAACATCCAACTTGCAATCCAGGCAGGCAGCTGTAGTACTACAAAGCCCAGCATTCCCTGAGTGCACAGTGGCTGATAGAAATTCTCATTCATTGCCATTTGCCAAGCCAGTGTGTGAATAAGCTTTTATAAGGGGCTCATCCCCGTTGCATGGGTTAACATCCAACTTGCAATACAGGCAGCCTTTGTAGTACTACAACGCCGAGCATTCCCTGACTGACTGGCACCTTATGAGTCACTGATTTTCCGCCAGTCCGAATAACAATTTAAAAGGGCCTCATTTCTGTCTAAGGGTTTAATTCAACGTGCTAATTAAGTACAACCGGTGCCTTTGGTGCTGTTATACAAGTCACAGCATACACTGACTGCCACCTATTCACAGTCACTCATTTTCAGCCAGTCCAAATAATATTTTATAAGGGCCTCATTCCTCTAGTAGGGGAAGGGGTTTTGATTCAACTTGCTGCACTCCAGCAGTGAAATGTCTGGTAAAAAAAAGGTTGTGAAAGGACGGGGTAGAGGAAAAAACACCCATGCCATGTCCTCTTCCAGTCCAAATGTTGGATCTGTTGGTGCCAGACCCAGTACCAGCATTTTTGGCACAAGACATGTGCCCAGTTCTACTAGTAGCAGCAGCCATGTGCCTGCTGGTAGTAGTAGCAGTATCCGCAAGCCAGACTTGTCCATCTCCTCCGGTGGGCGGGTTACTTTAGACAATACGGCCATTGTGGACTGGTTGGCTGGCTCGCGGTCATCTCAGCAGGAAGACTCTGACGATCTGGCTTCAAGCCAGGTTTCGTTGGATTCCAGATCCTCTACAGTTCCTTGGCACAGTGACAGTAGTAATATGAGTATTTCTAGCGTTTCCATTCCATCATCTATGTCTTCACTCCCCCTTCCTAGCGGGAAGCCATCTTTCCTGAGAGTCCTAAGAGACATCTCCTTAGGTGCGAAGGAAGATACTGAACAACATAGTGATGATGATTTGTTTTCCACGAGTCAGCCAACGGAGTGTGTTGTGGAGGTGGAAGCGGTGTCCGAGACGCATAGCTGTGGTAGTGGGGGTGTTGGTGGTAGCCGTGGTGGCAGACGCAGTAATGAGGGGGGGCAAGGAGCCCGCCATGATGTCACATCACATTCACAACACAGTGACAGAAGTGGCGGGTATGATGAGGAGGGCTATGATGATGTTGTTTTAGACAAGACGTGGGAACCAGGTACTGAGGTGATGACGGTGTCAGAGGAGGAGGAGGGTAGTAGTGGCGGCACTGGCAGTGATAAACAGCCAAGCCGAGGTAGGGGCAGAGGTAAATCTGCAAAACGTTGCAACGGTAGGGTCAGCTCAGGAGCCGGTGACGGCGACACTGCTGCTACTGGTGTAGGCTCCCGAAAAAAGCCTGCCAGACAAGGGGCAAGCTCGGGTAGTGGTGGTGGACGTGGTACTACCTCTTTACGGTACTCTGCCGTGTGGCAATTTTTCTGTACCTTCCCGGAGGACGAAAACATGGCACAGTGCCGTATCTGCAAGCAGAAAGTAAGGCGTGGGCAGGGCAGCAATGTAGGAACTACCGCTCTACGTAAACACATGGAGCGGCATCCCAAGGCCATGTGGGACAATCGACATGCCCCACCATCATGTACATGCTCCGAGTCCCTGTCATCTAAGTAGTAGCCAGGCCTTATCCACCATCTCGTTGTCATCATCACTGTCATCTAGTGCTCCTCCTACGTCCCGTCAGTTATCTATAACGGAATCGTTGTCCAATAAGCAACAATATATACCCAGTCATCCACTTGTCGTGCGGCTTAATTCACACCTGGCTAAGTTGTTGGTGGTGCAGTCGCTGCCGTACCACCTGGTCGACTCCGCCGGCTTCAAGCAATTGATGGCGTGCGCTCAGCCTAGGTTGCGAATACCTAGCCGCCATTACTTCTCCAAAACAGCTGTCCCTGCCTTGCACAAGCACGTGGAGGAAAAGGTGGGCCAGTCCTTGCAATTATCCGTGTGCAGCAGGGTACATGCCACCGTCGACACGTGGAGCAGCAACTATGGGCAGGGACAGTACATGTCTTTCACAGCCCACTGGGTCAATATTTTGCAGTCCGATGCACCACCGCAGCAATGCCAGGCATTACCACCTCCACGCTTGTATCTTTCTGGTTCAACTCCGGACACCAGGCGCCTACCATCCTCCTCCTCCTTGCCCTCCTCAATGGAGGTCTTCCCGTCCCCGACAGGACACAGCGTATCTTCCACTCCTCCTCCCTCCTCTTTTCATAGGTGCAAGGTGAAGCGCCACAACGCTGTCTTACACCTGCTGAGCCTGGGCGAGAAAAGCCACACAGGGCAGGAGCTGCTGCTGTGCATCAAGGAGGAAATCGCACGCTGACTGTCTCCTCTGAAACTCACACTGGGCAATGTTGTCTCTGATAACGGGAAGAACGTTGTGGCTGCACTGCGTCTAGGTCACCTGACACACGCTCCTTGCATGGCACATGTGATCAATCTGGTCATAACACGCTTCTTAAAGTCATATGTTGGTTTGAAGGGTGTGCTGGCCATGTCCAGAAGGGTTTGCGTTCGCTTTAGACGTTCGTATGCATATAAGCACGCCCTCCTGGACGTGCAGAGTCAAAACAATCTCCCAGAACACAGCCTGATTTGCCACGTTCCAACACGCTGGAATTCCACCCTGCACATGTTGGACCGTCTGTACGAACAGTGGAAAGCCGTGAATGATTTCCTGATGCAGCAGACGGGCAGCATTTGGAGCCAGTGTAATTTCGAGCTCAGGCACTGGCAGCTGGTTAGAGACGCATGTCGCGTTTTGAGGCCCTTTGAAGAGGCCACACGATTTGTGAGCCGTGACGCTAGCGGAATGAACGATGTTATGACGCTGATATTCATTCTGGAGCAAACGCTCACAGTGATGATTCAGCAAAGGATGGAGGAAGGATCACATCTGGCTATGGATGTTGAGGAGGAGGAGGAGGATGAGGAAACAGGACCTGAAGAGGAGCTGGATTTGGAGATGGAATCACAGGAAGGGATAGGGGACGAGGCAGCCGCACAACATGACAGTGATGATGATGATGATGACGAGTCTGACGACGACCTTGATGATGGACAACCATGGCAGTATGGGGCGGAGATGGAACCAACCGGGCCCTCTGAAACGCTGGCCAGGATGGCGAGCTGTATGCTTCGTTACTTGCGCGCTGACTGTCGTATTGTTAGCATGAAGCAAAGAGATGAGTACTGGATAGCCACACTTTTAGACCCTCGGTATAAAGCCAGAATGGGGGAGTTTTTTGCGCCTTCCGAGAGGGAGGCAAAATTGGCTTATTATCGAGAGAAGCTATGCAGCCAGCTTGTCACGGCTTTCAAACGGCAAACACCTGCTGCAAGCATTTCTGACCGGGGGGCCACTCTCCGCTCCCCACTGTCTCATCGTTCCACCGCCTCTGGCAGAGCTACCTCTGCAATAGACAGCAGCAGCAGCAGCCAATTCAGTTTGGAAAATATGATGACATCATTTTTACATCCAATACCCCGACCTGACACACATCGTAGTCACCAAAGGGATGTTCACCAGCACCTAAACAACCAGGTTCACTCGTACCTGGGCTGTGCCCTTTCTCCGTCAGAAATCCTAATCCCAGACCCCATGGACTTCTGGGTCAGCAGATTGGATCATTGGCAAGAACTGGCCCAGTTTGCCATGGGTGTACTGTCTTGTCCACCCTCCAGTGTAGCGTCAGAGAGGGTATTCAGCGCGGCAGGGGGCTTCGTCACCCCTAAGCGAACAAGATTGTCTGCCAACAGCTTTGTAAATCTCACGTTTCTGAAAATGAGTCAAGCGTGGATCGGTGAGGATTTTAAACCCCTGTGCCTGATGCCACTGATCAGATCTGACATTGCTGCTGCCGCTGCCGCCTGCTTCTGCCGCCTGCTACTACGGGATTCTGTCCTGTCCACTCTTTTTTTAATGTGCCGCTGTTGGTGCTGCTACTACTTCTACCACCAATCCACCCCCAGTGCCATCTGCTACAAGCAGGCCTGCCCCACCACAGGGCTTTGTCTGTGACTGTCCAGTCTGTTTTAATGTGCTGCTACTACTACTACTTCCACCACCCGTGCTGTCCGTTGGCTACCTCTACTACCACCAATACACCTCCACTGCCGTCTGCTACAAGCAGGCCTGAGGCCAGCCCCACCACAGGGCTTTGTCCAGTGACTGTCCAGTCTGTTTTAATGTGCTACTACTACTACTACCACCAACCTTGCTCTCCGTTGGCTACCTCTACTACCACCAATACACCTCCACTGCCGTCTGCTACAAGCAGGCCTGAGGCCAGCCCCACCACAGGGCTTTGTCCTGTGACTGTCCAGTCTGTTTTAATGTGCTGCTACTACTACTACCACCACCTTTGCTGTCCGTTGGCTACCTCTACTACCACCAATACACCTCCACTGCCGTCTGCTACAAGCAGGCCTGCCCCACCACATGGCTTGCTTTGTCTGTGACTGTCCAGTCTGTTTTAATGTGCTGCTACTACTACTACCACCACCCTTGCTGTCCGTTGGCTACCTCTACTACCACCAATACACCTCCACTGCCGTCTGCTACAAGCAGGCCTGAGGCCAGCCCCACCACTGGGCTTTTTCCTGTGACTGTCCAGTCTGTTTTAATGTGCTGCTACTACTACTTCCACCCTTGCTGTCCGTTGGCTACCTCTACTACCACCAATACACCTCCACTGCCGTCTGCTACAAGCAGGCCTGAGGCCAGCCCCACCACAGGGCTTTGTCCTGTGACTGTCCAGTCTGTTTTAATGTGCTGCTACTACTACTACCACCACCTTTGCTGTCCGTTGGCTACCTCTACTACCACCAATACACCTCCACTGCCGTCTGCTACAAGCAGGCCTGAGGCCAGCCCCACCACAGGGCTTTGTCCTGTGACTGTCCAGTCTGTTTTAATGTGCTGCTACTACTACTACCACCACCTTTGCTGTCCGTTGGCTACCTCTACTACCACCAATACACCTCCACTGCCGTCTGCTACAAGCAGGCCTGCCCCACCACATGGCTTGCTTTGTCTGTGACTGTCCAGTCTGTTTTAATGTGCTGCTACTACTACTACCACCACCCTTGCTGTCCGTTGGCTACCTCTACTACCACCAATACACCTCCACTGCCGTCTGCTACAAGCAGGCCTGAGGCCAGCCCCACCACTGGGCTTTTTCCTGTGACTGTCCAGTCTGTTTTAATGTGCTGCTACTACTACTTCCACCCTTGCTGTCCGTTGGCTACCTCTACTACCACCAATACACCTCCACTGCCGTCTGCTACAAGCAGGCCTGAGGCCAGCCCCACCACAGGGCTTTGTCCTGTGACTGTCCAGTCTGTTTTAATGTGCTGCTACTACTGCTACCACCACCCTTGCTGTCCGTTGGCTACCTCTACTACCACCAATACACCTCCACTGCCGTCTCCTACAAGCAGGCCTGGAGGGCTTGTGAAAAGCCATTGCTTGTTGCTTTTACATCCATGTATGGATAAACCCCGGCAGGCATCTGCCAATAAAAAGGATACATTTTTGGAGGGCTTGTAAAAAGCCATTGCTTGTTGCTCATACATCCATGTATGGATGTACCCCGGCAGGCATCTACCAATAAAAAGGGCAATTTTTTTGAGGGCTTGTCAAAAGCCATTGCTTGTTGCTTTTACATTCATGTATTGATGAACCCCCGGCAGGCATCTGCCAATAAAAAGGGTAAATTTTTGGAGGGCTTGTGAAAAGCCATTGCTTGTCGCTTTTAAATCCATGTATGGATGAACCCCGGCAGGCATCTGCCAATAAAAACGGTAAATTTTTGGAGGGCTTGTGAAAAGCCATTGCTTGTTGCTTTTACATCCATGTATGGATGAACCCCGGCAGGCATCTGCCACCATAAAGGGTAAATTTTTTGAGGGCTTGTCAAAAGCCATTGTTTCTTCTTTTACCACCTTATATGTATGAACCCTGGCAGGCATCTGCCGCCAAAAATGGTTAATTTTTGTACCTTTTTTAACAATGCATTAAGCATACAACATGCACAAGTGCAGTGGTTTCTGTTAGTTATCACCATGTCCCATCCGTTTTCCTATAGCCATACATGTTGGCGTAACTTTGACACTAACTTTGCCTTAAAGACAGCTCAAACTCGAACTTTTTCATGAAATTCGGCGAACCAGCCGAACCGAACTTTTCATAAGTTCGCTCATCTCTAGTTGGAAGGTATGTGTAGTGTCATATTGAAATAAATAGCTTTTTCCTTATAGCTGTCACGCACAGCAGATTTCCTGCTCTGACCATTTAAAATGTCGCAAACAACGTTTAAAGTGATGTCTCTCAAGAAGACCCATGGGAAAAACCTTTGAGGATTATATGACATGACTGCCTTCTGCCAAATTTGGGCCCCATTTCTTTAACACACTATATTGAATAAACAGAACCGATAAAAACAAGGGGACATATACAAAAACACCGAAAAAGGCCATACTTAAAAATGGACGCAGCCAGGTCAGAAACGCTGATAAAGGAGTGAGCAGGTGCTTTAAATAATAATAGCCACTCCCACTAGTCTTGAGGGGAGTGGTGTGTGTGGTGCATGGGATGTGTAGTAAGAAATAATAAATGAATAGTGTGTGTGCAAGTGTAATACTATAAGTGAAATATAGGGGGCAGGAATGAGTGAAGTGCCTCAATAGAAATAAATGGATAATGGGGTGCAAGTGTGTGAAACATGGAGGGATAGTGTGTATATCATGAGGCACAACTTGTATAGCCAGGTAGAAGCCTATTTGTGATGCCTTGATAGTTCATAGAGCGGGCTACCCTGCTTGCTATGCCAAACAACAACACACCATGCTCTCCCAGCATCAAAGACCCGGCTCTGTCCAAGAGAAGCGAATATACGTAGTAATGAAAAATACCTGGGGTATTAGTAATCATTTTGGCCAAAAAGACGCAAGCTCGCAATCCACGACAAGGATCCCCAGACTTGCGAGTCCCTAACTCCTTAAATGGAACAGAATGTTCCTGATGCACAAACAGAACCGATAAAAACAAGGGGACATATACAAAAACACCGAAAAAGGCCATACTTACAAATGGACACAGCCAGGTCAGAAACGCTGATGAAGGAGTGAGCAGGTGCTTTAAATAATAATAGCCACTCCCACTAGTCTTGAGGGGAGTGGTGTGTGTGGTGCATGGGATGTGTAGTAAGAAATAATAAATGAATAGTGTGTGTGCAAGTGTAATACTATAAGTGAAATATAGGGGGCAGGAATGAGTGAAGTGCCTCAATAGAAATAAATGGATAATGGGGTGCAAGTGTGTGAAACATGGAGGGATAGTGTGTATATCATGAGGCACAACTTGTATAGCCAGGTAGAAGCCTATTTGTGACGCCTTGATAGTTCATAGAGCGGGCTACCCTGCTTGCTATGCCAAACAACAACACACCATGCTCTCCCAGCATCAAAGACCCGGCTCTGTCCAAGAGAAGCGAATATACGTAGTAATGAAAAATACCTGGGGTATTAGTAATCATTTTGGCCAAAAAGACGCAAGCTCGCAATCCACGACAAGGATCCCCAGACTTGCGAGTCCCTAACTCCTTAAATGGAACAGAATGTTCCTGATGCACAAACAGAACCGATAAAAACAAGGGGACATATACAAAAACACAGAAAAAGGCCATACTTACAAATGGACATAGCCAGGTCAGAAACGCTGATGAAGGAGTGAGCAGGTGCTTTAAATAATAATAGCCACTCCCACTGGTCTTGAGGGGAGTGGTGTGTGTGGTGCATGGGATGTGTAGGAAGAAATAATAAATGAATAGTGTGTGTGCAAGTGTAATACTATGAGTGAAATATAGGGGGCAGTAATGAGTGAAGTGTCTCAATAGAAATAAATGGATAATGGGGTGCAAGTGTGTGAAACATGGAGGGATAGTGTGTACGTCATAAGGCACAACGTGTATAGCCAGGTAGAAGCCTATTTGTGACGCCTTGAAAGTTCATAGAGCGGGCTACCCTGGCTTGATTGGAGCCAATTTCATCCTACAACAGGACAATGACCAAAAGCACACCTCCAAATTATGCAAGAACTATTTAGGGAAGAAGCAGGCAGCTGGTATTCGATCTGTAATGGATTGGCCAGCGCAGTCACCAGATCTCAACCCCATAGAGCTGTTGTGGGAGCAGCTTGACCGTATGGTACGCAAGAAGTGCCCATCAAGCCAATCCAACTTGTGGGAGGGCCTTCTGGAAGCATGGGTGAAATTTCTCCCGATTACCTCAGCAAATTAACAGCTAGAATGCCAAAGGTCTGCAATGCTGTAATTGCTGCAAATGGAGCATTCTTTGACGAAAGCAAAGTTTGAAGGAGAAAATTATTATTTCAAATAAAAATCATTATTTCTAACCTTGTCAATGTCTTGACTATATTTTTTAGTCATTTTGCAACTCATTTGATAAATATAAGTGTGAGTTTTCATGGAAAACACAAAATTGTCTGGGTGACCCCAAACTTTTGAACGGAAGAGTATGTGGATCATATATAGATGTACAGTTTTAGGCCCCAGGAACACGGCCGTAATTTTGATCCGCAATTACGGAACGTAATTGCGGATCAAGGAACGGACCCATTAATTTCTATTGCCCACAGACTCCGTCCCGTATATTTACGGGAAGGTGTCCGGGCTGTAGAAATGACCAGCAAAAAAAAGGATATGTCCTATTTTTTGATTTGACGAAAACTGCTCCTCATTTTACAGTCTGCAAATGCGAGTGTCTGTCCGCTGCTGGTCATGCCTGTAATCACTGGCCGTGTGCAGGGGGCCATAGGCTGGGGCTACACCGCAACTTTGGCCACAACACTGGTCGCATACACAAAGATCACTTTGGAATCAGCTTTGCAAAATTTTCTCTCCAAAAGACAGTTTGCGCATCATTCATTGTAAGCTCCGCCTTGTGCCCAGCGTGCATGAAATACACACATATTTTTTATCGTTGGAGTCGGCAGAAGTTGACAAACATCTATTCAGGTGTGTTTACCCAGTGGCAATCACCAGATGTCAGAAAATATCATCTGATTTCACTTATTTGGCAAAAAAAATGGCAGTTTTAATTCAAAGTCAATGAAGTGTCTAGAAAAAAAATAGAGGGCTAAAATATTTTATATGTTACTAATCGAATAGCTTGGGGTGTAATTTCCTAAAAAGAGTCATTTTGGGGGTGTTAACAGTGTTTTGGCACTTTACAACATCTGCAACGTTCGTATGGTGTAAGCAAACCAGCTTTGGAAAATTTGCTCTGCAAAAGCCAGTTTGCGCACCCTTGTAAGCCTTGCGCCCAGCGTGTAAGAAATGCGCTCACATTTAGTATCACTGAAGTCGGCAGAAGTTGACAAATATTTATTCAGGTGTGTTCACCCAGTGGCATCCGCCAGATGTCAAAAAACATCATCTAAATTCACATATTCACTTTTTTCATTTATTTCCCATTTTTCCCTTTACTTTTGTTTAAAAGTTAAATATATCTATTATTTTTTTTACAAAATATTGAAGCCCAACTTGTTCTGAAAAAAACAAGACCAAAAACATGTAGGTTGGAAGAGTAATAGAAGAACAATTTGCTTTCAAATTGGCACATGGCTAAATCTTGAAAATGGGCCTGGTTAGGAAGTGGTTAATGGAAACTACATCCTGTCCCACAAAAAAAACAAGCTCAAATTTGGCAAGTTATGACTCTTGGATTACGGCGATGCAAAAACAAATAATTTTTGTTTAGAAGTGTTTTTATTGTGCAAACATAGTAGAACATAAAAAAACTCTACATATTTGGTATCGCCCTAATACAGAGCAGAATAAAGGTAACATGTCATTTACGTCGCATGAACAGCGTAAATTTAAAACGCAAAAATCAATATTGAAATGTTGCTTTTTTTTCAATTCTCTCCCCCAAAAAAGATTTAGCTAATTTCTTTTTTCATTTCCACAAGGACTAAAGGAGAAAAATCACGGCGACATTTGTAAAGCAATTTCTCCCAAGTAAAACAATACCCCATATGTGGTCATAAACTGCTGTTTGGACACACGGTAGGGCTCAGAAGGGAAGGAGTACCATTTGGATATTGGAATGGTTTCTGGGCGCCATGTCATATTTGCTGAGCCCCTGTAGTACTAGTTTAGTGGAAACACCACAAAAGTGACTCCATTTGGTAAACTTCACCCTTGAGGAATTATCTAGGGGTATAGTGAGAATTTTGACCCCAAAGGTTTTTTGCTGAATTAATTAGAATTAAGCTGTGAAAATTAAAATTTTTATTTTTTTCCCAATAGGATGTAGTTTTAGATCAACATTTTTTCATTGTTACAAGGAATAAAGAAGAAAAAGCCTCCCAACATTTTTAAAGCAATTTCTCCCGAGTATGGTAACACCCCATATGTGGTTATAAACTGTTGTTTATGTATATGGGAGGGTTCAGAAGAAAAGGAGCGGTATTTGACTTTTGGAGCGTAGATTTTGCTGGAATGGTTTGCGGACGCCATGACGCATTTACAAAACCCCTGATGTACCAAAAAAATGTGACCCCATTTTAGAAACTACACCCCTAAAGGCATTTATCAACGGGTGCAGTGAGAATTTAGACCCCACAGGTGTTTTTCAGAAATTAATAAGCAGTGGATGATGCAAAGTGAAAATTGCAATTTCTCCATTGATACGCTGTTCTACCGCACAATATGTTGTGTCCAGCTTGTGCCACTGGATAATCTTACCCCATAAATTGTTCAGTGCATTCTCCCGGGTATGGTAATGCCTTACTTGTGGACGTAAACTACTGTTTGCCTACACTGTAGGGCTAAGAAGGGAAGGAGCCATTTGGAGCATGGATTTTGCTTGATAGTTTTGTTTGGGTATTATTGGTATTTCAGTTTATAATGTGGGGGCATATGAAATCTGTGCGGAGTACATTAGGGCATAATAAGAGGGTATAATAATGGGGTAAATGATACAATTATCCATAGATTTGTGGTATGCTGTCAAGCAATCCGTTATGCTCAGGTCAGTGTAGGACTGATAAACGGTGTCCATTCTTATCCCCCTTTTGTAACACTCAGTACCTTTTGGGGACTTTTCCTCCTTTGTAGTTTGGGAAATTTTATTGGGACGGGTGCCCTCGCTTCCAGCAGATGTTATATGTCCATTCCCTTCCTAGTTCCTAAATACTAGGGCCCTGAAACTGAAGAAATGTTCCCCCCTGGCCTGCACATCGGGATGTTTTTTCATTATCGCATTACTAGTGCCATAACTTTTTTATTTTTTGGTTAATGGAGCAGTGTGGAGGCTTGTTTTTTGCGAGACAAGCTGTAGATTTTATTGGTACCATTTTTGGACACACGACTTTTTGATCACTTTTTATTTAATTTTTGGAAGAGGAAATTGCCAAAAGCAAGCAATTCTGGATTTTTTTTTTTTTTTTCTTTGACATTCACCATGCACCATAAATTACATGTTAACTTTATTTTGTGGGTCCATACAGTTACGGCGATACCAAATTTACATTTGTGGAGTTTTTTTCATGTATTGCAGCTTTTGAACGATAAAATCACTTTTAAAAAACCAAAAAAAAAATTATTATTTGTTTTCTGTATCGCCATATTTTAAGATCCATAACTTTTAATTTTTGCATGGACAAAGCTGTGTCAGGATTTTCTCTTTTCACGGGACACTTTTGGAATAAATGTGACTTTTGGATCACTTTTTATTCCATTTTTTGGGAGGAGATGTGACCTAAAAACAAAGATTCTGGCATTGTTGTTGTTCTTTTTTTTTTTTTTACTGCATTCACCATGCGGGATAAATTGCATAATAGTTTTATAGTTTGGGTCGTTACGGATGCGGCGATACCAATTATGTATAGATTTTGTCTTTTTTTACGTTTTCTCCAACAATAAAAGTCTTATTATGGGTTGGCTTATTTTTTACTTGAAACTTGTGTTTTTTTTTATTTTTTTACAACATTTTTATTAACTTTTTTAAACTTTTTTTATATGTCCCACTAGGGGACTTAAAGGCCTGAGGCCCTGATCGCTGTTCTAATACTCTGCACTACAAACGTAGTGCAGTGTATTAGAGCTATCAGTTATTCACTGTTAGCAAGCCGATGAGGACCTGCTCTGGCGGGTCCTCATCGGCTTCTGTACAAGGCAGACACGGAGGCCATTATTTGGCCTCCAGTTGCCATAGAAACCCAGCAATTGCGCAGCTGGGTTGACAGTCGGGTAAAAACCGCCCAGATGCTGCGCTCTCTATTGAGCACAGCATCTGAGGAGTTAATCGGGCGGATCGGAGAATAGCTCTGGTCCTGGCCAATACAGTAGGGTGTTAGCTGTAATATGTGATGGTGCGGGCTCAGCTTCTAAGCCCGCATCATCACCGCGACATAACTCTACTATGGTTTGCCGTAACCCCTTCCCAATAGCGCCGTATATATACGGCGGATGTCAGGAAGGGGTTGTTTGTTATGTCGTCGTATGGAGAATGATACATGAGTTTGGAAATTGCTGGGGTTCCGGTGGCTGCAACGGCAAATGGAGGCCTAATACTGGCCTCCCGGTCTGCCTAGCATGGAAGCCGGACGGAAGATGGCGCCGGCTCAGGAGCTGAGGTAGCGTCATCAGCGGTGGATGTCAGCTGAATGTTACAGCTGACATCCACCTGTAACAGCAGGAACCGGAGCTAGCTACGATCCCTGCCATTAACCCCTTAGATGCAGGATCAATTGCAGGGCTGCCAACTGCTGCTATGGCAACAAGAGGCCTAACAGTGACCTCCTGCCATTATGGATGCCGATTAGGCCCCTCCGGGAGGCGAAGCCTAATCAGCTTGCTGTCAGTGAATGACTGACAGATTTAATACATTGCACTACATAGGTAGTGCAATGTATTAAAAAAAAAAAAATCAGGCAGTTGGACCTTCAAGTCCCTTAGTGGGACTTAAAAAAAAAGTGGAAAAAAAGTTTTAAAACATATAATAAAAGTTTCAAGAAATAAAATACAATCACCCTTTTCACTTATCAAGTCCCTTATTATTGAAAAAAATAAACCATACATATTTGGTATCACCGCAACCATAACGACCTGAACTATAACATTGTTATTTATTCCACGCGGTGAATGGCGTAAAAAAAACGACACCAGAATTTCAGTTTTTAATGCAAATATTGGAATAAAAGGTGATCAAAAAGTTGCATGTATCCAAAAATGGTGCCCATAAAAACTATAGTCAGTCTCGCAAAAAACAAGCCCTCATACAGCTCCATCGATGAAAAAATGAAAACGTTATGGTTCTCACAACTTGGCGACAGAAAAAATGCATTCTTTTTACAAAAGTAATTTTATTGTGCAAAAAGTTGTAAAACATAAAAAAGTGCTATAAATTAGGTATCACCGGAATCGGACTGACCCGAAGAATAAAGTTTAAGGGTATGTGCTCACGACAACGCCAGTTACGTCTGAAATTACGGAGCTGTTTTCAGGAAAAAACAGCTCCTGAATTTCAGACGTTATTGCATGTACTCGCGTTTTTCACTGCGTCTTTTACGGACGAATTGGAGCTGTTCTTCATTGGAGTCAATGAAAAACGGCTCCAATTACGTCCCAAGGCACGGCCATAATTTTACGCGCCGTCTTTTGACAGCGACGCGTAAAATGACAGCTTGTCTGCACAGAACATCGTAAGACCCATTGCAAGCAATGGGCAGATGTTTGCCGACGTATTGGAGCCGTCTTTTCAGGCGTAATTCAATGTGTAAAACGCCTCCATTACGCCTGAAACTTGGTCATGTGCACATACTCTAACATGTAATTTATGACGCATGTTCAACGCTGTATAAAAAAAACTAAAAAACTATGCCTATCAAAAAGTTGCATGTACCCCAAAATGGTACCAATAAAAACTACAGCTTGTCCCGCAAAAATACAGCCCTTATACCACTACATCTATGAAAAAATAAAATGAGTTATGGCTCCAATATGTCAGGAATAAAAAATATGCAGTTGTGCCAGCCCGAGGGGAACATTTCTTCTGTTTCAAGAGGCGAATTATCAAGGCCCTAAAATTAGGGAACCAGGAAGGGTAGGGCCCAAACATATCTGCTGGAAGCGAGGGCGCCCGTATTTTATCAGGACAACACTTCCCAGCAAAATTCCCCAAACTGCAAAGGTGCGGAGTGTGGACCAAAAGGGGGATAAGGAAAGAATTTATCAGTGCGACACTGGCCTATGTATATAGGATTGCTTCACAGCGTAACACACATCTATGGATTATTTTGTTGTTTTTTTTACCCCATTATTATACCACCTGACTATGCCCCTGATGTACTCCGCACAGCTCACGTGTACTCCGCACAGCTCACGTGTACCCCCACATTATAAACTGAAATACCAGTAAAACTCCAAACAAAACTGCTACCAAGCAAAGTCCACACTCCAAAATCCAAATGGCGCACCCTCCCCTCTGATCCCTACACTGTCCCCAAACAGCAGTTCACTTCCACATATATGGCATCGCCATACCCAGGAGTACCTTTTTAACAATTTTTGGGTTGTGTTTCCCCATTGGCACAAGCTGGGCACAATATATTTGAGACTGAAATGGCATACCTAGGGAAAAATTAAATTTTTTACTTTGCACCATCTGCAGTGCATTCATTTATGGAAAAGATCTGTGGGGTAAAAATGCTCACTACACCCCTTAATAAGGGGTGTAGTTTCCAAAATGGCGTCACTTCTCAGGGGTTTCTTTATTATTTCACATTAGAGTCTCTGCAATTGTGAACGAATACTTTGTAAATCGCCAAATTAGGCCTCAATTTTACATGGTACGCTTTCGCTCCTGAGCCCTGTCAAATGTCCAAGCAAAATGATTAGGGCCACATGTAGGGTGATTTTAACTGGAAACACAGCATAATAATTAGAGAGCTGTCTTGTTATGGTGGCACAAGCTGGGCACCACATATTTGCATATCTATGCAAAGAATTCCCATTTTCACTCTGCAACATCGAGGGCACACTAATTTCTGCAAAACACCTGCGGGGTTAACATGCTCACTAGACCCCTAGGTGAATACCTTGAGCGGTGTAGTTTCCAAAATGGGTTCATGTCTGGGAGGTTTCCACTGTTTTGGTCTCACAGGGGCTTTACAAATGTGACATAGCGACCAGAAACCAATCCAGCCTAATCTGCACTCCAAATGGCGCGCCTAATATTCTGAGCCCTATTGTGTGCCCAAACATCAGGTTATGACCATAAATGGTGTTTTGCCATACTCGGGAGAAACTGCTTTACAAATTTTGGGGTTCTTTTTTTCCTTTATTTGTTCAGAAAATGAAAAATGTTGAGCTAAAGCTACGTCTTATTGAAGAAAAGGGATTGTTTTTATTTTCACTGCCCAATTCTAATAAATTCTATGAAACACCTGTGGGGTCAAAATGCTCACTACACCCCTAGATGAATTCCTCAAGGAATGTAGTTTCCTAAATTAAGTTCATTTTTGGGCGTTTTCACTGTTTTGGTCCCTCAGGGGCTTTGCAAATGTGACATGGTCTCCGCAAACCATTTCTGCTAAATTTGAGCTCCAAAAGCCAAATGGCGCTCTTTCCCTTCTGAGCCCTGCCGTGTGTCCAAACAGCCATTTATGACCAACATGTGGGGTATTGTTTTACTCTGAAGAAATTGCTGTACAAGTTTTGCAGTGTTTTTTCTCCTTTAGTCCTTGTGGAAATGAGAAAAAATTTGCTAAACCTACATTTTCTTGTAAAAAAAAATGTAGATTTTTATTTTCACTGGCCTACTTCCAATAATTTCTGCAAAAAACCTGTGCAGTCAAAATACTCTCTATACTTTAGATAATTTCCTCAATGGGTGTAGTTTCCAAAATGAGGGTCACTTGTGGGGGTTTCCACTATTTTGTCCCCTCAGGGGCTTTGCAAATGTGACATGGCCTCCGCAAACCATTCCTGCTAAATTTGAGCACCAATAGCCAAATGCTGCTCTTTCCCTTCTAATCCCAGCCCTGTGTCTAAGCAGCCATTTATGACCACATGTGGGGTGTTGTTTTACTCGGGAGAAATTTCTCTACAAATTTTGCAGTGCTTTTTCCAGTTTAGTCCTTGTGGAAATTATAAAAAATTAGCTAAACCTAAATATTCATTGAAAGAAATGTAGATTTTAATTTTCATGGCCTATTTCTAATAATTTCTGCAATAAACCTGTGGGGTCAAAATTGCTCACTATACCCCTACATAATTTCCTTGAGGGGTGTAGTTTCCCAAATGGGCTCACTTTTGGGGGATTTCCACTGTTTTGGCACCGCAAGAGCCCTTCAAACCTGACATGGTGCCTAAAATATATTTTAATAAAAATAAGGCCCCAAAATCCACTAGGTGCTCCTTTGCTTATGATGCCGGTGCTTCAGTCCACATGTGGCACGCTGGGGCCACATGTGGGATATTTCGTAAAACTGTAGAACCTGGGCAATAAGTATTGAGTTGCAATTCTCTGGTAAAACATTCTGTGTTACAAAAAAAATGTATTATAAAGGAATTTCTGCAAAAAAAAATGAAATTTGTAAATTTCACCTCTGCTGTGCTTTAATTCCTGTGAAACGTTTGAAGTGTTAAATAAGCTCTGTCACCACATTATAAGTGCTCTATCTCCTACATAATATGATCGGTGCTGTAATGTAGATAACAACCGTGGTTTTTATTTTGAAAAACGATCATTTTTGAGCAAGTTATGAGCAATTTTAGATTTTTTCGAATTTGTTTCTTAATGCCCAACTTGGCATGTTTTAACTTTTTACCAACTGGGCGTTGTAAAGAGAAGTTTATGACGCTGACTAATCAGTGACCAATCCGTCATACACTTCTCATTGTTCCAGCCCAGTGTGACTGTGCAGTGAAAGAAGCTGGGCTGGAACAATGAGAAGTGTATGACGCTGATTGGTCAGCGTCATACACTCCTCTGTACAACGCTGAGTTGGTAAAAAGTAAAAACACGCCCAGTTGGTCATTAAGAAACTAATTGGCATAAATCTAAAATTGCTCATAACTTGCTCAAAAATTATATTTTTTCAAAATAAAAACCACTGCTGTTATCTACATTACAGCGCCGATCAGATTTTGCAGGAGATAGGGCACTTATAATCTGGTGACAGAGCCTCTATAAGAAACGTTCTAAATGCTGGTTTGAATACTTTGAGGGGTAACGTTTTTAAATTGGGGTGACTTATTGGGGGTTTCTAATATAAGTCTCTCAAAGCCATCTCACAACTGAACTGGCCCCTGTAAAAATAGCCTATTGAAATTTTCTTGAAAATGTGAGAAATTGCTGCTGAAGTTCTAAGCCTTGTAAAGTAATAGAAAAATAAAAGGATGTTCAAAAAAAATGATGACAATCCAAAGTAGACATATGGGGGATGTTAATTAGCAACAATTTTGTGTGGTTAACTGCCTGTCTTACAAGCAGATACATTTAAATTTAGAAAAATGCTAATTTTTGCAATTTAAGGCTGGATTCACACGAGCATGTTCAGTCCGTAAAGGACGGAACGTATTTCGGCCGCAAGTGCCGGACCGAACACACTGCCGGGATCCGGGCTCCTAGCATTATAGTTATGTACGACGCTAGGAGTCCCTGCCTCACTGCGGGACAACTGTCCCGTACTGTAACCATGTTTTCAGTACGGGACAGTAGTTCCACAGAGAGGCAGGGACTCTTAGCGTCGTACATAACTATGATTCTAGGAGCCCGGCTCCCTGCAGTGTGTTCGGTCCGGGACTTGCGGCCGAACTACGTTCCGTCCTTTACGGACCGAACATGCTCGTGTGAATCCAGCCTAACGCAAAATTTTGGTGTTTTTCACAATTAAATACAGGATGTATTGAGCAAATTGTAACATAAAGTCCAATGTGTCTCGAGAAAACAATCTCAGGATCGCTTGGAAAAGCATTCTGAAGTTATTACCACATAAAGTGAAACATGACAGATTTGAAAAATGAGGCTCTGTCAGGAAGGTCAAAAGTGGCCAAAGAGGGAATGGGTTAAAAGATATTGTATCATAGTTTGTAACGCTTGTTGGCAATGTATAGATTATACCTATTTTAACATTAAAGCGACTGTCAGGTGTGAGCTTAAAAATTATACTGTATGTAAATCAATACCTATATATGATGCTTACTTGCTATCAGGGCGATCTTCAGGAATTTCATGATCCCTTCCAGCTAAGGGTATGTTCACACAGAGTTTTTTGCAGGCAGAAAATTCTGCCTCAAAATTCCGTCTGGAATTTTGAGGCAGATTTTGAGCTGCCTGCACACCATAGTTTTTCACTGCGTTTTTTATTTGTGGACAAAACCACCACGAAAAACCCTTTCTCTGCCTCCCATTGATGTCAATGGGAGGTCAGAGACGTAAACGCCCGAAGATAGGGCATGTTGCTTCTTCTTCCCGCGAGCCGGTTTTACCGCTCGCAGGAAAAAACGCCTCGGCCTCCCTTTGAGATCAATGAGAGGCGTTTTCGGAAGTTTTTTGGCACGTTTTCCAACGCAGTTTCCGCGTCAAAAAAACTCTGTGTGAATAGGGCCTAACAAGTCTTGAGGGATGGGGGAGACGCAACTAGCATGGCCTTTGTGGCGGAAACATAAAAAAAATTAGCTGCACAGTATTTGCTGTCTGTACAGCATAGTCACTCGCCAAGAAAAAGTGTTGGCTGCTGCTTTTGGCTCTTGCAGGCAGGGGTGGTTTTAGAATGTGGACAATTGGCCTTTCTTCTTTTTTTTTTTTTTTTAAATGCCAGTCTTGAAGCGTTATTCCCACCTAAAGTTGTTTTTCTTCCCTAGCTTTATTAATCATTAACAATTTAACTTACCATGCCATCTGTTCACATTTCTTACCCTCAGAACTGATTATATTCTTTGTTTCACCGCTGCACGTTCTTCCGAGCAAGAGCAAAAGTAGGCTGTACTAGCTTGATGTCAATCAAGCAGCGCTACCTGCTCCATACACACTCCCGATACTGTTTGATACTCTAGTAATAGCATCATCTGGAGTAAACCCTGCTGTCAGCTCATCTCAACCTTGCATTGCAAGCATGGTTGAGATTACCCTGGCTTGTCCTCCCCGAAAACCTTTTTCTTTAACCCCCCCATTTTTTTTAACCTATTCATCCCTGTTTCAATACCCCTCCATCCCCCCGTTCTAAAGTCTACACTGTTATCTCTATAACTACATATAGAGATAACTGTACCTGTAGAGCAAGTGAAGTTTACAGACCGCTACTGTATGCCATTCTGCAGTTTGACCAAAGCTCCAGGGCTACTGCGCATGCCCTGGAGCTATCCATAAATAGGAAGCGAGATGGCCGGCTGGCTGAAGGGAGGTATAGGTATAGTCATTCATTCTGTAGAATAACAGGTGTCAATTTTGGCCCTTATTTAAGGTAAGCGGGTGGCAATTGTTGCACATGTTGGTAATAGTGCATTTCCTTCTGAAATACTAGGGAAAATTAGTCGTTCCAGACATTATTCTGATGAAAAACTTACTTTGATTAAAAAGTTGATTGGAGAGGGGAAAAACATATAGAGAAGTGGAGCAAATTATAGACTGCTCATTAAAATGATCCCAAATGCCTTAAAGTGGCAACAAAAACCTGAAAGATGTTGAAGGAAGCAGGGAACTACTGTTTAAATGGATCGAAGTATAGCCAAAATAGCAAATACTCAGCCAATAATCACCTCCAGAAAGATGAAAGAAGATCTGAAGTTACCAGTGAGTACTGCTACAATCAGAAGACGAGTAAGTGAAGCCAAGTAACCAGCAAGAACTCCCGCAAAGTCCCGTTGTTGGAAAAAAAAAGACATGTCCTGAATAGGTTAAAATTAGCCAAGGAACACATTGACTGGTCCAAAGAGAAATGGCGCAAGATTTTGTGGACTGATGAAAGCAAAATTGTTCTTTTTGGGTTTAGTGGCCACAGACAGTATGTCAGACGACCCCCCCCCCCCCCCCCCCGTGCACTGAATTCAAGCCACAGTACACTGTGAAGACAGTAAAGCATGGCGGTGCAAAAATCATGATATGGGGATGATTCTCATACCATAGTGTTGGGTCTATTTATCGCATACAAGTGTTCGTGGATCAGTTTGAATATATTAAAATACATGTTTCCCTATGCCGAAGAAGAAATGCCCTTGAAATGGGTGTTTCAACATGACAATGACCCAAAATACACCGGTAAGCAAACAACATTTCAATTACAGACAAACAGGATTGAGGTAATGGAGTGTCCATCCCAATCGCCTGACCTCAATCCCATAGAGAACTTGTGGGGTGGCATCAAATATGCGATTTATGAGGCAAAACCCAAAAATGCAGAAGAACTGTTCAATGTAGTCCTATCTTCCTGGACTGGAATACCTGCCCAGATGTGCCAGAATTTAGTCAACTCCATGCAACACAGATTTAAAGCAGTTCTCAGAAACAATGGTTATGCCACTAAATATTAGTTCAGTAAAGTGAAATCTGAAAAAAAAATTCTGTCTATACATTAAGTTTTTGAGTTTTTTAAGAAAAATGCTAGCACAGCTATTTTTTTGAACAGCCTAATCAGGGCCGTCGTTGGCACCTGGCGGACCCGGGCAAGTGCCGGGGCCCACCACCCTTTGGGGGGCCCACTCGGCCGCCGGGTGCTGACGCTGCAGTCGTCATGGCATCACTGTCCATATATGGACAGTAATGTCAGGAGTAGAGATGAGCGAACCGGGACAACCGAACCCGGTTTCGGTGCGAACATCGGGAAAAGTTCGGTTCGCAGCGAATCCGAACTTCACCGGGTTCGGCCGAACACGTTTTGACCGAACCCGGTCAAAAATATTATACAAATCGGCAGCCACTTGTCTCTATCAATCACTGATAGAGAAAAGAGGCTGCTGATTAAAAATAAAATAAAAAGCATTTCATACGTACCCGGTCGTTGTCTTGGTGACGAGTCCCTCTTCTTCCTCCAGTCTGACCTTCTTTCCTGACGCGGCAGCCTGTGATTGGCTGCAGAGGCCGCTGCAGCCTGTGATTGGCTGCAGAGGCCGCGGCAGCCTGTGAAGGGCTGCAGTGGTCACATGGGCTGTAACGTCATCCAGGAATGTCGGGCCAGATGTCGAGAGGGACGCGTCACCAAGGCAACGGCCGGGAGATCGGACTGGAGGAAGCAGAAAGTTCTCGGTAAGTATGAACGTCTTTTTTTTTTACAGGTTACTCTATATTCTGATCGGAATTCACTGTCCAGGGTGCTGAAACAGTTACTGCCGATCAGTTAACTCTTTCAGCACCCTGGACCTTGACTATTTACTGACGTCGCCTAGCAACGCTGCCGTAATGACGGGTGCACACATGTAGCCACCCGTCATTACGGGGCCTCATGCTCACGACCGTAAAAACACCCGTTATTACGGGTCGTAATTACGACCCAAAATAGCGGGCCCATAGACTTCTGTTAGCCACGGGTACCTTCCCGTTTTCTCACGGGAAGGTGCCCGTGCCGTTAAAAAGATAGAACATGTTCTATTTTTTTATTTTACGGGCCGTGCTCCTATACTTTAAAATGGGAGCACGGCTCGGAAAAACGACCGGCTGCACGTGGCCGGCCGTACCCGGCCGTGCTCATCTCCTGAAATACTCTGTGCTGCCTTAAACTTTGTGGACAGGTCAGGATCCTGTTTCTTTTAAATGCTGCTGGGGAACTCGCTCGATCCACTATATAAGGCTGCGCTACAGTGCTTGGGAATAAGTGACTGGGGCAGAAGAGGATGGAGGCGCAGCCTTATATAGTGGATCGAGCGGGTTCCCCAGCAGCATTTAAAAGAAACAGGATCCTGACCTGTCCACAGAGTTTAAGGCAGCACAGAGTATTTCAGGAGATGAACGTGTGGATCTTGTGCGGGGTGGTGACTTGCCAATCATGTGAAGGTGTTATTGAGGACAGGAGTGGAGGAGAGGTAACAGACTGAGAGCTACGTAATGGTAAGAGCAGAGTTCACAGCAGCACAGAATCTGCACGCTCCTCTCCTGAAATACTCTGTGCTGCTGTGAACTCTGCTCTTACCATTACGTAGCTCTCAGTCTGTTACCTCTCCTCCACTCCTGTCCTCAATAACACCTTCACATGATTGGCAAGTCACCACCCCGCACAAGATCCGCACGCTCATCTCCTGAAATACTCTGTGCTGCTGTGAACTCTGCCCTTACCATTACGTGGTGACTTGCCAATCATGTGAAGGTGTTATTGAGGACAGGAGTGGAGGAGAGGTAACAGACTGAGAGCTACGTAATGGTAAGAGCAGAGTTCACAGCAGCACAGAATATTTCAGGAGAGGAGCGTGTGATTGGCTGCAGAGGCCGCGGCAGCCTGTGATTGGCTGCAGAGGCCGTGGCAGCCTGTGATTGGCTGCAGAGGCCGCGGCAGCCTAATTGGCTGCAGAGGCCGCGGCAGCCTGTGATTGGCTGCAGAGGTGGTCACGTGACGTGCGTGACCGCCACTACAGCCTGTGTTTGGCTGCAGCGAGCGGCGACATGGATGAAACGTCATCGTTGGAGGCCGGACAGGAGGAATGTAGGTATGAACATATTTTTTTAAATTACATTAAAATTTTATTTTCCGTGCGCCGAGCATGGTATTGTCAAGGTTGCTGAAAGAGTTAGTGCAGCCCATTAACTCTTTCAGCACCCTGGACAGTACCATGCTCGGCGCACGGAAATTACAGGTTCGGTCAGAACTAGTTCGGTCCGAATTAAACTTTTTCGTGAAATTCGGCCAACTAGCCGAACCAAACTTTTCATAAGTTCACTCATCTCTAGTCAGGAGGAGAGAAGGAGTCCCAGGCAGAGCGCTAGTGGCTCTGCTCCCCAGGGCTCCATATCTGGGGAAGCCCCTGACCTCACTGTCCATATACTGTTTGTGATGTCAGAGGCAACCCAGAGCCCAAGTCCCAGGCAGAGCGCTACTAGCACTCTGCCTGGGACACTGCTATGCTCCTGACAACACTGTCCATATCCAGGAGAAGCCTTTTAACAATTTTTGGGGTGTATGTCTCCAGTGGCATAAGCTGGGCATGACAAATTTGCCACTGACTTGGCATATCTGGGGAAAAATGTAAATTTTTACTTTGCACCATACGCAGTGCATTCATTTATTGAAAAGACCTGTGGGGTGAAAATGCTCACTACACCCCTTAATAAATGCCTTGAGGGGTGTAATTTCCAAAATGGGGTCACTTCTGGGGGGTTTCTACTGTTTTGGTCCCACAGGGGCTTTGCAAATGCTACATAGCAATCAGAAACCAATCCAACAAAATCTGCACTCCAAAAGCAAAATGGCCCTCCTTCCCTTTTGAGCCCAGCCCTGTGCCCAAAAAGCAGTTTATCACCACATACAGGGTATTGCCGTACTCGGGAGAAATTGCTTTACTAATATTGGGGTGCTTTGTCTCCTTTTTTTTTTGAGGAAATGAAAAATGTTGCGCTAAAACTACATCTTATTGGAAAAAATAATAATTTTTATTTTCACTGCCCAATTCAAATAAAATCTATGAAACACCTGTGGGTCAAAATGCTCACTACACCCCTAGATTAATTCCTCAAGGGGTGTAGTATACCAAATGTAGTCCCTTTTGGGTAGTTTCCACTGTACTGGTACCTTAGGGGTTTTGCGAAAGCGACATTGTGTCAAGAAACCAATCCAGCAAAATCTGTGCTCCAAAAGCCAAATAGCGCTTCTTCACTTCTGATCCTTGCCGTGTGCCCAAACAGCAGTTTATGACCACATATGGGGTATTTCCGTACTCCAGAGAAGTTGCTTTACAAATGTTGCATTTTCACTGTTTTGGTCCCTCAGGGGCTTTGCAAATGCAACATGGCCTCCGCAAACCATTCCTGCTAAATTGAGCTCCAAAAGCCAAATGGCGCTCTTTCCATTCTCAGCCCTGCTGTGTGTCCAAACAGCCGTTTATAACCACATGTGGAGTATTGTATTGAAATTGCTTTACAAATGTTGTGGTGCTTTTTCTCCTTTAGTCCTTTTGGAAATGAGAAAAAAATCTCAAAGAATGTAGGTTTTCATTTTTACGCCCTACTTCAAATAATTTCTGCAATAAACCTGTAAGGTCAAAATGCTCACTATACCCCTAGATAATTTTTTTGAGGGGTGTAGTTTCCCAAATGGGGTCACTTTTGGGGCATTTCCACTATTTTGGCACCGCAAGAGCCCTTCAAACCTGACATGGTATCTGAATATATTCTAAAAAAAGGAGGCTTAAAATCCACTAGGTGCTCCTTTGCTTCTGAGGCCTGTGCTTCAGTCCAGTAACACACTAGGGCCACATGTGGGATATTTCCTAAAACTGCAGAACCTGGGTCAATAAATATTGAGTTGCGCTTCTCTGATAAAACTTTGTGTTAAAAAAAAGTTGATTAAAAATTAATTTGTGCAAAAAAATAATGAAATTTGTAAATTTCACCCCTACTTTGGTTCTAAATGCTGTTTTGAATACTTTGGGGGTGAAGTTTTTAAAATCGAGTGACTTATTGGGGGTTTCTAAATATATAAGGCCCTCAAAGCCAGTTCACAACTGAAATGGTCCCTGAAAAAATTTCCTTTTAAAATTTTCTTGAAAATGTGAGAAATTGCTGCTAAAGTTCTAAGCCTTGCATCGTCCAAGAAAAATAAAAGGATGTTCAATAAACGATGCTAATCTAAAGTAGACATTTTTGAGAGATGTTAATTAGCAACAATTTTGTGTGGTATTAACTGCCTAACTTACAAGCAGATACATTTAAATTTAGAAATATTCTAATTTTTGCAATTTTTCTCAAAATTTTGGTGTTTTTCAAAATTAAATACTACATGTACCGAGCATATTTTAACAGTAACATAAAGTCCAATGTGTCACGAGAAAACAATCATAGAATCGCTTGGATAGGTAAAAGCATTCCGAAGTTATTACCACATAAAGTGAAACATGTCAAATTTGAAAAATGAGGCTGTCAGGAAGGTCAAAAGTGGCCAAAGCGGGAAGGGATTAAAAGCCATTGCTTCTTCTGATATCACTGTGTGTGGAGAAACATCAGCAGACATCAGCCACCAAAAAGGGATAATATTTGGGCTGTTTTTAAAATAATAAAAAAATCAGACAATGCAGTGTGTTTTTAAACAGACTATTTGTCACCACCGGCTACATCCATTTACCCATAGTCATATATGCTGCTGTCGGTTTGACATTACTAATGCTGTCTTGGCATTAAAGTGCTTGAAAGGCGTTGGAAGTCCTAGAAGACCCGCAGAGGTTTCAATGGTTGCTATGGCAACCGTAGACTAACAATCGCTACCTAGTACGGAAGCCCATTAGGCTTGCTGTCAGTGAATAGCTCACAGCTCTAATACACTGCACTATCTAGGTAGTGCAGTGTATTAGAATAGCGATCAGGGCTTCAAGCCTTCCAGTTCCCTAGTTAGACAAAAAAAAAAGTTAAAACAAGTTAATAAAAATGTTGTAAAAAAGTAAAAAAAAACAAGTTTCATGTTAAATAATACTATAACAGCCTTTTTTCCTATAATAAGTATATTATTATAGTAAAAAACGAAAAGCATTAGAAAAAAAAGTACACATATGTGGTATCCCCGCGTCCGTAATGACCCGGACTATAAAAATATCATGCTATTTTACCTGCACGGTGAACACCGTAAAAAAAATTAATTAAAAACTATTCCAAAATCGCTGTTAGTCACTACCCCTCGCAAAACAGAATAAAAAAAGGGATCTAAAAGTTGCATGTACCCCAAAATTATAGCATTAAAAACTGCAGCCCGTCCTGCAAAAAACAAGCCCTCCCACAGAAAAATAAAAAAGTTATGGCTCTCAGAATATGGTGACACAAAAAATAAATTATTTTAAACAAAAGTGATTTTATTGTGCAGACGCTGCAAAACATAAGAAAAACTATACACATCTGGTATCACCGTAATCGTACCGACCCGCAGAATAAAGTAAAATTGTCATTCATAGCACATGGTGAAGGCCGTAAAAAAAAAGAATAACAAATATCAGAATTGCTGGTTTTTGGTCACCTTGCTTGCCACAAAAATGAAATAAAAAGTGATCAAAAAATCGCATGTATCCGAAAATGGTACCAATGAACTCTACAGATGTCCCGCAACAAATAAGCTCTCACACAGCTCCAGTGGAGACAAAAATAAAGAAGTTCTGGCTCTCAGAATATGGCGACGCAAAATGTGCAGAGTATCCAAAAATGGATAACATCTGGCACCATTTATCAATGCAAAACTGGCCACAGATCAATGAAATATTATTTATTTACGCCATTATTATACCCTCTTATTATGCTCTGATGTACTCCACACAGAAATACCCCCACATTCTAAACTGAAAATCCTAAACAAAACTACCACTAAGCAAAATCTGCACTCCAAAAGCCAAATGGCGCTCCCTCCCTTCTGAGCCCTGCAGTGTGCCAAAACAGCAGTTTACTTCCACCAATATGGCATCGCCCAACCCCGGGAGAACCCGCTTAACAGTTTGAGGTATTAGTCCTTAGTGGCACGTACTGGGCATAACATATTGTGCACTAAAATGGTATAATCCTGTGGAAATTTGCAATTTTCACTTTGCACCATCCACTGAACATACATTTCTAATAGAAAAAAAAAACCCTGTATGGTCAAAATGCTCACTACACCCCTTAATAAAATGCCTTCAGGGGTGCAGTTTCCAAAATGGGGGTCACTACTAGGGGGTTAGTTTTACTATTTGACCCCAGATTCCTGCCATTGTGGGCTAATGCTGCGAAAATCACGAAAATAGGCCTCACATGCGCCTTTCACTCCTAAGCCCTGTCATATGACCAGGCAAATGATAAATGCCTTGAGGGGTGTAGTTTACAAAATGGGGTCACTTCTCAGGGTTTTACACTCTACTCTGGTACCTAAGGGAGCTCTGCAAATGCGACATGGCGCCCGTACACCAGTCCAGCAAACTCTGCGCTCTAAAAGCCAAATGGCGCTCCTTCTATTTTGAGCTCTGCCATGTGCCCAAACAGCAGTTAAGGGCCACACATGGGGTATTGCCATACTCGGGAGAAATTGGGTAACAAATTGTGTGTTGTTTTTTTCTGCTATTACCCCTTGTGGGGAAAAAAATTGGTGCAAAACTACATATTTTTGGGGAAAAAAATGTTTTTTTCATTTTCACTGCCTCATTCTAATACAATCTATGAAACACCTGTGGGATCAAAATGCTAACTACACCCCTAGATGATTACCCTGATGGGTATAGTTTCCAAAATGGAGTCACTTTTCAGGGGTTTCTACTGTACTGGTACATGGCGCCCAAATAACAATCAACCAAAATCTACATGCCAAGTAGCACTCCTGCTATTCTGAGCCCTAAAGTGTGTCCAAGCAGCAGTTTATGACCACTTATGGGGTATGGCCATACTCAGGAGAAATTGCTTTACAATTGTTGGGGCGCTTTTTCTCCTTTATTCCTTGTGAAAATGAAAAAAATGCAACATTTTAATGGAAAGAATGTAGATTTTCATTTTCACTGCATAATTCCAATAATTTAGCAAAAAAAAAAAACAGTGGGGTCAAAATGCTCACTATATCGCTAGATAAATTCCACAAGGGTTGTAGTTTCCCAAATGGGGTCAATTTTGCGGGGTTTGCACTATTTTTCCCCTCAGTGGCTTTGCAAATGTGACATGGGGCCGCAAACCATTCCAGCAAAACCTGAGCTCCAAAAGTTGGTGTGGTTTTTCTCCTTTATCTATTGTAAAAATGAAAAAATCGGAGCTAAAACGACATTTTATTAGAAAAATCAATTTCACGGGTTCAAAATGCTAACTATACCCCTAGAAAAATTCCTTGACGGGTGTAGTTTCCAAAATGGGTCACTTTTGGGGAGTTTCCACTGTTATTGTCCCAACAGGGCTTTGCAAACACGACATGGCACCGAAAACCATTCCAGCAAAATCTGCGCTCCGAAAGCCAATGGCGCTCGTTCCCTTCTGAGCCGTGCCGTGGGTCCAAACAGCAGTTTATTACCACATATGGGGTATTGCCGTAATCGGCAGACATTGCTTTACAAATGTTGGGGTGCTTTTTCTCCTTTATTCCTTGTAAAAACTAAAACATTGTATGTTTTTTCAGAAAAAAAAGTAGATTTTAATATTCACAGACTAGTTCCAATAAATTTAGCTAAAAACCTGTGGGCTCAAAATGATAACTATACCTCTAGAAAAATTCCTTGAGGGGTGTAGTTTCCAAAATGGGGTAAATTTTGGGGGGTTTCCACTGTTTTGGCACCACTAGACCTCTTCAAACCCGAAATGTGCCTATAATATATTCTAATAAAATAGAGGCCACAAAATCCAATAGGTGCTCCTTTGGATCCGAGGCCTGTGTTTCAGTCCATTACCACACTAGGCCCATATGTGGGATATTTCTAAAAACGGCAGAATCTGGGTAATAAGTATTGAGTTGACTTTCTCTGATAAAACCTTCTGTGTTACAGAAAAAACTGTATTACAAATGAATTTCGTAAAAAAAAAATTAAATTTGTAAATTTCACCTCTATTTTGCTTTATTTCCTGTGAAATGGTTAAAATAATTTATGAATGCTGTTTTGAATACTTTGAGGGGTGCAGTTTTTAAAATGGGGTGATTTATGGGGACTTTCTAATATATAAGGCCCTCAAAACCAGTTCAGAACTGAACTGGTCCCTGAAAAAATAGCCTTTTGAAATTTTCTTGAAAATGTGAGAAATTGCAGCTAAAGTTCTAAGCCTTGTAACGTCCTAGAAAAATAAAATGACGTTCAAAAAACGATGCAAACATAAAGTAGACATATGGGATATGTTAACTAGTAACTATTTTGTGTAGTATTACTATCTGTTCTACAAGCAGATACATTAAAATTTTGAAAAATGCAGATTTTTGCAAATTTTCTCTAAATTTTGGTGCTTTTTTACAAATAAATATTCAATTTAACAACCAAATTTTTTCAGTATCATAAAGTACAATATGTCAGCATAAAACAATCTCAGAATTGCTTGGATAGGTAAAAGCATTCCGGAGTTATTACCACATAAAGCAGACATGGGCAAACTACGGCCCGCGGGCCACATACGGCCCGTTAGGCTTTTTAATCCGGCCCGCCGAACTTGTCCAAATTATAGTAAAAACCTCCTTTTTTTTCCCCTTTCCCTGCAATGCCCACGTTTTCCCAATAGATGGCGCACTCAAAACACATTGACCGTTGTTAATGTGGCTCGTATTTCTCTTTATTTCACTAATTAACACGCCGCACATCGCTCTTAATTTAAATTTTCAGCTGCAGGTAGGATATTTAATACAGCCTATGTCTGTGTGCTTGGCAACGATACACGTGTACTGTTTGCGCGTGAAGGCGAGGGTGTCCGTGGCGAGTTTGTAGAGCGCGCGGTCAGGACAATCCATCCATGATTTTGCGGAGTTTAACACAAGTAGATATTATTGAGCTTGAGTATTTCGTTGTGTAATAATATGTTTTGAATGTTGAAAGTGATTCCATTTTTCAATAAATGTTCATTTCTTTAACTTTGCACCTTCGATTGAAACTTATTAAAAACAGACGCAATCTTGATAAATCACAGTGCGTATGTTATTTTAATCTATTTACATTTCCTCCTCCCAGTATCTGCAAAATAGTATGTAAATGCCATATCTTGCATATTCCTTGAGACAAATTTATTAACTGATAAGGGCTATTTTTCACATTTGAAAGACAGTTAATAAATTGGGTTGTAGTGTTCTTACTGTGCTATGAGGTTTGCACACACTACATTTAATGCTTTAGTATATCCGGCCCAAACACTCCCTCCAAATGCTCCTGGCCCGGCCCCTCTGTCAAATTTTAGAACCCATTGTGGCCCGCGAGTCAAAAAGTTTGCCCACCCCTGACATAAAGTAACACATGTGAGATTTGCAAAAATCGCCTGTGTCCACAAGGCCAAAACAGGCTTAGACACTAAGTGGTTAAGGGTTATCTAAGCACTTTCTATTCGGAACGAATTTATTCGAACCGAATAGAATGTAACGGCCGTTTTGACTGACTCGGACCAGAAACTAATTTCGGGAAATTCACTCATTTCTAGTGACAGGTCTTGCTGCTATAGCTTTGTTCTGAGAAACCTGTGACCAGGTTTCGATGTACTCTGGAACAGGTTTCTGCACCAGAATTCTGGCCTAAGTTGTACCTCATTTTTGTCGCAAATCATTTTAGACAAATTTATCAATGAAATGTAGCAAAAAAAAAGCACGTTTGCGACTCTTTCGGCAAGGGGGCATGTTTTCGCAGGAAAGGAGCATGGTTTAAGACGCGCCAAATCGCCACCATTGTGTGAGACGATAATCCCCCCAGCCACATTTTGTGTTGGTATTATATTGCTTTACCAGGGTTTTATTTATGGCATTCCATTGATGTTATATCTTGACACTTTGTTGTGATAATTATTGTACTGTTTCATGTACACACTATTCACTAGCACTTTCATATTTATCCTTGTTATTATATATTTTCTATACTGGATTCGTATCACATCTCTATTTTATAGTAGCACATTTTTTGATGTGTGTTCCTGGTTTTAGTAATTTATTTCATTAGTAGCTACATGTTGACTTGGAGGGTTGAATTGTAGGTACTATAATAACTTATTTTGTTGTTCACTTGTGATTCTGTTTCTCATGTACCTGTGGGGTACTTTTTAATGGTTTGTAACCAGGTCTCTTTTCTCTTTTGTAAACTCTAATAAAATGCTTGTTATTTCTTCCTATTTTTTGAGTGTATGAGCACACTGTTTTTCCTATGCATTGCTGTCTTTTTGGGAGTGTGGCAATCAGTGCACAAGATTACATTGTGGTGCCAGCCCTATTCTGTTGTTTGAAATTCAACTAAAATAAGCCAACCAAGTGGTGGTGTAAAGTTAGATAATGGTATCTAAAGGTTTCGCCAAATTTATCTAGCATGAGCCACTGTGATAAATTTGTCTGAATTTAAGACAGTATTAGTAAATCTGCCCCACTGTTCTAGAGACAAGAAGGGCAAGGTGTGTATATTTTTCTTATAAAAAGTCTTTGTCTGTTGGATAGAGTAAAAAAAGGCTAAATAAAATCTACTGTGATTCATGGTTTACACAACATAAAAATTGTGATTGATATTTATAGGCCCTGCTACTGACAAAGTGTAAAGTGGGGGTAAAATAGATGATTACTGATTAGCCTAAAATTCTGCTTGTTCTGATGATTATTAAGTGAACTGTACATATAGAATATGATCGTGCATACTTTTCACACTGTCTGAAGGATGTTACACTATCTTAGTCCCATACAGTATAATAGCCACATGGCAAAAAAAAAAAAAAATACCTTAGTGTGAAACAACTTGATTTACTTCTAAGGATACACAGAAGTAAGACTGACAGATTATTCCCAGAGATTATTATCCAATTACTAGGTTATACACAATTCAAGTTTGAGGCCAATATAACTAGATTGCTTGCACATTAACTCATATTGAATTCTATTGATTCATGGAAAAGAAAATGCTGACTCTTTAGTTCTAATATGGCTACAAGAACATACAGTTTAATGTATATCTGTTTCATAATCAAAAGGAAAGGGACCAAAGCTTTTATCTCTAGTTGACTTTCTGCTTTCGGCATATAAAAATATGCAATCGTTTTACGCACTGTAGTTACAGCTACTGCTAAGGTGCGTGTCTTGTAAAGTAATATTTGAAGATACAATGTTGGAATTTTTTTTCTTTATTTTGGCATGTATTTTTATATTCACTTATTGTATTTGCTGTTACTATGCTTTTGTTGTACGCAATTCCATACTTTAATTGCCATTACACCCCTCCTTGGGCTATTTGATGATGTCTGCAGTTTTTTTGTATGCACAAGCTTTGTCTTTATATTGAACTTGTAGCATTGTTTTGTATCAGTAAAGTCACCTCTAAAACATTGTTCCAAAGTAAATAACCCTACTTTTCCTGCCGGTCTTAGTAAACCTCTTATTAGTAGGTTTTTAGCTCTGAAACACATCTTGAGTTTTTATAGAGACATCTAATATAGTATTTTAGTGGTTGTGAATACAATTGTCTCGGCTTTGTGTGTACTTTGCTCCCTTTGTTGTATCTCAGTATTTGCAGTTGTTCTGCACATCTTTCTACCAGTGTCCAATGTTTCTGCCTTTCATTGTATAATTTATGACATTTTATGGGTCATTTTATGTAGATCAGATTTTGTAGGTTTCAGAATGCCCTGCACACTGAGTGTTCTGAGAATGCATAGTGTGGAGAGTGGTGAACTGCCAGTGATCGTTCACATGCTATGGTTCTTGCTGAGAGTATCCACCTGTATAGCAGCAATTCTGACTGCAGGGAGCGCAGATATTGAGATAGTATATATGTTTTACAAAATGCTTTTGTTCATATTTCTCCCCAGTTTTGTTAAACATTGCCCAACAGTGGAAGCTCATAATTTCTTGCTTCACTTATCCTTCTCTTCACTCCTACATTCCTATTTACTAGAACTTTCAATATACCTTAAATCTAAGACTTTAGAGAAGCCCATGAAAACCAAATAAAATGTATTGCTAACTGGAATCCATCAAGAAGCAGACTAGGCGCAGTTGCCAATTTTTTTATGGGTTGTGTGAATATTTGTTATAACCTTGTTCATTAATATATGAACACCAGATGCTCACTGTAATGTGAACATCAAAATAGTATGATTGAGGCTTCATCTATATTCCGGACGAACAGTCCATGGGAGGTTTAGTAGGCTGGTCAGTACAAGCCGGTAATGTAGTTGTTATTGTTGTTTTCTAGCAAAGTCTAATTTGGCCGTTTTATTCTTGAGTGTTAACAGTGGTTTGCATCTTTAGATAAACCTTTTGTATGTACATTAATAAAGGCGTCTCTTGATTGTAGATTTTTACAATGAGATGCCGTGGCTAGATGTTATGAGGGGCTTTGTTATGGAGGTTATGGAGGGGTAGATGTTATGAAGGGGTTTCTCCTTACCAAGGAAAGAATTCTGCAAACATCCACTTTAGTCGCCTACCATGGTCTTCCAAGCCTTTTTGTGTTGCTGAGCGAACCAGTACATTCCTTTTTTTTAAGAATGTACAAAATTGTTGATTCAGCCACCCCTAAAGTTTCTGCTATCTCTCTGATGCTATCAGTCTAATGATGACCTTCTTCACTTGCATTGATACTTCTTTGATCCGCATCTTGAGAATTACCATGAACAGCTACCAAATGCAAGTGCTACACCGGGGATTCAACTCCAGACCTTTTATCTTCTTAATTGTTCATGAAATAATGAAAGAACTGGCAACACCCACTTATCAGTCAATTGTTCAATTACTTTTAAACCTCTTTAAATGGAGGGACTATGTTAAAAAAAAGTCTACACTCCAGTCACATCTTCATTGATTTGTTTCAAATCCATTGTGCTGGCATAGTGTAATGTCGGGGTAGGGAGACAGACAGGTGAGCCCTAATCTACCCGCCACTCAGTCCCTGCCTACTTGCACGGCCCGTCCTAGGCGATGGCGTACAACTGGGCGATGGTCCCTACGCTCAATAATTGCACGACAGACAAACAGACAAGGGTACACAGAAGCTAAGGGAAATGGGGCAGTTGCACACGGCAACACCGTGAGCAACAAAAGTAGTGAAGCCAGGGTCAATTTGAAGCAGAGGTCAATAGTACTAGCAGGAGCAGCAGAGCCAGGAAACCAGACAGAATCACAGGCAAAGGAAGAGCAGGAAATGAAGGTATAAATAGACCGAGGGCGGGAGCTAGGTCCGTCTGGCCAGGCTGTGATAGGTTCTCCCACTCCTCAGCCTACCAGCCTGAGTGGTAGCAGATCGAGTCACTCTATCAGACCTAGGAGCAGATGCAGAATGATTAACCATGGGCGTCGACACAGCAGCTGTGTCTGGCAGATCCTTTACACATAGAGAGGTTAAATTCTGAAAACTGTGTCAATGTTCAAATTCCACTGGACCCAGCTGTTTATTGACTATGTAGAAAAAAAAGGGAATAAAATCCAGCACATCCTCAGTAAAAAAAATTACTTTATTTCAAATCCTTTAAAATCATGTTGACATGTGGACACAGGTCTTTGATGCATATGCATTTTCGAACACACCTGTTCTTACTCATAGCTATGTTATGAGTAAGGACAGTTGTGTTCGAAATGCGTAAATGTCTAAGACCTGTGTTCACAGTTCAACATGATATGAAATTAAGTAATTTATATTCCTAAGGAGGTACTAGATATTATTCCCTTTCTTTCTATATTGGATCGCCCTTGGTTGACCAGCAAGACATCTATGCAATCCAGTAGATTAAAGGACACGACTAGTATATTGAAAGAGGTGGTGAACAATGTCTATAATTTGTTTATATATTGACTATATAGGCATTGGTGGACTAAGGTGGAGCTTCACTTTCAGTAAAGCCATTACACTTCTGCAAACACAATATGTGGCTCTTTTTGAACATTCACAAGTCAAAGGAGCCTTGAAACTATCAACATTCTTTGAATAGAAAGTCAAAACTTCTTGAAGTGAATTTAAAATAGTTGCAAATGTTTAAATCTGAATAAATATAAACAAAAGAAAGTAGATGCACAGAACGAAAATAGTTTAATGTAATTTGTCGACGTGAGATTCTGTTTTGCAAATCTAAACCGTAAATAAAAAATAAAGTATTTGTTATTTTAGTCATCAGGCTGTTCTCAAAGTCCTCAAAGTTTACTCAATTTAATTTGATATTGCTTTTCTACCTGCTGAGCGAATAAAATGCAATTCTTGTGAATAAGCTCATTTTCCCAATTATATATGTGCATAAACAATAAGCTCTGAAGGGGATTCCATCTGTAGGCTTCTGCTTCATTTATAAAGAAAATATCACTTTTCTGACAGGAAGAAGCTTAAAGCCTATTCATAATTTGCTGCAATATGTAAGTAAATTATAAACACACACATGTATATATCAAATATTTAGGCTCTGTTCACACTGCATTATTGTGCTCCGTTTAACATATACACCGGGAAAATCTCACAGTATATACTTTAAACGGAGGCTGTGACAGATGCCTTAGGCTTCATTCACATCTGCGTCAGGGCTCCATTCATGGGTTCCGTTGGAGCTTTCCGTCAGGGGAAACCATGAACTGAACCCTGACTGAAACAAATGGAAACCATAGGATCCGTCTTTTTGATGGAATCAATACCATAGTCGACTGTGCTTTTCATTCCGTCAAAACAATGAAACCCTTAAACAACGGTGACAAATGGAAACCATTTGCACCGTATCCGTCATCATTGAAACCATAGGTTACCGTTTGTTTCAGTCTGGGTTCCGTTCATGGGTTCCCCTGATGGAAAGCTCAGACGGAACCCTAGAATGGAGCACTGACGCAGATGTGCATGAAGACTCATAGTGGCATTCATCACCCGTAGGCTATAATTTATCCATTAAACGGATACGTCATCAACCCTCATGACCCCTTTCATAACATATCCTTTTAAAAGATACCATTATAGTTTATTAATGAAGAATGCCTCTGTTGGGCATCCATTACAGTCTCTGTTGAACGTCTACGTCAGGAAGCTCCAGTGTTGTAATTGTCCATATATGGACAGTTATCATTGCAGCTTCCTGATAAAGCAGAGGGAGACTGTCTAGCCTCTCTGCCTGTACAGTACCTCTTGGATCCAGAGGTACTATGTTATTAGTCCCCTCCAATCACATAAGACCACCCGCATGGTGGCCTGATGGCAAGGAATTCAGAGCTGGATTCCCCGGGTGCATTTGATCTTTGACTGGGGAAGCTACATTACTCGAGCTTCCCGGAGGAGAAACTTGAGGAAAGCTTCAGTCACGTAGTTTCCACTATCACCTGTGTATCCCCCTTTAAAGCGCCAACAAGCTGACTATAAACTCCTTCAAGATCTTATCTCCGCTTGTCGACGCTTGATCACTGCAGCTTTTCTGGGGTAGAACTAGTGACATAACTGCGTAAGCAGACTATCCCTCCATCAGAATTTTGCCGTAAGGGCTTTGTTCCTACTTGTGATCGGTGGTGCTTTGAAGAGGAAACACAGGGAACAGGACAATGGGAGTCCCCGGCGGCTTATCGCTGCTTGGGTTAGCAACGTTGCCGGAGCTTCTTTGGGATAGTCCCAGGGATTTAACTGTCCATATATCCGTATATAGCCACTTACTACACCACATTTTGCAAAGTAAAAATTATGGTTAATGGTTAAATGTGCACAGTTGGGAGAAATTGTATTGTTTCAGATAAATTAAAAAGAAAAACAAATATGTCAAAAATATATGTGAAGATATGGAAGTATGTCTTTTGATCCCACGTGTTGCATGTTGCCCCACTGACTCAAATTTATTTTGTCATGAATAATAATGTGAGCCATAAAATATTGTCCAAAATAGCTTTGGGGATTGTTTAATTTTTTTTTTTTATGTAATCGCATTCAAGCATTAATATCACACTTTCATAGTAGAGGTTTCCATTTTACTACTTGCCAATAAGGTGTCACTGCACTCTGAGTAACTTTGGCAAGCCATCCACTTCTTGGAAGATTAACCACTGTACCAAGTATTTTTGATTTAGAGATAATGGCTTTGTTTTGGTTTGATGGAATCACAGAGCCTTTGAATTTAACTTTTATTTTATCAGAATGATATATTTCAGCAAATGTTTTTTGCGATTAACCTTAATTGTAGCACAATATTCTAGTAAAAACAATGTGGTAACAAATTTAACTCATTTGGTGACTAAGGGGAAAGTTGCTATTCATATGGGGGATCTACAATAATAGAAGACATTTGTATGGGAGAAAATACATTGCCTTACTGGGTCTCAAGCACGCGGCCCCTGAGGCTGTCATCTGCGGCCCGCGGGACACAGAGCCGCTAGTATCGGCTCTGCTCTGGTACTCTGTGAAATCCCTGACATCGCTGTCCATGAATGGACACGAGATGTCAGGGTCTTACCCAGAGCGGAGTCCCAAGCAGAGCGCAAGCATAGGTTCTGCTCTGGCACTTGTGGAATTCCCTGACATCGCTGTCCATATATGGAAAGTTTTAACAGGGTCTTCCCCAGAGCGGAGTCTCGGGCAGAGCGCTAGTATTGGCTCTGCTCCGGGACTCTGTGGAAATCCCTGACATTGCTGTCCATATATGGACAGTTTTGTCAGGGTCTTCCCCAGAGCGGAGTCCCGGGCAGAGCACTAGTATCGGCTCTGCTCCAGGACTCTGTGGAAATCCCTGACATCGCTATCCATATATGGACAGGTTTTGTCAGGGTCTTCCCCAGAGCGGAGTCCCGGGCAGAGAGCTAGCATAGGCTCTGCTCCGGGACTCTGTGGAATCCCCTGACATCGCTGTCCATGAATATGGACAGTTTTGTCAGAGTCTTCCCCAGAGTGGAGTCTCGGGCAGAGCTCTAGCATAGACTCTGCTCCGGGACTCTGGAATCCCCTGACATCACTGTCCACATATGGACAGCGATGTCTAGGGCTTCCCCAGAACTCGAGTGATGTCAGGAGCACAGCTGGAGTCCCAGTAGAAGTGCTAGTAGCGCTCTGCCCGGGACTCCAACTTTGGGGTTGCCGCTGACATCTCTGCCCATATATGAACAGTGATGTCAGGAGCAGAGCTGGAATCCCAGGCAGGGTGTTAGAAGCGTCTCTGCTCCGGGACACCAGCTCTGTGCAAGCCCCTGACATCACTGTCCATATATGGACACTGATATCAGTTGCTTCCCCAGAGTTCCAGGGCAGAGCCTATACTGGTGCTCCGCTCTGGGACACCGGCTCTGGGGTTGTCCCTGACTTCACATTCCGGTCCAGGAGGATCCGATGATGTCACTGTGTATGAACAGTGACATCAGGGGCTCCTCCAGCAGAGGAATCCCTGGCCAAAGTGTCGGCAACGCTCTGGCTGGGGATTCCACTCCTAGAGGGAGCCCAAATGGAGCTATCTACTGGGGGTGTCTGTGGTACTATCTACAAGGGGTGTGTGTGGCATTATCTACAGAGGGCACTGTGGCATTATCTACAGAGGGCACTGTGGCATTATCTACAGTGGGCATTGTGGCTGTAAAGGATCTGCCAGGCACAGCTTCGGGGTTAACTCCCATAATTAATCAGTCAGCACCTGAATCTACATCCCTGAGACTGACTCCAGCTTCCACCACTCAGGCTGGCAGGCTTAGGAGTGGGAGAGCCTATCGCAACCTGGCCAGACTCAGCTAGCTCCCGCCCTCGGTCTATTTAAGCCTGCCCTTCCTGTCCCTCGGTGCTTGTGATTCTTTTCGTGTGGTTTCCTGGCCCAGCTACAGCTCCTTCTATTTTGATCCTGCTCCATACAGACCCTGGCTTACTGACTACTCTTCTGCTCTTCGTTTGGTACCTCGCACACTCCTGGCTTGACTCGGCTCGTTCACCACTCTGGTTGCTCACGGTGTTGCCGTGGGCAACTGCCCCTTTCCCTTGCTTGTATTCCCTTGTATGTTTGTCGTGTTTGTTGTGCACTTACTGAGCGCAGGGACCGCTGCCCAGTTGTTCACCGTCGCCTAGGGCGGGTCGTTGCAAGTAGGCAGGGACAGAGTGGCGGGTAGACTAGGGCTCACTTGTCCGTTTCCCTACCCTCCGTCATTACAGTGGCATTATCTACAGAGGGCACTGTGGCAGTATCTATAGAGGGCACTGTGGCAGCATCTACAGAGGGCACTGTGGCAGCATCTACAGAGGGCACTGTGGCATTATCTACAGAGGGCACTGTGGCATTATGTACAGAGGGCAATGTGGCAGTATCTACAGAGGGCACTGTGGCAGTATCTACAGAGGGCACTGTGGCAGTATCTACAGAGGGCACTGTGGCATTATCTACAGAGGGCACTGTGTTTAAACCTAGCGCTATTATTATAGTAATGTAGTATTATAGTAATATAATGTTATAGTAGTTCAAATAACTAATTAATTAACAATCATTTTGTAATGTATCAAATTTGAAAGTAATGCGGCCCATCAACTTCACATTTTTTCTATATGTGGCCCACTTACCCCGCCGAGTTTTAAACCCCTGATTTAAGGGAAGAGGCAAAACATTTAAAATCCCTGTCACACAAAATTATATGTAGAAATCAGAAATTGTATGGAACCCAGTCGTCAAAATATAGAAAATAACCAAGAATAAGTTGGTAGACCTAATAGAAAGCTAAAAGTCTTGAGAATTGCATGGCATCAGATTACATTTTTCCTTAAAGAGGTTATCTCACAAACCCTCCTACTTTTCAAACTACAGGCATCCACAAAATAAAGCTGTAGAAACTTTTGATCAAGTTGTCTTGAAATTCGTTCTTTTTTATATTTTTCTAATACCTTATCACCCCATCAGTCCACAACTTTTATGTTGCCTGTGGGCAGGCGCAAGTGCTGAATAATATGATAAAAAATGATGCAATAATGCATGTATTTTAACTAGACCATATGTTGCCTTAAGTTTTGAGCAACATTTCTATTCTCCTAATATTTTTAGAGCTAGTATATCATGCTACTCTCTGTCTAAGACTGACCCTTAGCTTTATTTATGTATATGTTATGAATATGTTACAATGTAAATGGAACTATTCTTTGTTTGAGGCACAGGATTGAAAATTATGTGTAATTATTCTATGTTTATGATGAAGAAAATACAGATTGTTATATTGAGACGTATAATTGAGGTTTGTTGTATGTATTGTGTGTGTGCTGCACCTTAGTGTATGATTTCTTAATTGTGCATTGAACATGAAGAAAATACTAATTATAGCACTGAATTTGGCTGCTCTTTGTTTTGTGTGTATTTTTTTCTTAATTATGGAGTAAAATTAAGATCCTAAGAATGCTATGCTAAAGGCTATGGACACCGTTGAACTGAATGTTATTTATTGTTCATTTGCTTTTAAGCAATGTTCTAAATAATATTCATTAAAAATCTCCTTCCATTTTGCTGTTGTTGAGTATGTGCAACCGTGGTATGTAGCTGAAGGTTATGCTGATTCTGACATAGATCCAACAGAACACTGCTCCTGTCTGTGTCGGCTCTCTCTACTCTCCCCTCCCTTCTCTTGATGTTAGAGATTGCAGCTTGGAGGGGTAGAAGGATGTACACAGCAGATCAGAGTGTGGAGAGGGAGGGAAGCATCCCAGGAGGTCAAAGCACACAGGCTGTCAGTATCAGAATATAGATAAGAAGGAAAGCACAAAGGGAAGTCTGCAGGGAGAGGAGTGAAAGATCATACAGACTGTGTAGCACCCTCATCGGACTCTGCAATGGAGGAAGGAAGGTGCTCTGTGCAAGCACAAGGGCAAAGAGATCCCTCATGGGCTTTAGAAGAAAAAAATGTACAGGAATGAAGCTGTACAGCAATATCCTGGACATGCAGACCTCACATCCAGCATGTATTACTGAAAACATCATGCCCACATGGGAAAAGTCTGAAACTAGGAACAGGTTGCAAACTGAATATAAGAGGGGCTGAAAATTAATGAACTAATGAAGATAGCCACCTGAAACTTAGAACATATTTGTTAACTGCAGGTACCCAATAACATATGTAAAAATATTTTTTTCCATGTCAAGGTTGTCCATAGCCTTTAACTTTTAACTCTAATAGGCTTGTTAAAACAATGGATCATCTCAGATCTGTTAATAGATATTTCTATGAGATTAAAACTGAGGTAAAAATAAATCAGTATCCATCATTGCCTCTGACCTACTTTGTTTCTGGGTTATGTAAAAAAATGTAATCCACTACACTCTATTTATCAATTGGGGACAGATTCTGCATCTGATAATCAAAAAAATAAAATGTTGCTTTTGTTTTTAATACATTTTCAAACCTGTTTCCATTGACTACTATTGACTACAGTATTTCTGTCTATCTTGTTTGGGAGGGCCAAGAAGCTTAGCTTGGTCATCATACAATATATGAACAAAAGTATTGGAACACACCTCTTAATCATTGAATTCAGGTCTTTCATTCAGTCCCATTGCCACAGGTGTATAAAATCAAGCACCCAACCATGCAGTCTGCCTATACAAATACTTGTGAAAGAATTGGTCGTTCTAACTGAATTTGAGCACAGTAGGGTTTGTCCACACGTAACAGAATTTCTGCAGAAAATTTCTGCAAATTTTGTGCCCAGTGCAACTTTTCTACTCCAGTTTTCTGGGTGAGGTTAATAAATTTCCCTATTGAGTCTTAAGGAGTGCATACATCCTTGCGGCAAAGTGCATTTTGTCAAAATAATAAATATCCATATGCCACTGGTGTTTATGGCACGCCTCAGCTAGCAGTTGTGTGTGCTTTCAAGGAAGTTTTATGGTTGTAACATTGACATTAAAGTAGTGATATACAACAAGTAAAAGGAGAACTTAGGTGGCTGAAATATTTGTTGTTAAACGGAAAAGCAAAGGATGCATGAAGACAGTTTACATATACACATTTTTATAATGATTTCACAGAACAAGAACACTAAATGTGTTAACCTTAGTATAAGTAAATCCATATATTTTCTCTGCCTTACAATACTTATAAAAATACTACAAATATGTTGTATTCTGAAATTAGATGACATTTGTAATGTTTTATATCAATAAAATTGAATGCTGTCAATGAGACATACAACTGTTTTTTTTAATGCAAATTTAACAAAAGTACTCATTATGCAAATGTTTCCATCCCTATCTTTCCTCTTATCATAACATATTCTGAGATGTGTGGCGCGAGAAAAATAGCTTTAAAAAAAAAAATTCTTTTTCGAAGTGGTTGTCATGTGAATTGCAGCCTGTCAAGGGTTTGTCTAGCATGTCGTGCTATTGTATTAAATAGGTTTCATGAGAAATTGTAGCCCTTAACCAAATTCAAGCAGAGGAAAGGGTAGAATCATTTGTACAACTCAAACTGTTATTAAATCAGAAAACATTATAAAATGCATAAACCAATGGGTAAAATTCAAAGAAATATTAATTACCTCTTTATGTATTTTTGACCGTTGAGTTTGTGCTAACTTTCCAATATGTTCATGCCAATTTTTCTCTCGATATAGTATCGTTTCTTGAAGTGGTAAGTCTCAACAGCAATTTATATAATCCGAATATACAGTAACCCATTTTCAATCTTCAACACAGATTAATATCACCATAGACAACAGTCCATAAACGCATGCTTAAATACTAAGCCAATACGAAGAGATCATGCAGGACAATCACAAAGGTCCAATAAAAACATCAATGCTTTATTAAATTAATGATTAAATACATATATCAAAGAACAAGAGAACATGCACAGACCTACAAAACACACAAGATGTTGGATCACCCTGGTATAATACAATAAATGCATAAATGAAAAAGGTATATGTACAAATAATGTAAAGTATCAAAACAAATGCATACACCATATATCAGAAAATGTATCAAGACCCCAGCATAAGCGTATTAGTGAAGATGTCATCCCAGGTATAGAGTCATACCAATGGAGAGGAACAAATGCCCAGGCTGAATGTGTTTGATTTTGCATTTTTCTTCATGGTAAATTTAGAAGATTAGAATAATTGCATTCAGCAGTTTCTAATGATAATGGTGACATTGATACACTTGATTTGCCATGGCAAATATAATAATATATTTTTCTCACTATTAGCAATTGTGGCAGCCTGAAGGGCTACTCTAGGTTTCCAAACGGCATTAATCACAGCACAACCCCACATTATTCAGATTTTAGTCATACACACTACTCTTTTAATCTCAGATCCTCAGATGCGGCAGTCAATAGCGAGCGCCGCATCTCAATGGTTTTAGAGGGAGGGGGCCCTCTCTCTCACCACAATGCCACCCTGCAATGCGATCGCAGGGTATTGGTGGTTTCCATGGCAGCCGGGAGCCTAACAAAGGCGCCCAGGTCTGCCACTGGTTGATGCCTGTTGGCATGGCCTAACCGGTGCCTGTCTGTTTTATACTGACAGCCAGTAATACACTGCAATATAGAAGTATTGCAATGTATTATAAAAGCAATCAGATGATCGCACAGTAAAGTCCCCTAGTGGGACTAGAAAAAAAGTTTAAAAAAAAAGTTTCATTCATTTTATAATAAATAAATAAAAATCCCAAGTGAAAAAAAATTAAAAGCCCACTTTTTCCCCTTACAAAATGCTTTATTATATAAAAAAAAAGTTAAATACTTACACATATTTGGTATCACCGCGTCCATAACAACCCCACTATAAATCTATTACATTATTTAAGCCGCACGGTGAATGCCGTTAAAAGATCTCAACCTCCCCTTCTGAATATGTTGCTCTCAATTTGCAACCCCTTCTGGTCAAATTTAAAATGAAAATAATGGCTTGGTGTAAATTATATCTGACAGTTGTGGGTAGGGTCAATCTTATTAAGATGATCCTAATGCCACAATTATTGTATATTTTACATAACTCCCCTGTATGGATCTCATTACGCAACTTTTATTATATTAATGCACTTTTTAGGGACCTAATATGGCGGAAGGGTCGCTCAAGAATTAGATTAGAAATTCTACAGCGCGCAAAGCATGACGGCGGTCTGGCTCTACCCAACCCTTGGATATATTTTCTTGCCTCCCAATGTCAGCACTTTAAGGGGTGGGGGGAAATTATATCAAAGGCATCCAATGGATCGATTCTACAGGCACAGTTTGGACCATCTGTTTTATTCTCAGTATTGGAGGCAGGTCACTCTATGTTGGCGGGCAGGAATACGCCCACATATACACTAATGCGTAAAGTATGGGATAAAGTCCGAGCTATTAGAGATATGGGGGTTTGCACAATTTTTACACCTTATGGGAGAATAAGGCACTTCCGGAATTCTTCTCTCTTGAAGGATTTGAGGGTTGGAAAGCAAGAGGCATCCTTTATGTCTCCCAGTTGCTCCAGGAGGATGTATTTAAAACTTATCAACAGATCCAAGAGGAGTTTGAATTACCTCGAAATTCCCTCTATCAATACTTACAGATAAGACATGCTTTTGATGCCCAGAAGAAGGCGGTGGATTTGGCAATACACGCAGATGGGGTGTTGTCTGTTTTACATACCGGGAGTGTTACATCGGGGGTTATTTCACATATTTATCAGTTGTTGATCAGTACATTTTTTGATAAATACCCCCTGATGGCTTCTAAAAAATGGGAAAGAGATATGGGTCCCATCTCTGAAGAACAATGGATAGATATTATGAAAGCAGTTCCGAATACTTCTCTTAGTGAGGCTGGGCGCCTTTCTCAATTATATATTATCCATAGAGTATACAGGACTCCTAAATTTCTTTTTCATATTGGGGTAAGGAGTGACTCGAAATGCCCCAGATGCGCGGAAGAGGAGGCTGACCATATGCATATGTTGTGGTCCTGCCCACAGTTAACCACGTACTGGATGAATGTACTGAAGGTGATAGACCTGTGTTGCAAGGGACTCCTATGGAATGCGTTTTGGAATGTATTATGGACACCCCACCCTCTACTTTGGAGCGGTTGGCTATTGTAAGGTTGCTATATATAGCTAGAAAACTAATTGCTCTACATTGGATACAAGGCGCCCCGCCGACTAGGAGCGAATTCATTGCAAAAGTGAATAAAATGATTGTATTGGAAAAGGTTGTCTATGTAAAGCGCAAAATGCTTAAAAAATTTGAATCCATATGGGGACCATGGGTAGGGGTAATGGAATCTGTATTATAAAATTTATTCAGGGACTCTGTATGACCGCCAGCCTTTACACGGTATTGGGGTTATGTATATAGATGTGGGATAAGGAGAAGGGGGAAATATATGCCATATATTATATCTGTTTTGTATTATACATGCTTGTACATGATTAAGCTACTTGACATTTGGAAAATGATCTGTCTCATGTACCTTGTATTTTGTGAATAATGTATTCGATATTTGGTACAATTTCTATTTCATATACTATCTAATTTGGAATTTTGTGACGGTGCCTGGTGGGAGGGTTTGGGATAGGGTTTGTTTAGTATGTTTTGTACTATATAATTTTGAAACTTCAATAAAAAAATTATATGATTTAAAAAAAAAAATATAAAATAAAAAAACAAATACCAGAAATGCTGTTTTCTGTTCATCCTGCCTTAAAAAAAATGTGCAAAAAAGTGATCAGAAAGTAGTATGTACTCCAATATGGTGGCAATAAAAACTACAAGTTGTCCAGCAAAAAATAAATAAAAAAAGTTATGGCTCCTAAAATATGGCGACACAAAAACAAATAATTTTGAAAAAAAGTGTTTTTACTAGGCAAAAGTAGTAAAACATAAGAAGACTATATATATATATATATATATATCGCCGCAATTGTAACGGCCCTCTGAATTAAGTTGTTATGTTATTTATACCCCATGGTAAACAGCGTAAATTTAGGACGCAAAAAGTGTGGCGAAATTGCTGTTTTTTTTTACCCCTCCCCCCCCCAAAAAAAGTTAACAAAAGTTAATCAATAAATTATATGTATAAGAGTTATATCTATATCTCCCCACTGTTGGATTCGCAGCTACACTGCTCATTACTGCTGTATAATCTCCTCCATGCTTCTGCAGCTTCTATGTATGGGACAGATAGAGATAGGAGTGAAGGAAAAGTCTCCTGAAACAACAGGTATGCTTTAAAGGGGTTGTCCGAGATACCAACATTTTTTCAAAAACTCTGTCATACATTACCCCTTATAAAGATAACCTAAATAAAGCATTATTTTAAAAAAAAATTCTACTTAGCACATTTCTTCTTTGAATTCAGCACAGTTTGTTTACATGCAGTTCAGCTCTGGTTTGTTGATCTTTCCTTGTTATGAAACTTTTTTCCCGTGCACGCTCATTGCAGGCTGCAATGAGCGTGCACGTACCTTCCAAGAGTTCATGTGAGCTGTCCTTGCTCCTCCCGCTGACCTCCTTCACTGGACTTGTCTCCTTGCTGACATTCTTGAAGGATGGTGAGCAAATGTTCTCCTCCCCATTATGTTTTTCACATTTATGTTTTCTTTCTCTTTTCAGGTCTATAAACCTCTTCATGTCTACCCTAACGCTCGTCCACCCTCTTCTATCTCATGTCTCTCTCCACTAAGGCTATGTTCACACAGAGTTTTTTTGCCGGAGGAATATCTGCCTCAAAATTCCGTTTTGAAGTTTGCGGCAGATTTACCTCTCCCTGCACGTTGATTTTTGCGTCATTTTTCCCGGAGTTTTTTGTGCGCTGTTTGCGGCTTTGTTTGCGGTTTTGTTTGCCGCTTTGTTCGGGCCGTTTTTCGCTTCGTTTATCTTGGCGTTTTTTGCTTGTTTGTTTGTGTCTTTTTTTGCTGTGTTTTCCGTTGCGTTTATCGTAGCCTTTTTCGTATTGTTTCTTTTTTTGCATCGTTGTTTGCGGCTATTTTTGCTGCGTTTTTCGTTGCGTCTTTCGTGGCGTTTTCCCAGTTGTTTTTCGCGGTGTTCTTTGCCTCTTTGTTTGCGGCTTTTTTCGCAACGTTTTCCGTGGCGTTTATCGTAGCCTTATTTGCGTTGTTTTTCGCCTCTTTTTTTGCGTCGCTGTTTGCGGTTTTTTTCGGCGTTTTTCGTTGCGTCTTTCGTGGCGTTTTTCCTGTCGTTTTTCGTGGCGTTTTTTGCCTCTCTTTTATTGCGGCTTTATTTGCGATGTTTTTCGCGGCGTTTATCGTAGCCTTTTTGGCGTTGTTTTTGCGGCTTTTTTTGCTGCGTTTTTCGCGTCGTTTTCCGTCATGTTTTTCGCCCACGGCAATTGAGCGCCGCGGGCATAAAACAACGGAAATACGCTTTCTCTGCCTCCCATTGAAGTCAATGGGAGGTCAGAGGCGTAAACGCCCGAAGATGGAGCATGTCGCTTCTTTTTCCCACGAGGCAGTTTCACTGCTCGCGGGAAAAAGACGCCGACGCCTCCCATTGAAATCAATGGTACGCATTTTCGGGCCGTTTTTTTACAAGTTTTGCTACGCTGTTTCCGCTTAAAAAAAATAAAATAAACATCCCCGTAATTTCAGCAGTTATGGACGCCCTCGTGTGAACATACCCTAACAATGTAGGCTTAGATACAGGACCCCAGAAGATCTTATCCAGTTCAGGACCGGGCTATTTTGCGCCTTCAGGACCAGATACCGTTTAGCCATTTTTAGCACGTGTTCGTTAAATGGCTCTAACTTTTTTATTTGTTGGGCTAACGACGTGATTTTTGCGATGTTTTTTCCGTAGACAATGCAGGTTTCATTTTTTATCGTTTTTATACACACCTTTTTTGCCATTTTAGAATTTTCTTTCATAAAGTTTGAAAATAATAGTAAAAAAAAAAGCTTTTTTACGTTTCAGCAATTTTTTTTGGGTAATAACATAGTTTTACCCTAAAATATACCTTTTATTTGTGATCGTCATTGTCTACCGTAAATTTTTATATATTACATGTCTATATTAGGGTACTAGGGTCAGCGCTAGCGTTACAACAATGATTGGCGGGGGGAACGGTATTTTTTTGGGGTGGGTATTTTATGTGTATTTATTATTGTATTTTTTTTTGCTCTTTACTTTACTATTTTTTTTTTTACTATGGTCTGTCCCCCAAAGGTCAGAAAAGACCTTTGGGGAACTTTATATATATTTTTTCTTTCTTTTACATGTTTTTCCACTGTAACTGGAGCTGCACAGCAGCCCCAGTTACAGGGGAAATCAGCCCTCTCATAGTGACGATTGTCACTAATAGGGCTGTGCTGGGTCTAGTAAGACCCAGCAACAGTCTGTAAGTAACGGCACCCGGTGATCATGTGACCAGTCACATGATCACCAGGAGGAATAGAGACAGCGGCGCGGGGCCGCTGTCTCTATTCCTATACACAGCGTTCATTGAGCGCTGTGTAAAAAGACATCGGAGAAGAAAGAAGCAGCTAAAGCTGCTTCTGTCTTCTCCTCAGGGTCCCCGGCAGTCACTGACAGCCGGAGACCCGACATTCAGCTGCCCGATCACGCGGGCAGCAAGTTAAAACCCGAGCCGTAGAAAGTCTATGGCTCGGGTTTTAAGGACCCGTCCCTGACCGCTGGCCGTAAAAATACAGCCAGCGGTCGGGAACCAGTTGTTAAACAGTGTACGGTGTCCCGCGGGCCGCAGATAACAGCCTCAAGGGCTGCATGCGACCCGTGTGCTGCATCGTGTTGTATAATTCCCTATCAAAGCCTACTATGTGTAGGCTTTGATAGGGGAAGAACTAAAAGTACAGAGGTCACTGTACCTTTCTAGTCCGCGGGTGCCGTCCCTCTTCACTTTTTTCACTGTGAACACGCATAGGCGCGTTCACAGTGAAAAGATGCATAGGCTGGGCGGGCGGGCACGCGCAGAAACGTCACGTCTCCAGTGACGTGTCGTGTCCCATCCGAGGTCTCGCTGGGGCGAGACCATGTGATCGGGACACGACACGACAGTGGAGGAGGAAGAAAACGTGACGTCAGAAGACATGTGATCGGCAGAAAAGAGCTGCCAGAACGGAGAACAGAAGCAAGATTGCACAGGTAAGTATATTAGGGAATACTTAATGTGTGCATTGTGTGTTTAACTTCAAAATAAAAATATATCTCGGACAACCCCTTTAAGTAGATAATAAAACACGTTTAATGTTGAACATAGAACTTCATATACTTTGTACAACAGTTTTGTGTTTGGTAAGCTTTAGAATTGTGTACGGGAATCCTTATTACACTGTTAATTCATTTCATACAAGTTTAGAATGCATACAATATATTTTATGCTGCCTTTTAACATGTAATATATATTAATAATCTTTTTCCACCAAACAAGGTTTCTGTATGGACACATGTGATAATAATGGACACAAAATGTCATGTGTGATGTCATAGATCCATAATAATAAAAATATATATGGTCTTGAGGCTGGCACACAGAGAACTTTCCCTTAGGCGTGCACCTTTTGTTCTATTTATGACTTCTTCCAAATCAAAATCAGTGATGTTCTAAACTGTCAAATAGCAAAATAGTAATACTAATAATGAGAGACCTTGCTCTATAGCATTAACAAACTCTCCTAAACTTTATTTTACTTCAACTGACAATAAATTCCAGGCAGTCTATCCAAATTTTATAGCAACGTCTTGTATCTGTCCCTCAAAACACAGTGTCAGCTTGCATATTTCATGAGCGCCGGATCCAGGGCATCATAAAGATGTAGATATCAGGCTTTGGGCAATATAATATGAAGTAATGAAGCAATGAATCTTGGAGCAGCCAGAGATGAAATATACTGTAATATAAAAAACAAAATGCGGTGGCTGCAATTAAAATGCTGTTCATTTTTTGAGGGAGATATATGTCACCAAAACTTACATAGCCTCAGTTAAATACTGATCACTGGTAAAATAAGAAGATGATTATACAGTTGATTAAAATGATTATATAAAAGTTGTGACAATATGCCAAGGTATACAATGGTATACAATGGCTTTTTTGTTTACTCTCTATGTTATGGCCCATTTTTACTTAAAGGGGTTGTCCGAGATAACATAATATTTTAAATGACACCATTAAATCATTTAAGTAAAAAAAAAAAATACATTTGTAATATACTTACGTTTTCCAAAGTGGCCCCGTTTCCAGATCCTGCCGTCGGGAACTAGATTGTTGACGTCTCTCTCTGCTCCGGCTCTGCCGCGTTGTTGATCTTGAATTCTTGCCGGGTACACGACACGTCACTTGTGACGTGGTGTATATTGGCTTGTTCTGTTGTAACGCGCATGCGCGGCCCCTGCTGTTATCTCGAGAACAGCAGGGACCGCGAGAACAGCAGTGACAGCGCATGCGCGTTACTGCATGTGAAGCAGAAGAAGCCGATATACACCATGTGACAAGTGACGTGTCGTATACCATCCGAGGTCTCTCTGGTGCGAGACCATGTGATCGGGATACGACACGACAGTGGAGGCGGCTGAAAAGGTGACGTCAGAGCTCAAGTGACCAGAAGGAAGAAGCAGCCAGAGCGGAGAACAGAAGCAAGATTGCACAGGTAAGTATATTATGCAATTTTTAATATGTGTAATGTATTTCTAAATGTACTTAAAAAAAAAATCTCAGACAACCCCTTTAATATTGACCCACCTGTAACATACTTCAGTGCGCCTAGAAAGATGAGAATTAATACCAGTAATATAAAAGACACGTGGTAGGTGTGGGGCCCTGTTACTGATTTTGAATTGGAGCCCAGGAGTTTAAATTATACCTCTGTAATAAATATTAATTTAATTTCAATAAGATGGATACATGCAATTAAGATCTCATATTAATTAACATTATCAGTTCAAGTAAACTCCTACTATAATATTTAAAGTACGGTTTTATACAAGAGTATGTTTTGAACTAATATATTGCATAAAAGAAGGTAAAATCTAACAGTAGCCCCCTCACATCGAAGTCTATAAGTTATACATGTATATGAATATATACGTTTATCAACAAAGATTAGTACTGTTATATTATATTACCCCAGTTTTTTCAGATCCAATCGAACCCCAACAGAGGCCATGTTTATGATCTAAATAGTTTCATTAAAATAATAATTAGCATGTATTTTCTCTACGGAAAAACCATAAAGGCTATGTAGACCATTGAAGGACAATTTTTATTATTATTTTTTTAATAAAAAGGTCAATCAGTGATTAGTGCAACTTTCTGAATAGTTTTCAAAAACGTTTTACTTTTTTAGATACAGCTGCTATGTATTCTCTATACATAGCAGCTCTATCTAGCTCTAAATGCTGCTACCGTCAGGTTCAGTAAAAGCGGGTCCTGAGTGTGCTTGACACGCAGGATCCACCTGTAATCTATCATATCTAAGTTATGAACACTGAACCCATCAGATCCGCGGGACTGACGGATTCAGGTCATAGTGAACGATACAGCTGCTCTGTATAGAGAATACAAAGTAGCTTTATCTCAAAAGGTAAACCACATCTTTGATAAAAACTATTTTGAAACTTGCACTAATCACACTGACTGACACACACACACACACACACACACACACACACATATATATATATATATATATATACACTGTATATATAAAAAATTGCGCTTCAAAGGTCTACACGCTGTAGCCTTTAATACTTGACTTGTTGGGGTTCTTTGAGAGCTGGATTAAGAAACCCTCCATTATCCAATAGAATATGTTTATTATAAATATTAGCCTGTTATAACTTTATTTTACCCTGTAATGTTTTATTAACACTACTATGTGTGGTTACATAACACTTTTTTTTTTATTGCGGCTGGTTTTATGTTGTCCGCAAGAATGTGTATCCTTTCATAATATATATGATGCTTAGACATAAGACTAGAAAAAACAAAAAATTTTTAGAAAAACTTGATCTCATGACTCCTTTTTCTCTGATGACCTTTATATTTCATGAAAGCAGACAACCTACAGTAGTCTAACCCAACAATGACCGCCTTCATGCCACTTTGTGCATTTAATCACAAGTTTATAACTAAAACTTTGATCCAAGTAAGGGTTGCACACAAAATAACCTTTAAACATAATAGATAAAGGTATGCAAAGTTTTTTATATATACAGCACATGTCTACATCTGAGCATGTGCTCTGAAAACTGCTTAAACAGCGAGCATGCAACATATATTTAGTGATCTTTTCTATACTTTTTGTGTTACTATAAATGTACATTCTTATCATTCTCCTTTTTTAAAAATCTTTAATAAAAAAACATTTTCACTATAAATATCACCCCAGCAAACAATTAAAGCACACATAAAACAACTATCTTAAAATCTGTGTAGCAAATTCATTTGCGCTAACATGCTTATTTGTATACAGGCATGTTTCTAAAATCTGAATTTCAAGGCTTTGCAACCAAGTATTAAAAAAACTATTGATAAATAACAAAATACTTTTGAAGTCCTAGAATTGTGCGAGTTCTGTATAATAAATGTTGTAATCCTAACAATCCTAATTTAATAGATTTTTTAATATTCTGTTATTACAGTGTATATTTACTTTTAAACAGTGTTTTAATTCTTTTACCTAGATTTAATGAACCCAGTCAGCCTCTATTATGGTGCAGATGATTCACTAATATGCTGGCTTCATAGCTGAAATCTCACAGCATACCTTGCTTGCTCAATGTCTACCCAGAGCTAGTACTGGTGAGTTACATTCAGTCTTTATATAAAGCACTGTACAATAATCTAGAAAAAACTCTAAAATTCTAAGAGCCCAGCTAAATGCATCTGACAACAAGCTTGTCAGCAGCTGCCAATAAGCACCAGCAAAATTGTGACTATAATTTAAGCTGTAACTAAGGCATCATTTACAATAGCGTAATATACGCGCGTGCTTTTCACGTGTGTCGTACGCACCTATATTAGGCTATGGGGCAGTGCAGACAGTGCGTGAATTTTGCGCAGCGCGAGTGCGTTGCGTAAAACTCACGACATGTCCTTTCTTTGTGCGCTGTTCGCGCATCACGCACCCATTAAATTCAATAGGTGCGTGAAATCCACGCAGGTCGCACGGAAGCACTTCCGTGCGAACTGCGTGATTCGCGCAACAGCTGTCAAACTCTGAATGTAAACAGAAAAGCACCACGTGCTTTTCTGTTTACAAATATCCAAACAGAGTGTCAAAATGATAGCGGCTGCGAGAAAATCTCGCAGCCGCGCATCATACACTGATGAGACACGCAGCTGTTAAGTGCCTTTTGCGCACGCAATACGCCACATTTTTTGAGTGCGAGAAACACACACGCTCGTGAAAATAAGGCCTAAGGGTCATTGCGACATACACTACCGTTCAAAAGTTTGGGGTCACCCAGACAATTTTGTGTTTTCCATGAAAACTCACACTTATATTTATCAAATGAGTTGCAAAATGACTAGAAAATATAGTCAAGACATTGACAAGGTTAGAAATAATGATTTTTATTTCAAATAATAATTTTCTCCTTCAAACTTTGCTTTCGTCAAAAATGCTCCATTTGCAGCAATTACAGCATTGCAGACCTTTGGCATTCTAGTAATCGGGAGAAATTTCACCCCATGCTTCCAGAAGCGCCTCCCACAAGTTGGATTGGCTTGATGGGCACTTCTTGCGTACCATACGGTCAAGCTGCTCCCACAACAGCTCTATGGGGTTGAGATCTGCTGACTGCGCTGGCCACTCCATTACAGATAGAATACCAGCTGCCTGCTTCTTCCCTCAATAGTTCTTGCATAATTTGGAGGTGTGCTTTGGGTCATTGTCCTGTTGTAGGATGAAATTGGCTCCAATCAAGCGCTGTCCACAGGGTATGGCATTGCGTTGCAAAATGGAGTGATAGCCTTCCTTATTCAAAATCCCTTTTACCTTGTACAAATCTCCCACTTTACCAGCACCAAAGCAACCCCAGACCATCACATTACCTCCACCATGCTTGACAGATGGCGTCAGGCACTCTTCCAGCATCTTTTCAGTTGTTCTGCGTCTCACAAATTTTCTTCTGTGTGATCCAAACACCTCAAACTTCGATTCGTCTGTCCATAACACTTTTTTCCAATCTTCCTCTGTCCAATGTCTGTGTGCTTTTGGCCATATTAATCTTTTCCTTTTATTAGCCAGTCTCAGATATGGCTTTTTCTTTGCCACTCTGCCCTGAAGGCCAGCATCCCGGAGTCGCCTCTTCACTGTAGACGTTGACACTGGCGTTTTGCGGGTACTATTTAATGAAGCTGCCAGTTGAGGACCTGTGAGGTGTCTATTTCTCAAACTGGAGACTCTAATGTACTTGTCTTGTTGCTCAGTTGTGCAGTGGGGCCTCCCACTTCTCTTTCTACTCTGGTTAGAGCCTGTTTGTGCTGTCCTCTGAAGGGAGTAGTACACACCGTTGTAGAAAATCTTCAGTTTCTTGGCAATTTCTCGCATTGAATAGCCTTAATTTCTAAGAACAAGAATAGACTGTCGAGTTTCACATGAAAGCTCTCTTTTTCTAGCCATTTTGAGAGTTTAATCGAACCCACAAATGTAATGCTCCAGATTCTCAACTAGCTCAAAGGAAGGTCAGTTTTATAGCTCCTCTAAACAGCAAAACTGTTTACAGTGGTGCTAACATAATTACACAAGGGGTTTCAAGTGTTTTCTAATCATCCATTAGCCTTCTAACACAGTTAGCAAACTCAATGTACCATTAGAACACTGGAATGATGGTTGCTGGAAATGGGCCTCTATACACCTATGTAGATATTGCATTAAAAACCAGACGTTTGCAGCTGGAATAGTCATTTAGCACATTAACAATGTATAGAGTGTATTTCTGATTAATTTAATGTTATCTTCATTGAAAAAAACTGTGCTTTTCTTGCAAAAATAAGGAAATTTCTAAGTGACCCTAAACTTTTGAACGGTAGTGTAAGTAAATCAATGTATTTAAGAAGTTAGTTAACTTTGTATGCTGATTATATATAAACTTTAAACTTGTGTTCAGAGGTGGATATATTCTCTGAACTGTAGTTTCACCACTAGAATCTACACATGTACGCTAGGGAACTACTTTTAAACCTTTAGCGACATTGGAGATATCTACAATCCCGGTCGTTTAAGCCAACAGATGCCGCGGTCAATAGTGACCACAGCATTTGAGCTGTTAGACACAGGGCGTAGGCTCCCTCTGTCCCCAATCGCCCCGCCCCACGTGACGAGATCGCGGTGTAACGACAAGTTGGCATGGCAGCTAGAGGCCTAGTAAAGGGTTTAAAAGGAGAGCACAGAAAAAGGCAACAAATAAATCACTATAAATAAAATGAAAAACTTTTCAATTTTTCACGTAAAATTAAAAAAATAAAATGAAACATAATTGGTATTGCCACGTCTGAAAAAGTATTAACTATCAAGATATTACATTATTTGACCCGCACAGTGAGCGCTGTGGGAATAAAAATCACAGTGCCAGAATTGCTGTTTTTTGGTCAGCTCGTTTCACAAAAATATAGAATAGAAGGTAAACAAAAATCGTATCTATGCCAAAATGGTACCAAAAGAAACAACAGATTGTCTTGCAATAAGCATCACTCACACAGCTTCATCAGCGAAAAAATAAAAAAGTTATGGGTCTCAGAATATGGCGACACAAAATATTTTTTTTTTAACAAATGTTATTTATTTTGTTGTAGTAAAATACAAAAAAAATATTTCAATTTTACCGTAATCTTACTGACCCGCAGAATTAAATGAACACTTGATCTTTACCATGCAGTGAACACTGTAAAAATTGAAGCCCAGAAAAATATGGTGGAATTACCTGCTTTTTTAAATTGTATAATTTATTTTTACGGTTTTCAAAACATTATATGGTACATTAAATGTTTTTTTCTTAAAAAAATACGGCTCGTCCCGAAAATAACAAGCCCTCATATGGCTATGTTGATGTAAAAATAAAAACCTATGGCTCTTGGGAGGCAAAGATCATAAAAACAAAACATAAAAATTTAAAATTGAGGGTTAAAACTATTTTGTAATATATTGTTATGATCTGAATCTTTCCATTAAGATGCTTGTCTCTTAAGTCTGATTAGGAGTACCCAGGTGCCCTGAAACACAAAACATTGTGAGAATTTTTTTTTCTCTAATACAGCTTGTTTTGTAGAAAACGTTATTGTCTCCATTGGAGATATCTCTTTGGAGGGGTCCTTTGTTTTTATGGTCTAACATGATCCCTCTCCTGACTGAAAAGGGGTTTTCCCATCACAGAAAGTGATCGCTTATGATTAGTGGGAGTCCTAGAGGTCTGACCTAAAAATGAAGGGGTCCCTACACAGATTTTTCCTACACAGGGGCGTCAGTCAGTGGCAGGGAATGTCCCTGTGCAGGAAAAACTATGAGATATGCCTTCACTTTCTCTAATGGGAGAAACTTTTTAAGTGTGAAAGCGATTCTAATAGATCAGAAAAACTACTGGGAAATAAACTTGCTCTGCTGTTCCATGGGCAAATGGAGATTCAGGGCACAAAGTGGGGATTTACTGCTTTAGTATCAAAATCACTCCCTCTCATAAAAAAAATTGTTCTGTGTACAGTAATTCCCTTATGTGCATGTATAGGTGAACCCACATTTCAAACCTTGTTTCTATGAGTTTTCGATACATAGACATTGTGTAAATATATACAACATTGTTTACAGCTTTATTCATATTGCCACAGACCAGTTAATATTTCAAGATGTTGTTAGCAGAAATGAGCCAACCAGATTGAATTTATAACCTTTTACAGCCCATCTGCTGTTCCATTATTCTGTACTATGATGTGCAAACATATGCTTATAAGTTGAGGTTTTCTGCCGATTCACAACTTGGTACCTAAATGAAACACCATACACAGAGCCTCTGAAATAAAATGATGTGCCTTATAAAAGTGTTGCATTATCATGTCAGTTTTCATGGTCTAATAAAGTCCATGGCTCTCAGGTCACCTTTGGTAACTTCGCTAAAATTTAGATTATACATTGACACTGAAAAAATGTCTTTCCGGCTAAATCTGTAGTCAACAAATAAATTCACTTTTCATTTAGTACATATTTGTTCATTAAGAAGTGTTGACATTTCCTTTTGTAACTTTTACTGTGATTCTTTTCAATTTTTTTTATCATATAGCAACGTTATTCCTTACTTGACATATGGACTAGATTTTCTTTTTGTTTTTAAAGAAAGATAATATAATTGGCTACAGAAGACATTGTTAGAGCTTCACTATTACCTGAACTAGTGGGCTCCACTGCCAACCTCTAGCCTTATAAAGTCCAAATAGCTAATGCCATGACACCAGGACACCCATTTTTAAAAAATCAGATTACGATTAAGCCTCATTGGGTCTTTTCCAAACCCCAACATAGAAAATAACAAACTTGTATGTGTACCCCAAATACTTACTTATTTATAATATTATTTTCCAACAAGATACAACTTCAAGGTAAATTATTATTATTATACAAGCAGTTGAGATTTTTCTGTTATCCTTTCATGTATTTAATATGTTCATTTTTCTTTTTTTGGATTGGTTAAGTAATTTTGGGTCTCAAGAATGGTAAAATACAGATTGTTTTATCACAAGCCGCCTGTACATATGGTAGAGGCAAACTATAATACTGCTTTGGGGACCCAGACCAGGTTTGTTGCATCCATTATATTTATGGTTGGTGAGAACCTGTGCAGGGATCTCCACAGGTCCTACAAATAAGGGTGTGGTGAATTTTCCCAAAGATTATGGTAAGGAGATCAGAGAAAATAAACCCCAAGTTGGATTTTTAATTTTTGAGTGGGCGGAGCTTAACTGAAGCGGCGCACCGCCCATGGCCAGACACATTTGCTATGATTTACGCCAGAAACACGTAAATTATAAGGAAAATCTATGCTAGTTCAGAGGTTTGCCCACCTCTCTGGGGCCTCCCTGGTATGCACCCTTTTACCCCAGTACGGGGATCTGGACTTCGCTGTGAGGAGACTACCAGCTCGTAACATCTTGAGTTGGTGCCGGAGTGAGTAACAGCTGGCCCAGTGAACCAGGAGACAACAGTGTAGTACACTGAGGGTACAGGGACTGCTATCGGGTAGCAGGATGCAGACTGGTAGCGGGTAGCTGGATAAAGACCAGTAATGGGTAGCTGGATACAGACTGGTAGCAGGTGGCTGAATACAGACTGATAGTGGATAGCTGGATACAGACTGGAAGCGGGTAGCTGGATACAGACTGGTAGCGGGTAGCTGGATACAGACTGGTAGCAGGTGTCTGGATGCAGACAGGTAGCAAGTGTCTGGATGCAGACAGGTAGCGGGTGGCTGGATACAGACTGGTAGCAGGTAGTGAGGTGCAGGCTGGTATCAGGATGCAAACCAGAACCTTGACTGGGAGTTAACAGGGTTGCACCAAAGTAGCTCAGGCACCAGCTGATCAGAGTAGTTGCTTTAAATAGGCCTGGAGCAACAGGGTTTGGATAGGGAGATTTATTAATGCGCTCTGGCCCTTTAAGAGGCGACCAGGGAGCGCGCACGTGTCCTAAGGAACCGATGACCGCAAACAGGTAAGGAGGTGCGGCCACAGGCAGAATGGAGATGCCAGCGGCCATGAACAGTGGAAGGATGAGGCCGCCGGCGAGACAGGCCGGCGACCAGGTGGCGGAGACCTTCAACAGGAGTGATACCTGCATCCAGTGTTACAACTTCCACGCTGAAAAATGTGCTGTTTTGTGAGGCCAGAAACTTAAACGAGTCCCAATCGACTTATTATATCTTCGATCAGGCACATCTAGTGAAAGTGATAATAATAGTATGTACAGGGCTGTATAAACATTCCAAATGCTGGAATTTCTGGTCACAAATGGGTTAATTTTCAGTTGCTATTTGTTAATAAGAGATATTTTGATCTCTTTCCTTGACTGGGGCTCAGGTGTTTATGCTGCTCATGCCGTGAAGGAGAAACACTCAGAGAATCATATCATATGTTGTTGCTCCTTGGTGGTGATAAACACTTCATTACAATTCAGCTGATACACTTGCACAGTTTATTATGGTATTTTCTCATACCTTCTGTAATGCAGCTACAATGTTGTCTTGTGTCGTGAGATTGTTAGGCGATAGTTGGTTATTCCTTGGTTTCTTAACAAACAGGATATTATACATCAACTGCATTTAATGTGTAAATGGATTCCAATATAACAATATAGGTAAACTTTTTTTATGTAAAAGTCCATAAATTTTAAATAGTATCAATACTTTAAAACATGTATATAACAGAATTAGAGAATGTGATACATTTTGCATTATATTTGTGTTGAAGCAATTAATCTAATTTCTTAATGATCAGTTCTTGCTAAAATGAAAGTTTTCCTGGAAATATATGTCCTGCATTGTTTGAGTGAAGTCTTTCACGTTATAAAAAGCTGTTTTCAGATTTTTTTTGCTCACAAAATCCTGGATTTCCGAACGTGACAACCACTAAGGCTATGCCACATATCACAGATTTGCCTATTTTTTAGAAAACCTGTGGCAAAAAATCCACAACTAACACCCAGATTTCTGCCGCTGATAGGCCAGCAAATCCACACGAGGGTTAACCCCAATTATAATTTCATGTAATTAATCTGCAGCTTTTCAGCGCAAAATCCACACCAATAATGAACATGATTTTATAATCTACACCTAAAACCTTATACAATCCTGAATGTGTGAACATGGTCTTATAGTAGCCCTAGAGTTTGCCATCTAGCTTACCACATATACTGAATTATGCATGGATCTGAATTGTTATGATTCCTGTATCATACTGTTCTACGTGTGTAATTCTGTGTAATAATCAAAAGTTCAGAAATTGTGTGATTTGCTGGTGTCTTTGTTTGAAAGCGAAATAGCTAATTCTTACATGGTTAGATATAGTTACATATGTTGAAGGTTTAAAAAAAACACAGGTCCATCAAGTTCAACCTTTCTCACTCAATTATTTGTCTTTCATTGCTTGATTAATTATAACCCTCAATGATATTTGTCAGTAAATAAACCTCTAGCCTTTTCTAAATGCTTACCTAGTACCGTCCATTACTACCTCTTGGGGTAGCACATGCTGTAGTTTTACTTCTCTAACTGTAAAGAACCCTTTTTGCTATATTGATGTCTGAGATGTCTTTCTTCCACACGCATGAATGTCCACTGGTCCTTTGTAAAGTGTATGGAAAGAACAGATTATGTTCTAGTTCTTGACATTGAACACACATATACTTATACATGTATATTTACGGATGTCACGTTTATTGGACAGTAGTTACTCGGTTCCACCTTTTTACCCTTCTTAAATATTGGTACAAAAGCAGTTTGTTGCCCTAGCCCTGTATTTAAATACTCTGATCAGTGCAGTGTGGCCTGTTGCCCCCAGGTTTACGGGCTCAATAGAAAGTCCATGAGTCCATACACCGCTAGCTTGGCTTTCCGAACAAAGCTGATCAGTAATGAAGCAGCACATCGCTCACCCGAGCGTCTCTGCTGCTTCGTTTTAGCCATCGGTGGGAGTCTTACTGCTCGGACCCCCACCGACCAACTCTTCTGCCATGTCACTGTGACATGTCAACTTTTTCTAAAGTTTAGTTACAGTTTAGCTAAAAAAAAAGTTCCTCCAACCTGGAATATTGAAATTTGGCAGTGTTGGACAGGATTAGATATATACAACATCCGTACATAGGAAATCTGCTCTATTGTACTTTCTTTTAGATCAATATGAGGATCGGAGCACTGTTTCAGGGAGAGGGAAAAAAAAAAACTAGAATATTTTCTAAAGGGAATGTTTTCCTCTATCTTGAGCCATGGCCCTATCTTCCTTTTGACCCAAAAAGACGTACAGAAGTAAGGACCTCCCGTACATGCTGTAAAAGGGGCCTAAACCAGGAATACAGTATTTTGTTATGGTAAGTTTTTTTTGTTTTCTTTTGCAGCTTTATGTGCTGGGTACATTACACACATTTGGATAGACCAAGTATACAAAAAAATTTAAATACAGCTTCTTCAAGACTTACTACTGGTGTGTTTAGTATTAACTAACATAATTAACATTTACATACTATATTCCTGCAGGCTATCCAATTAGGTGGTAATTCAATATCGTGAATTCCAATATACTAGCCTGGCTTTAGATACTTTTCCCTTCAATTACTCAGTCCAGGCCTCAATATATTATTCATGAAGCCATTCATCCACCATGGTTTTATATAATCCCAGAATGACTTTGATCACCTTGACATAGTGTTGTTATTTACAATCTTTGTTAGTATGTAAGAGCTCATCCCTCCTATATCCCCTGATAACAATGCACCTGCTTGTTTTAAGCAACTGTAATTCAGCAGCTCATTTGCTGACCAGTAAATCAGGATGTGCGGTAGACATCAGTAGACAGTTGCGCACTTGTTTAGTTTTAGTGCAGGGACATTAACTTTAGCTAAAATAATACAAGTTAAAAAAAAAGTTAAATATCCATGATTTTACAGTAAATCTAGCAGCATGTAACAATTTAGAATGTAAAGTATCTCGAAATCTATTCAAATTGCGTTAGACATTTTTTCTATTGGAAACTTTAACTAAACTACATGACTTAAAGGGATTGTCTCAACTAGAAAATCTCCTTTTAGATGGCAGTTGCTAGAGCAGAAGCTTCTCTTTATCGTGCCTCTCTGATCTGGCTAAAAGAGGGGGGCCCTAGGGTGGTCCCCTCTATTATGTCCATATTCTCAAATATGTCATATGGACAGAGGTTGTCTATTTGGAACAATTCCAATACTGACTTTATTCCTGGTCATATCCAGTCCCCTCCACAAAATAGTCACTAAAGCTGTTTCCAATGCTTCTTATCTATACTCACCTGATGTTCTCACACTTATACTAACGTTTAGGCTGCAGCCATGGATCTGTGAGTGCTGGCCCGCATCTCCTCCTCAGGAGACACCAGCGCTCACTTCTGCTTCATTCACGCTCGTGCCCAGCCTTAAAGTGCCAGTGCGTGCACATGAAGTAAATCTATAATTAGCCCATACACACCCTGGACTATAAGAAGGGCCCTGCCCCTTCCCTGATTACCTGAGCGTTGTAGTGTTTACCCGTGTCAGTCCTTGCAAATGGTCCCTTAGTGTTTTCCAGTTCCCAGTGTTCCCGTTCCTGCTACCTGTATCCTGTATCCCATGCTACATTGTTCCTGTGCCTTAGAGAGTTGGAGTCTTGTTGTGCCACCGATCACGTCTGCTGTGCTGCATCATGCCTGGTGTCTGCTGCCAAGGTCCCATCCGTGCCTAACCATCGCTACTCTCTGAACTAACCACAGGTACCCTTAATCAGGCTATAGACATTGACTTGGTACTCTGTTTGGCCAGCTGCTATCCCGCTACGGCGGTACGGCCCATTGGGTCCACATACCCACAGATTGTGACAGTACTCACATAAGCAACTTCTGATGTTGTACCATAGGCGAAAGCATTAAACATTTTTAATGATATGGCCTATACATCATTTAGAATGAATGCTAATTTTAGACAACTTAAGACAGGTAAGTCAGAAAATCTGTGACCCTCTACTGATGGCTAGATTTAATGGACTTGATGCGCTCTTCAAAACACTGTGTCTTTTTATCTCCAATAGAAGATTAATGAAACTATATGCACGTGACCCACAGACATCCAAAGATATTTAAGCTAAAATGTTGTGATAATTAGAGTATCCCAGCTTACATATCCTCCCAATGACTCATGTCATGTCAGTAAATAGCTAAAATTTAACCCAGTATATAGTATATGAAAAAAAATTGCAACCTGTTTCCTCAAAGTCTAAAGGGTAAAATGTGATTATTTGGGCGGACAATAAAGGGGTTTTCCAGTTGTATTTAAATAAAGCTTATTAATTTTATAATAGAAAGTTCTGCAACTTTCTATTATATTTTGCATTTTAGTTTCTCAGTTTTCAAATTCTACCTACTATTAGTAAATGGATGCATTAACTGTTTATATTCAAAAGCTGAAAAAGATCCTGACCTAGTGTTTCTTTCACACATCTGCCGTTTGTTACAATGTATAATCTAGGCAAGAGCAATCAACCTAGGATCTCAGACAGGAAAGAGATTCTGCTATTGTGTTTATTACATAGATGGATACATTATAACATACACTCGGTTGTGTCAGCAGTACTAGGTCATGAATGATTTTTAGACACTGACTGTAAATAATGAATTGTAACTTGTCCTTTAAATATATGTGTAAAATTGTCAGTCTTGAGGGCTATAATTGATAATATACTCCAGAAGATATAGGTAACAATTAGAGTTTTGAAGCCATTAATGCATATTAAGCAAGCCTGAGCTCAGTAAAGCAGTGTCTTCCTTTTTTTTAATGTGTGAATACATAATATTCTAAGAAAATTGGTTGTCCACTTCTTTAAGGCATTGATTCTAGTGCAATTTACAATTACAATTAGTGCAACTAAATTAGCAAGTTTCTTTAATGTGATTCTCCAATCAATGAGGTCATGAGCTTTACTGTAATCAAGTAGCAGAGTGAGAAAAACATCTAAATTTCATTAATTATGTAAAAAAATTCCTCAAAATATTAAGTTAGCTCTAATAAAAGTGTCGCTTCTTTAGATTTGAAATGTAGATAGAAATGCAGCCATGTGTTTAGTGATGAGGCAAGTCCGTTCCATTTAATATAACATGAACTATGCCAAAGTACCATACTGTATCATGTGAAATGTGACAAGCATTGGCTAGACTAGGAGTGAAAATTACTCTGGACATCAGGATACACAATCCATACCATCTGTACTACATATATTCTAATTTTCTGTGGAGGTAGCATAGATGATGATTTGCACAACCAATTTGTTGTTGAGAACCAAACAGCAACAGAAACAGTGTAGATATATTATTCTCAGTTTTTATAGCTTTCCTGAAATTGACTATTTCTCTGTTTTAGGGCTGAAGGTATAGTTTGTCATTCAATTTTAGAACCTGGAAATACATTATTAGAGATGATGTTAAATTGACGTCATTTAATGTAGTAGTGTTACGAGCATCTGTGCCTGCACACTCGTTATCTCTTAGCTATTAAGCAGCGGGGGAAGTTACTAAAGCAACTGCTGCACAGGTAAATTGTCAGTGTAGGTCACACTGAGGTGAGCCCCTGTGGCTTATTTAGAGAGAGCGACCTGATTGGTCAGACTCTCCTTAAGACACTTGACGTCAACATTCGGGTGTTGGCAATGGAGTTTGTGCACGAAGACGTACAGTTACTGCGCGGTTCCCGGTACACACTGTCCCCGACAGGTGATGCTCCACTGTTGCCAATCAGCGGCTCATTTCCGTTGATTTCGACACTTAACTCCTTAAATGCGGCGATCGATTGCAATCACCGCATTTTACGAGTTTCTAGCACATCGGCAGACCTCACAATGAAATCGTGAGGTTTGCAGATGGCTAGAATGGCAACCGGAGGCCAAGTAATGGCCTCTGTGTCTGCCATGTATGGAAGCCTATCAGGACCAGCCTCCTGATAGACTTCCTGTCAGAGTGACAGGAAGTCACTGTGTCGTTCCGGTTGCACACTGTCAGTGACAGTGTGCATCGGGAACCGGGAGGTCAGCTGTCCCCGACAGCTGACACTCCACTGTTGCCGATCAGCGGCAATTAACCCGTTAAATGCGGTGCTCGATTGTGATCGCCGTATTTAGGGGGTTTGTAGCACATCAGCAGCCCCCATGCAATCGTGGGGCTTTCTGATGCTTGTGATGGCTTTCTGATGCTTCTGATGCTTCTGATGTGATGGATTGTGCAAATGCTGCAAAACATAAAAAAACTATATACATATGGTATCGCCGTAATCGTATCGACCCGCAGAATAAAGTAAAACTGTAATTTTTAGCGCATAATGAATGCCGTAAGAAATAAAGAATTTAAAACGCCAAAATCACTGTTTTTGGTCACCTTAGCTCTAAATAAAATGTAATAAAAAGTGATTAAAAAGTTATATGTAACAAAAAAAAACTACAGCTTGTCCCGCCAAAAATAAGCCTACACACCGCTCAATCGACCAAAAAATAAAAAAGTTATGGCTCTCAGAATGTGTTGATACAAAACAAATAGTTTTTTCTTTGTAAAAGTAGTAAAATATAAAAAAAAAACTGTATACATTTGGTATCACCGTAATCATATTGACCCGCAAAATAAAGTGAAGTTGTCATTCTTACTTCACGGTGAAAGCGGTAAAAACTAAATCCAAAAAACTATGGGGGAATCACAGTTTTTTCCAATTTCACCCCGCAAAGAATTTTATTTTCGGTTCCCAGTACATTATATGGTACTTTAAATGGTGTCAACAGAAACTACAACTCTTCCCGCAAAAAATAAGCCCTCACACCACCCTATGGATGGAAAAATAAAAAAGTTATGGCGTTTGGAAGGCGGGGAGTGAAAAACTAAAATGGAAAAAGCAAAAAAGGATCAGTCCTGCAAAGGTTAATTAATTTCTATTAAAAAAAATTATTACCACATGTGAGGTATTGTCATATTCGGGAGAAATTGCGTTACAAGTTTAGGGCGACTTTTTCTCCTTTATCCCTTGTGAAAATGAAAAAAAATCAACATTTTAGTGGAAATAATGTTGATATTCATTTTCACGGCCTAATTCTACTAAATTCTGCAAAAAACCTGTGTGGTATAAATGCTCACTATACCCCTAGAAAAATTCCTTGAGGGGTGTAGTTTCCCAAATGGGATCACTTTTGGGGGTTTCCACTGTTTTGGTCCCTCCAGGTCGTTGCAAACACGACATGGCACTGAAAACCAATCCAGCAAAATCTGCGTTCCAAAATCCAAATGGCGCTCCTTCCCTTCTGAGCCCTGCTGTGGGCCCAAACAGCAGTTTATTACCACATATGTGGTATTTCCGTAATCGGGAGAAAATGCTTTACAAATTTTTCAGTGCATTTTCTTCTTTAGTCCTTGTAAATATTACAAATTTCGATGTTTTTTCAGAAAAAAAGTAGATTTTCATTTCCACAGACTAACTCCAATAAATATAGCAAAATACCTGTGGGGTCAAAATGCTAACTATACCCCTAGATAATGCCTTGAGGGGTGTAGTTTCCAAAATGGGGTCACTTTTGGGGAGTTTCCACTGTTTTGGCACCACAAGACCTCTTCAAACCTCTTCAAAATATAATCTAAATAAAAGGAGACCCCAAAATCCTGTAGGTGCTCTTACTTCTGAGGCCAGTGTTTCGGTCCATTAGGACACTAGGGCCACATGTGGGATATTTCTAAAAACTGCTGTTACAGAAAATTTTTCATTACACATGAATTTCGGCCAAAAAAGATGAAATTTGTAAATTTCCCCTCTACTTTGCTTTATTTCCTGTGAAATGCCTAAAGGGTTAAGACACTGTCTGAATGCTGTTTTGAATAATTTGAGGGGTGCAGTTTTTAAAATGGGGTGATTTATTGGGAGATTCTAATATATAAGGCCCTCAAAACCACTTCAGAACTAAACTGGTAATGTAAAAATAGGCTTTTGAAATATTCTTGAAAATGTGAGAAATTGCTGCTAAAGTTCTAAGCCTTGTAACGTCCTAGAAAAAGAAAAGGACGTTCAAAAAACGATGCTAACATAAAGTAGACATATGGGGGATGGTCATTAGTGACTATTTTGTGTGGTATTACTATCGGTTTTACAAGCAGACACATTTAAATTTAGAAAAATGCAAATGTTTGCAAATTTTCTCTATTTTTTAGTGTTTTTCACTAATAAATATTGAATTTATCGACCAAATTTTTCCACTATCATAAAGTACAATATGTCATGAGAAAACAATCTCAGAATCGCTTGGATAGGTAAAAGCATTCCCAAGTTATTACCACATAAATTGACATATGTCAGATTTGAAAAAATCGGCTGTGCCACAAGGCCAAAACAGGCCGCGTCCTGAAGGGGTGAAATACTTGCTTCCAAATCACAACATTGAACATTATGTGTTTCTATTCACCTATCTGCTGTCAGTTTTAACCGCTGTGAAAAACTTGTCGGATCAGGGCCAAAATTGTGACTGTGGCCTATACTGCTATTTATTCTTCATTACTGTCCTTTCAGGTTATGACATGTGGAAGAGAGGCTGGCAGAGAATGACAGAGCTCCTAAGAGTATGTAGTAAGCATACTGAACACACTTTATCTTGGGATGTTACAAGTTGGCAATGGGGATATAAATTCTTTCTAGCTTTTAAAACCCTATAATTTACAGACAAATTTCCGTCATAGAAGTGAAAGCTTCTATCAAGAATGACTAAGAGATTGACAAACTTGTCTTTTCCATCACAGGAAGAGTATTTGTTATTGTTTCATTTCATAAGGAAGGGGTGCTATTTTTATAAGCTGGAGTAATTGTAGCTTTGCCTAATTGTAGGATGGATAAATATCTGGGAAGCGAAATAAATAGCCATTTCTGCCATAAGGTCAGAATACAAATTACTTAGACATTTAAAGGACACTTCACAGAATCAGTATAGACAGTGGGGATATCCTTAAGGGAAAAATAAGTAAAAAGCTGTGTATGCTTGTCACATGCATGTCTACCATGTAACTGCCCAAAACTACCATTCAAACTATTAATAGCGATTTGTTAATACATATTTTGCAGTAATATAACTTTGTCAAATTAAGATGTTGTATTCAGAAAGAATATATGTATGTCTATGACATTGCTGGTTTCCAGTGTCTTCTTTAGATTTTTGAGTAGTACTCATGGCAGTATATTCATAGTCAGAGTAGAAAAATAAACACTATACAACGTCTAAACTTCTATTATGTCCTATCTATCTATCTATCTATCTATCTATCTATCTATCTATCTATCTATCTATCTATCTATCTATCTATCTATCTATCTATCTATCTATCTATCTATCTATCTATCTATCTATCGAATGGGAGAAATGATAAGCAAAGTTGACAACAGGACCAAAGTACTGCAGTGTCCACCCTTTTAATTTATCTCAAGTTTGACTGTTTTAGATGTTAGTGAATATTTTATTTTTGAAAACAGGAATCCCGGTCAAGGAAAATACTATTCTGATTGAGGTTATTTCCTTTATATTGGTCCTGTGAGGCTGCAATTATAAATAGTATGGGTTAAGTCACTGGGATATCATTTTATCAGGATTAGGTTTATCATTCGTGAACCTGCGTTTTTTTTCTTAGGGCATAACATAAACATTCATTTCCTAGTAAACTACTATTAATATAATCACTACCTCTATGACTCAGAGCGATTTAGTACTTGAGCAGAGGAGCAATAGAAAATTGTAATTCCCCATGGTTTGTCTGTGAGCTTGTCAGCAGATATAGGCTGTTTAATGTCAGCAATACAAATTGCCACTGTTCCCTACCTATTGAAAATGTCTGTAACAACCTCTAAAGACTATCCTCCCGAATACTTACAGATTACAAGAAACACTTGAGGAAAAAAATGTCTCTGCCTGTTCTCGGTAATGTTCAGTTATGAGAGACAAGGGGTTTCCCTTCTAGTAGTTGTGAAGTTCCATTCTTAGTAGTCAGTGAAAGGCATCAGACATGCCAGAGGTCAGTTTGATGTCATCAGTACAAAAAATGTATTATCTAGGTGCTACATACTATACAGGTTGGTAATTGAATTTGCATGGACTCCAGCATGCACAATCCTAATCTGATGAATCACCAAACCTAAACAGGGGATTAAACCCACAGCAAGAAACCTTTAAGGCCTATTTCACACAGAGTATTTTGATGCTGATTTTGACATGGAAACTGCGTCAAAATCAGCGCCAAAAAATGTCAGAAACTGCCTCCCAATGACTTCAATTGGCGTTTTTTTCCCAGAGTGACTTTTAGCTGTTTGCGGGATGAAAAGACGGTATGTCCTTTCTTGCCACTGTTCCGCCTCTGAAAACCCATTGAAAACAATGAGAGGCAGATAAAGCATTTTTCGCTGCGTTTTATGCCCGAGGTCCTCAATGGCCGCGGATAAAAATGCTGCAAAAACTGCAGCAAGAAAGTGCAGGTAGGTCAAAATCTGCCTGAAAATTCCTAAAGGCATTTTGAGGCAGATTTTTTCTGCCTGCAAAATACTCTGTGTGAACTTGGCCTAAAGCACTAAATGCTGTTACTTATAATACATGTACAGTACCTAAAAGTTTGGGCATCTCGTATGTGTAATAAAAATAGATAAAGAATGAATGTTAAAGTTGTTACTTTACTTATTTTCAACAATCTTTATTTCAGAATTGGTTTAACAGATACCCAATACAACTCTCTATCTTCTGGTATTAAGGTGGATTGGTATTGTTTTTCAAAGATAAATTAGGTAAAAAAAAAAATACTGATTGTGCATCTATTAAATTGTTAATATTAGATACACATATTTACAAATATAGAGTTATTAATAATGAAAAAGACAAACCTCCATTAATTGCAGAAAAATGACATTTTTGATGATAATGATATTGCTGTCGTCTGTGATCTATACCTTTCATATTGATTGAAATGCAAAGAGGAACATTTTTTATTGATTTTAGGGATGTGGTTCTAAGTGTATTATTACCCCAGAGGGAAAGTTCATGTAAACGTTTAACACCAGTTATGATGGCAGCTGCCTGTGAGATAGATAACCAATAATTTTTAATCAACAAACAATCCCAGGGGCTATGATAAATTGTAGCTTTTAAATAGTGCAATTTAAGAATAAAACGGTGGAATAAGCTATTCTATAGATTATTTGTGGAAATAATATATCATGAGCGGCATAAAACAAAGCAATTGTTTTTTTTTTTAGCTAAAGTATTAAAATTTAATATTGGATGTTAAGTTGGTTTCAGGGCTGCCTTCAGGGCAATACAGCCGGTTCTGCCTAAGGGGCCTCACTACTGTTAGCCAAACATGGGGCCCAGCCATAATCATGAAACTTCACAGGGCACAATGGTCTTGTGTAGACTGCAGTGTCTCCTGTGCTGACAGGAGGGGAAGGGCCCCTCTTTTTCTGCCTACTGGATATGTGGAGGGAGAGGAGGCTGCGTGGCGGCAGGCAGGTGAGGGACACTGCAGCATCATGGTAAGCAGGAGTCTTCTATAATCCTTTCTAAACATGTAGCATGTAGTCACAGTAATATCTACAGTTCCCTACCTAACTAGTGCCCATGTACTTTCCTCCTACATGGGGGCAAATTGGTGAAAATGCCATTAAAAATAACTCTTCCCCAGGTTTAGGGTCTATTCACGTCATTTTGTAGATATATGATTTGGCTAGGGATGCACAGAAACTGTCAAGATATTTGCATTCTTCTGCCCAATAGTAGAATAGCATGGAGAGACACAGGGAGGTATGAGGTATAACCATATGTCTTTTAAAGAGTCGTGCTAATTGCAGGAGAATACAATTATGACACTTTAAAGTGTCCCTCAAATTCAGATTTCCCTCCTGATCTGACATCGGGTATAGAGAGAGCCTAGTGCATGCTGAGTGGTACATTTGCCAAGGCCACCACACGATGCCTGGAGAGTATCGTGCATGGGTCCTATTCTAATTAATAAGTCCCGTTCACTATACTCTCTAGGTGCCTTGAAAACAGAACCACCCAGTATGCTTTAGCCCCTCTCCATGGCCAATGTTAGATTAGGAGGAAGGTTGGAATTGGAGGGACATTTTAAAGTTACATGTCCGTTATAAAAATCACACAATCACATGACATTTTGCATTATCCTGTATGTGGCAAGAAATCACACATTACTTCCAATTACTGCAGACAATCACTATTTGCATACATTTTTGTCTACCCAAAGGGAATAATACAAAAAGTACTGGGTACTTCTAAGTCAACTTAGGCCATATTCACATTTGTTTTTTAAGTCAAAGGCAGGAGAGGATATATAGAGAGGATGTGTAGGTCTCTCCTTTATACCCTTTTTCCATTTATGGCCCACATATATATATAGTGCCGGTCAAACATTTAGACACACCTTTTTATTCAGTGGTGTTTTTTTTGTTTTGTTTTTTTCCACATTGTAAATTCATATTGAAGGCAATGAAGGGCATGAAACCTTTGGCGGCACACATATAGAATTAAGTGGTGAACGAAAAAGTGTTAAACAAAGACATTTTTATTATTTTAGATTCTTCAAAGTAGCCTCTTTTGCTTTGATGACAGATTTACACACTCTTGGCATCCTCTCAATCAGCTTCATGAGGTAGTCACCAGGAATGTTTTTGAATTAACAGGTATGCCTTGTCAAGAGTTAATTTGTTGAATTTCTTGACTTCCTCATGTATTTGAGACTATTAGTTGTGTTGTGCAGACAGGGTCGCACTGGCCCACCAGAGGATTCTCCGGTAGGCCCAGGCTCTAACACAATAATGAGCCTTAAAGGTCCAGCAGAAGACAACCCAATTTAGAGCTCTTTGGAGCCAATAACTCGCCACTAGGGTATTTTTCTTCTGGGATAATACATACATTACCCATCAGACCTTATTGATGATATGTCCTGTGTGTACAATGATAACAACAAGGACTATGGTGGAATGAAAAGTGGATATGTACACGTTTTATATAGATGAAGGGTGGGTTCTCAAAATAATCTCCTCTGGTGGGCTCAAGAAACCACAGTCCAATGCTGCGTGCAGAGGTAGGATTGGTACACACTTCCACACAGAATTTAGTCCTATTCCACTACTGTTCTAATCCACATTATGGCAAGAACCATTCAATTAAGTAAGGAGAAAACACAGTTCATCATAACTTTAAGACGTGAAGGCAAGTCAATCCAGTAAATTTCTAAATCTTTGAAGGTATCCTCAAGTGCAGCCATGAAAACCATCAAACGCTATGATGAAACCGGCTCACCTGGGGACCACCCCAAGAAAGGAAGACCAAGAGTTACCTCTGCTGCAGAGGATAAGTTAATTAGAGTTGCCAGTCTCAGAAATCGTAAAGTAACAGCCTCTCAGATTAGAGCCCACATAAATGCTTCACAGAGATCAAGTACCAGACATATCTCAACATCAACTGTTCAGAGGAGACTGCTGCAAAGAAGCCACTACTTAGGAAGAAGAAGAAGATAATTACATGGACCAAGAAACACAAGGAATGGACATTAGACCAGTGGAAATCTGTATTTTGGTCTGATGAGTCAAAATGTAAGATTTTTAGTTCCAACCTCCATGTCTTTGTGAGATGCAGAAAAAGTGAGCGTATGGTTTCTACATATATGGTTCCCAACTTGAAGCATGGAGAAGGAGGTGTGATTTGTGGGGGTGTTTTTCTGGTAGCACTGTTGGGGATTTATTCAAGATTCAAGGAACACCTAACCAGCATGGCTACCACAGCATTCTGCAACAACATGCCATCCCACCTGGTTTGCATTTAGTGGGATCATCATTTGTTTTTTTAACAGGACAATGACCTCAAACACACCTCCAGGCTATGTAAGGGCTATTCGACCAAGAAGGAGAGTGAAGATGTGCTGCGTTAGATGACATGGCCTCCACAATCACCCAAATGGATTGGGATGAGTTGGACTGCAGAGTGAAGGAAAATCAGCCAACAAGTGCTGAGCACATCTGGAAACTCCTACAAGACTATTGGCAAACCATTCCAGGTGACTACCTCATGAAGATGATTGAGAGAATACTAAGGCTGGATTCACACGAGGTCATTACATCCGTAATTGACAGACGTATTTCGGCCGCAAGTCCCGGACCGAACACAGTGTAGGGAGCCGGGCTCCTAGCATCATACTTATGTACGATGCTAGGAGTCCCTGCCTCGCTGCCGGATAACTGTCCCATACTGTAATCATGTTTTCAGTACGGGACAGTTGTCCGGCAGCGAGGCAGGGACTCCTAGCATCGTACATAAGTATGATGCTAGGAGCCCGGCTCCCTGCACTGTGTTCGGTCCGGGACTTGCGGCCGAAATACGTCCGTCAATTACGGACGTAATGACCTCGTGTGAATCCAGCCTAAGAGTGTGCAAAGCTGTCATCAAAGCAAAAAGAGGCTACTTTGAAGAATATAAAATGTAAAACATTCTTGTTTGTTTAACACTTTTCGGTTTACTACTTAATTCCATATGTGTTCCTTCATAGTTATCATGTCTTCAATATAATTCTACAATGTAGAAAAAAAACAAGAAAAAACATGGAATGAAAAGGTGTGTCCAAGCAAATCAGTTTGTTAAAATCAGTGCTGAAGAAACAACCCCATTGAAATGGATTATAAGTGTCAGAAATTTCTGCAACAAATTTTCCTCATGGAAAAATACCATATGGACATGTTCTAAATTTCCAAATGGGTAATTTCTGCAGCAGGTAAATGGATCTTTACAAACCCCATTCAGATATATGGATTTCAGCAACAAAATTTCCAAGTGTGAACAAACCAATAGGGTGTATATAAAGAAATTGTTTCCGTTCTGTTTTTTTTTAACAAAAATAATGGATCTGTCTTATGCAAGTATGACCCAGGGCTGAATTCACCTGTGCAATTTTTTTCCTTCTGTCTTCCCTTGCTTATTTTTTTGTATTCACTCTCAGCTTTGGCTCAAACACTGCATTAAAAAAGTATGAACCCAGCATTAGAAAGGTTTTGCCCATGTATTGGAGCAAAAAAAAATAAATATATAGACATTTTTGGAATTTGGAAATCCTAAACTCTGACTGATTGTTAGGGTTTCTAGATAGTGAGCTGAGTTGAAAATGAAAAAAAAAAAAAGCACTGGGAAAAAACAGGCACTAGAAGAGAGTCTGAGGAATCACAACTGAGCAGGAATGCTTACATATATGCTATTCGAAGATAGTGGCAGAACCGCTCTTTAATCCAATGTGTATGACGTCTAGCTGCCCCCCTTTCCTATGTGTCAGTGGAACTAACGATTGTGCATGTTGGATTCCAACAATCCAATTTTTTGTTTTGCATGGAGATAAGCAGTGTCAAACATTTGTGCTAGTTGTTTATTCATCTGTACCCATAGCACAGGGGAGCCTATTATTTCTACTGTAAGGGGCCTCTGGCATGTTTAATACCATGTACAGACCCTAAAATGGTTGTTTACATACATCAAGTTTTCTTCCTCTCTGCTATAATGTTATTTGTGTATGTATTTGGTGTCATATTTAACCAATAGTTTACTATTGTGCACTAAGGATGGTATGTACATTATATTAATGATGGTTATTAACTAACATTCAATGTACATCAAAGCCATTGTGTGAACAGAATCTTAGAGTCTTATTTCTACAAATAGAAGAGACCTATAAAAATAGAAATGGTTCGACATAGATTTAAGAGCAATTTGTCCACCACAGCTCTTAACAGTATTATCAATAGTGCAGCACATCTTGATTGACCTCAACTTGATGACCTCTTGCTATCTCATTCTCCATATGTCAGGAATTTCCATGTTTACATGGAAGCAGCACAAACTGACCCATAATGAGAGATCAGTGATTTGTCTATTACACTTATTGGATCAGCAAGGTAAAGCAAAAAGGTATAGCCCTCTACATGGCAAATGTATATAAAGACAATACTTTTATGTAACAACATGTAAAGTGGATGCTGTTGATTTTTCCTTTGCTTTATGAATATTGAAGTGGGGCTTTTTTATTGTTGTTCAGAGTTAATCGTTAGTGGGCCTCACGCCAGGCAGATGTCGTTGTTGGCACCGGGCCCTGTAAATTATTACTCCCTCCCATTCTTTTTTCTTACAGGCAACAGGCCCTTTCCCAGGCACGTAGTTCAGAAGAGGCCTCTCCGCTCGTCGTGGAATCGGCCATGCTGGGTGAGTATACGTTTTATTTTTTTTCCGGGAAGCAAAGGGGGCACTATTATCTATCAGTGGGCACAAGGGTGCAAATTTTTATTGTGCGGGGGACACACATTTTTTGGGGGCATGCAGCGGATTTATAAGGGGCACATTAATCATTATTCTATGCCCTTTCTAGTGGGCGCACAGTGCATTATTACATTATACGTGCACACATGGAGGATTATTGCTTTCACCGCTCAATCAGGCAAAGTATTTAAGGCATACCTCCAACCAAAATGAGTGAAGTTTTTTCTTCAGTTACCCTTTTTATCTCAAGACCTGTCAATAGCTATTCATTCCAAACCTGATCAGGCGTTTTTCTATGTTGTTTTTTTTTTGTGTGTTTAGAATCATCTCCTTTGTCCTACAATAGATTAATCTCTAGGCATGCTTAAAATAACTTAACCCCTTCCCGACCACCCCACATAGATTATCAGGCTGCAGCACTGGTCCTTGTGCTTGCAGCCCGTTAATCTACGTGTTCTCCTAACAGAGTACTGGGGGAAAACATCAGGTGGGATCACAGCAGTGATCCACGCCGATTAACCCCTTAAATGCAGTGGTCAATAGCGACCGCCGCATTACCACAACATCGGCACCCTGCTGCGCGTTTGCAGGGTGCCAATGGTTTCTACGTCAACTGGAGGCCTACCAAAGGCCTCCGGGTCTGCCACATACAGAAGGCGATTAGGTCCTGCCAGAGGAAGGACCTAATATGCTGCCTGTCAGTGTCAAACTAACAGGTATAATACCCTGCAATACATAAGTATTGCAGGGTATTATAAGAATGATACAACAGAGGACAAAAAAATGCACAAAAATAAAAAAGTTCAAAGTTCAAATAAATAAACTATGCATAATTGGTATTGCCATCTCCGTAACAGCCTGAACTATAAAAATATAATGTTATTTATCCCGCACGGTGACCACCATAAAAAAATTATACCAGAATTGCTATTTATAGTAACTCCAGCTTCCAAAAAATGGAATAAATAGGGATCAAAATGTTGCATGTACCCAAAAATGCTACCAATAAAAACAGCAGTTTGTTCCGCAAAAATCAGCCCTCACACAGCTTTCTTGATGGAATAGAATATGGCGACACAAAAACAAAATAATTTTTTTAAAACCATGATTTTATCGTGCAAACGCCATAAGACATCAAAAAACCTATATACATATGGTATCGCCATAATCGCATCGACCCGCAGAATAAATTAAATATGTCATTTATAGTGCACGGTGAACGCCATACAAAACAATAGAAGGTTTCACGGCCTAATTACACTAAATTCAGCAAAAAACCTGTTGGATCAAAATGCTCACTATACCCCTAGATAAACATTTTTAGGGCTGTAGTTTCCCAAATGGGGTCACTTCTGGGGGGTTTCCACTGTTTTGGTCCCTCAGGGGCTTTGCAAATGTGACATGACACCCGGAAACCATTCCAGCAAACTTGAGCTCCAAAAGCCAAATAGCGCTCCTTCTCTTCTGCCGTGTATCCAAACAGCAGTTTATCACCACATATGGGGTATTGCCGTAATCAGGAAAGATTTCTTTACAAATTTTGGGGTGCTTTTTCTTCTTTATGCCTTGTAAAAATGGATAATTTCTATGTTTTATTGGAAAAAATGTAGATTTTAATTTTTACGGACTAATTTCACTAATTTCAGCAAAAAAACTGTGCGGTTAAAATGCTCCTTATACAACTCTATAAATTCCTTTAAGGGTGTAGTTTGTCAAATTGTGTCTTTTTGGGGGTGTTTCCACTGTTTTGGCCACACAAGACCTCTTCAAACCTGGCATGGTGTCTAAAATATATTCTTTTAAAAAGGAGGCCCCAAAATCCACTAGGTACCCCTTTGATTCTGAGGCCTGTGTTTCAGTCCATTAGCACACTAGGGCCACATGTGTGCTATTTCTAAAAACTTCAGAATCTGGGCAATAAATATAGAGTTGGGTTTCTTGGGTAAAACCTTCTGTGTTACAGAAAAGAATGGATTAAAATGGGTTTTCTGACAAAAAAAAAGAAATTTGTAAATTTCACCTCTACCTTGCTTTAATTCCTGTGAAACTCCTAAAGGGTTAAGAAACTTTCTAAATGCTGTTATGAAAATTTTGAGGGGTGCAGTTTTTTTAAAAACGGGGTGACTTATGGGGGTTTCTAATATATAAGGCCCTTAAAGTCACTTCACAACTGAACTGGTACCTATAAAAATAGGTTTTGGAAATTTTCTTGAAAATGTGAGAAATTGCTGCTAAAGATCTAAGCCTTATAACATCCTAGAAAAATAATGGACATTCAAAAAATGATGCCAACATAAAGTAGATATATGGAAAATGTTACTTAGTAACTATTTTGTGTGGTATTGCTATCTGTTTTACAAGCCGATACATTTAAATTTAGAAAAATTCAATTTTTTACACATTTTCTCTAAAGTTTGGTGTTTTTCACAAATAAATACTGAATTTATTGATACAATTTTTCCACTATCATAAAGTACAATATGTCACGAGAAAAAAAAAAATCTCAGAATCGTTTGGATAGGTAAAAGCATTTCCAAGTTATTACCACATAAAGTGACACATGTCGGATTTGAAAAAATTGGCTGCGTCCACAAGGCCAAAACAGGCTCAGTCCTGAAGGGGTTAAGGTACCACTACTCTCTAAGTAAGAAATACTTTCTAATGTTACTCTTGATATTTCCCCATCTATTTATAGGTTATGCCCTTTTGTTTTTTAGTTCGCCATTTAAAAAAAAAAATGCTTGACATTCATGCTCCCTTTCCCTTCTATCCTTGTCTTTCCGGATATATTTTATCACCCAGACCTTGTAACATTTGAAATCTCATGGGGTTGCAGCTAGTTTTTTTTTACAGCCTGGAAAATTAATTCAGCATTTTCCTTGAGCTCTCCTCGCCCCTCCCCTCATGTCACTGCCACCCATTGACAATATCCTATTGGGTACATTAATATATGTACCGCTTTTACAAGCAGAGTCAAGACGTCAGGAATGCACCCCGCCACACTCACACAAACAGGTGCATGCAATTGTAGTTCTGTAATGATGCAATTGGGAAGGAGGGAAGGTCCTGGCAGGCCTGTACATAGGTATTTCCTTTTATAATTTCTGCAGAAATTTAGATTTACAGCCTGAAACAAAAGCTTTTTAAATCGGTTAGACATATGATTGAAAATACACCCTATGCAGCCAAAGTGACCACTTCAAGACCATACTGTTCTGTAGCTATATTTAAAACCTGGACCACCCGTATTTCCTTGTGATATAAATATTTGCACACACCAAAAGCAATTTGGTAAGTATTTATTTAAGGTATACAAAAAGAAACAAATATATGATGGTCTTGTTCAGCTTTTCATCTGTTTATAATAATCTAATAATCTAAGCATGTATAAATACATAAATAAATAGAATAAAAAAATGTGTGCATAGGAAACAATATAGAAATAATAAGTGGTTATGGTAGATAGATCTAGATAGTCACAATAAAATATATGCAGAGATTGTGTAACACAATGTTACAATGTTACATATTAGTTAGGGATTATGATGAGCAGGCAGGGTTCCAAGGATTGGCAACTATTTTCAATGGTATGTAATAATAGTGTGGTGGAAAAAAAAGACCAGATACCATGGTAGCCATTAGGTAGATGAACCATGCATTAGAATCTATGCTCAGTGTCGCATGAGAAATAGCTCTTCAAGCTGTAGCTTGCAACATTAAATAGCGTTCTTGCACCCAGGGGTGACATTGTGACTTAAATAAGAAAGTGTAAGGAAAACATGCTGAGCACAGACTTGTTCCCATATAATTGTAAGTAGATTGGATGGTGAAATCTCTGCAAACTCTTATTGTAATAAATAATTACCAAGTTGTTCCCTGTCAATTCCTTGGTTACCACATATGGGTGAAGAAGAAAAAAAATCAATTACTACTAGCACATATCTGTATACATGGTGTTTAACAAAAGTATTGAACGTCTTACTGTCTAGTTAAACCTTTTTATTCCAGACACTGCAGTTAGTTTTTTTTTTTTTTTTTACTATGGATATAATTGCCTCTACATATTTAATCTTGTTCATGTTCAATGACTTGGAATTGGTTGGAGTTTGGCTCAATTTAAGGTCCAAGACATAGAGGCAATTTTATCCATATTTAAAATGACTACAGTGAGGAATAACACTATTTATGGCCATTGTATGACTTGTATATGGTATATTTTTTTTTTTAAGACGTTTTCCCCCTGGAAGCTCTATCTCTAATTCTCAGTTTTCTCTGCACTAGTAGGTGGAGTCTAACTGCTATCACACATAGAAAAGAGAACATCCTGCACTCCAATCTCTTTGTAGCACACATGTAGAAGCAGAAACAGCAGCAGCATGGGTGACATACAGCAGTATTGAGCAGTATAGCTGAGAATCCAACACTGGTGTGAGATATAACACTTACTAGGAAGCTGCTGCAACATCTCTATGTCTCCCTACCTCTCTCTCACTCTGCTCCCTCCTCCCCCTTCCCTCTGTTTAGAGTACTATCGGCATCATGTAACCTGATCCTTCAGTGAGCTAAGAATCCATCTAGTGACGACTGTTTTCAGAACAATGATGTTCTATGGGTGTATTCATGCAGCCATTTTTTTTAACGGCCCGTGAATAATACGTTTTCACGGCCAGACGGCCCCATAGAGGTCAATGGATCCGTTTTTAACGGCTTTCAATACATGTAACAACTGTTAAAAACAGATCTTTGACATGGGGATTGGCAAGGGAACTACTAGTTCCCTTGCTGGCTTTCAGTGGCATACTCACCGATGCAGTGCCGTCCTCTTCAGGTGTGGTCTCTCTTCACGGGTTCTGACGTCATCGAGCCGCCTTCGCAGATCCCTTGCAGACGAGAGACCACACCTGAAGAAGACGAGAAACGGCGCTGCATCGGTGAGTATGTAGGGCAGCCGAAAGTTAAATGTAGTGTATTGTTGCGCTCACTACAAGGGTATTGTGGCGCTAGTACATGGGGCATTGTACATAGTGGTCAACTGTAGTGAATTTTCCGAGACTGTCCAGAATTAACAGAGACAGTCCATGAAAATTCCTACAGGGAGGGTGGGGGAGGGTATGTGTGGCATCATCTATAGGGGGTCTGTGTGTCTTCATCTACATCGGGGTCTGTGTGGCATCATATACAGGGAGGTGTGTGGCATCATCTACAGGGAGGTGTGTGGCATCATCTACAGGGGAGCTGTGTGGCATCATATACAGGGAGGCTCTGTGGCATCATATACAGGGAGGCTGTGTGGCATCATCTACAGGGGAGCTGTGTGGCATCATATACAGAGAGGTGTGTGGCATAATCTACAGGGGGGCTGTGTGGCATCATCTACAGGGGGTCTGTGTGGTATCATCTACATGGAGGCTGTGTGCCATCATCTACAGGGGGGCTGTGAAACAATCATGACAATTACCTTCCTTTGGGTGTTTTCAGGCGGTTGGGACAAAAAAGCCTGACAAATGAAATTCATCCGTTTTTTTAACGGCCATGAAAGACGGATGCAAAACGGATGTCAAACGGCCATTAAAAACGGACAGACGGACTGAAAATGGATGAAATTTTTTTTCACTGTCGTGTGAATATAGCCTTAGGGCCTCTTCACATCACCGTTTGCTTTCCTTTCCGGGGTTCCATCGGAGGTTTCCGTCGGGTGAACCCCGCAACGGAAAGTGAAACCACAGCTTCCGTTTCAGTCACCATTGATATCAATGGTGAAGGAAACATCGCTAATGGTTTCCGTTCGTCACCATTCCGGCAGGTTTGCGGTTTTCAGACGGAATCAATAGCGGAGTCGACTGCGCTATTGATTCCGTCGGAAAACCGCAAACCTGCCGGAATGGTGACGAACGGAAACCATTAGCAATGTTTCCGTCACCATTGATATCAATGGTGATGGAAACGGAAGCTGTGGTTTCAGTTTCACTTTCCGTTGCGGGGTTCACCCGATGGAAACCTCAGATGGAACCCCAAAATGGAAAGCCAATACTGATGTGAACAGGTCCTAAGATGGATATTGACAGCGAATTGAATGTGCATGACGCAGGGGTGAGCGAGAGAAGTGCCTGATAAGTGAAAAAAAGAGGCATTTTTTCTAATAAGATAAATTACAAAGTTTCTTATATTTGCTTGCACTATTGATTTATGCAAAGTTTGTTGAAAGGTTAGCAACCATTAAGACATCAAATTGGACCACTTAGTACTATAACAAAGTATCTTGTTCTGATGTTTATCAGTTCCTTCGGCATCATGTTGACCATGTGTCCATATATACTGTAGCCATCCTTTATGTGTTAATATTTCTCTTTGGTGGTGGTTATATAGTTGGGTGAGCTTTGTTCTCTTGACATTTAGTAGGTCCTTGATACCTACAGTTTTTGTTGTTTTAGCTAAACATCCCCTAGTGACTGTGATTTATGCAGGCTTGGGTGAATACTTTAGCATGTTGGATAGGTAGTGTGGTAAATGTCAAGAACTATAAATTTTAAAATGTTTCAGAAAGTACAGTATGGTTAGCCAATAAAGGTATCATACCTATTATACTTTTGTCTTTTTTGACACAAAAGTATTTAACATTTCAAAATGTTTCAGAGAAATGTACTAATTCAAGCCTGCAGAAGTCTATTAATATGAATTGAAAATAAATTATAATGATTACCAGGTAATGTCTTCAGCAAGAGAAGTTCACAGAATAATAATATTGTTTTTATGTTCTTACTACAATGTCATTTTCCTTGTCACATAAGTATCTGGTTTAAATGATAGTTCATATAAATGATGGCTAAATCAATAATGTATATTACGTGCTCGGAGGAATGGATCTGGTTAACATGTGCAACACACTGAACATTTTGTCTCCTCAGCTTACAAATCTCATTGCAGTTTTTTTTCCTTTTTAAAAAAAGAGAAAAATTAATTCACCAAACTTTTTTTCACATCTTTTTAATTGAAATATTTGCTCACAATAAACTATTTGGTGCATCTCTGAATAGAACTCTCATAAGAAGATCATTTTTTCTTGCGTGACACATCCCAATGTCACTTTTTCGTGACTTTTTTTAAAATTCATATATCGCTTGTCATCTGGGCGGAGGATGCCTAAAAATGGACCAGTTTAATATAAATAATAGTAAATATTAGATAATGAAATTGTGCTCTACTGGCCTCAGAGCAGTATTTTATCTGCCCTTTAAGTGATTTGACATATGACAAATGAATGAATTTTTTAATGGATTCCTGTTGTCTGTTCGTTTTTTTACAAACGTTCAGCATAACACCAGAACTTTGGATGTATAGCCTATTATGCCCTATTTATATTGTTCGATTTTATGATGAAATTATTGTACTCTCCCATGCCTGATTTTAAGTTTTACTGCCTATGCATCTTTTGATGTCTTGAAGCTGGTATTCTACCTACTGTAAAATGTATTCTGGCAGCTCAGCAGAAAAGCTACTGCACAGAAAGTCATGCAGTTACAGGTGGGGGATACACAGTAAAGAAGGCAGAAATGTTTTTCTTCCATTTTGCCATCTCTGTCTTCAGCGACACAGAACTTAATGAGTGCTGGGTATGCAATTACGGAAGCAACAATGCAGCTGTCTGTTGGTCTTGATTAACACCCTTAGGGGAGATTCACACGAGCGTTGCGTTTTTGCGCGCGCAAACAACGCGGCGTTTTGCGAGCGCAAAAACCATTTGACAGCTGCGTGTGTCATGCGTGTCTGATGCGCGGCTGCGTGATTTTCGCGCAGCCGGCATCATAGAGATGAGGCTTGTCGACGCCCGTCACTGTCCAAGGTGCTGAAAGAGCTAACTCTTTCAGCACCCTCGACAGTGAATGCCGAACACAACAGCGAAAAACCTGTAAAAAAAAAAGATAAAGTTCCTACTTACCGAGAACTTCCCGGCCGTTGCCTTGGTGACGCGTCCTTGGTGACGCGTCCTTGGTGACGCGCCTCTCTTGACATCGGGCCCCACCTCCCTGGATGACGCGGCAGTCCAAGTGACCGCTGCAGCCTGTGATTGGCTGCAGCCTGTGCTTGGCCTGTGATTGGCTGGAGCTGTCACTTGAACTGAAGTGTCATCCCGGGAGGTCGGACTGCAGGAAGGAGACAGGAGTAATCGGTAAGTTAGAACTTCGTTTTTTTACAGGTTCATGTATTTTGGGATCGCAAGTCACTGTCCATGGTGCTGAAACAGTTTAAAACTCTTTCAGCACCATGCACAGTGAATCTCTCCCGACGTCGCGGACCGGAAATTTGTTTGCCGGGTTCGGCCAAAACGAGTTTGGCCGAACCCGGTGAAGTTTGCCTCGGTTGTCGGGGTTCGCTCCTCGCAAAGACACTCCGTTTGGATGCTTGGAAACAGAAAAGCACGTGGTGCTTTTCTGTTTTCATTCATCCTTTTCACTGCTGTTGCGCGAATCACGCTCGTCCCACGGAAGTGCTTCCGTGTGGTGCGCGTGATTTTCACGCACCCATTGACTTCAATGGGTGCGTGATGCGCGAAATACGCAGAGTTATTGAACCTGTCGCGCTTTTTGCGCAGCAGACAAACGCTGCGCAAAAAGCACGGACTGTCTGTACTGCCCCATAGACTTGTATTGGTCCATGCGTGCCGCGTGAAAACCACGCAGCCCGCACGGACCGAATACACGCTCGTGTGAATCCCCCCTTAGAGAAAGTGGCAGAGCACTCATTTGTTTCTTCTGCCTCAAAGGTCAGCACTAGCTCAGATGGAACCATCCTGAATAGGACATTTTATATATATATTTTTTAAAAATAAATAATTACAATAAGAAACAGTTTTACCAGAGTTTCCCTTGAAAATAGACAGTATTGACATTCTTATCTGTACTAATTATGGTTGAAGACACATGTACTTGGAAAATTCAATAAAACAAGTAGTATCAATAGTAGTATGCTATTCACAGTCTTAGGAGTGCATGGAAGACTATAATCTTTTATGGATTTATCCTACTGTTGGATAAGTGCAAATGTTAATACTTACCAAAGGAACCTGGTTTATTCATTATTTAACCCCTTCCCTCTTTAGCCACTTTTGACCTTCCTGACCGAGCCTCATTTTTCAAATCTGACATGTGTCACTTTATGTGGTAATAACTCCGGAATGCTTTCACCTATCCAAGCGATTCTGAGATTGTTTTCTCGTGACACATTGGACTTTAAGTTACTGGCAAAATTTGCTCGATATGTTCAGTATTTAATTGTGAAAAACACCAAAATATAGCGAAAAATTGCAAAAATTAGCATTTTTCTCAATTTAAATGTATCTGCTTGTAAGACAGGCAGTTATACCACACAAAATTGTTGCTAATTAACATCCCCCATATGTCTACTTTAGATTGGTATCGTTTTTTGAACATCCTTTTATTTTTCTATGACGTTACAAGGCTTAGAACTTTAGCAGCAATTTCTCACATTTTCATGAAAATTTCAAAAGGCCATTTTTACAGGGGCCAGTTCAGTTGTGAAGTGGCTTTGTGGGCCTTATATATTAGAAACCCCCAAAAAGTCACCCCATTTTAAAAACTTCACCCCTCAAAGTATTCAAAACAGCATTTAGAAAATGTCTTAACCCTTTACACATGTCACAGGAATTAAAGCAAAGTAGAGGTGAAATTTACAAATGTCATATTTTTTGCAGAAATAAATTTTTAGTACAATTTTTTTTATAACACAGAAGTTTTTACCAGAGAAATGCACTCAATATTTGTTGCCAAGTTTCTGCAGTTTTAGGAAATATCCCACATGTGGCCGTAGCGTGCTACTGGACTGAAGCACCGGCCTCAGAAGCAAAGGAGCACCTGGAGGATTTTGGGGCCTTATTTTTGTTAGAATAAATTTTAGGCATCATGTCAGGTTTGAAGGGCTCTTGCGGTGCCAAAACAGTCAAAATCCCCCAAAAGTGACCCCATCTGGGAAACTACACACCTCAAGGAAATTATCTAGGGGTACAGTGAGCATTTTGACCGCACAGGTTTTTTACAGAAATTATTGGAAGTAGGCCGTGAAAATTAAAATCAACATTTCTTCAAAGAAAATGTAGGTTTAGTGATTTTTTTTCTCATTTCCACAAGGACCAAAGGAGAAAAAGCACCATAAAATTTGTAAAGCAATTTCTCCCGAGTAAAACAATACCCCACATGTGGTAATAAACGGTTGTTTGGAGACACGGCAGGGCTGAGAAGGGAAAGAGCGCTATTTGGCTTTTGGAGATCACATTGAGCAGGAATGGTTTGCGGAGGCCAGGTCACATTTACGAAGTCCCTGAGGAGACAAAACAGTGGAAACCCCCCACAAGTGATGCCATTTTGGAGACTACACCCATTGAGGAAATTATCTAGGGGTATAGGGAGCGATTTGACCCCACAGGTTTTTTGCAGAAATTATTGGAATTAGGCCCTGAAAATAAAAATCAACATTTTTTCAAAGAAAATGTAGGTTTAGCTTATTTTTACTAATTTCCACAAGGACTGAAGGAGAAAAAGCACCACAAAATTTGTAAAGCAATTTCTCCCGAGTAAAACAATGCCCCACATGTGGTAATAAACGGCTGTTTGGAGACACGGCTTGGCTTAGAAGGGAAAGAGCGCTATTTGGCTTTTGGAGATCACATTGAGCAGGAATGGTTTGCGGAGGCCATGTCACATTTGCAAAGCCCCTGAGGGGACAAAACAATGAAAACGCCCAAAAAGTGACACCATTTAGGAAACTACACCTCTTGAGGAATTCATCTAGGGGCATAGTGAGCATTTTGACCCCACAGATGTTTCATAGAATTTATTAGAATCGGGCAGTGAAAATAAAAACAATCCTTTTTCTTCAATAAGACGTAGCTTTAGCGCAAATTTTTTCATTTTCGCAACAAATAAAGGAAAAAAAAGAACCCAACATTTGTAAAGCAATTTCTACCGAGTACGGCAATACCCCATATGTGGTCATAAACTGCTGTTTGGGCACACGGCAGGGCTCAGAAGGGAAGGACCGCAATTTGGAGTGCAGATGTTGCTGGATTGGTTTCTGGGCGCCTGTGGGCCCAAAACAGTGGAAACCCCCCAGAAGTGACCCAATTTTGGAAACTACACCCCTCAATGCATTTACCTAGGGGTGTAGTGAGCATGTTAACCCTGCAGGTGTTTTGTAGAAATTAGTGTGAACTCGATGTTGCAGAGTGAAAATGGGATTTTTTCCACAGATATGCCAATATGTGGTGCCCGGCTTGTGCCACCGTAACAAGACAGCTCTCTAATTATTATGCTGGGTTTCCTGGTTTTAGAAACACCCTACATGTGGCCCTAATCTCTTGCCTGGACAGTCGACCAGGCTCAGGAGTGAAAGCGTACCATGTAAAATTGAGGCCTAATTTGGCGATTTACAAAGTAGAGGCTCAGATGTGAAATAATAAAAATAAACCCCTGGGAAGTGACCCCATTTTGGAAACTGCACCCCTCAAGGCATTTATTAAGGGGTGTAGTGAGCATTTTCACCTGACAGGTCTTTTCCATAAACGAATGCGCTGTGGATGGTGCAAATTAAAAATTTATATTTTTCCCTAGATATGCCATTCAGTGGCAAATATGTTGTGCCAAGCTTATGACGCTGGAGACACACACCCCAAAAATTGTTAAAAGGGTTCTCCCGGGTATGACGATGCCATATATGTGGAAGGAAACTGCTGTTTGGGCATTCTGTAGGGTTCAGATGGGAGGAAATGCCATTTGGCTTTTGGAGCGTGGATTTTGCTTGGTAGTAGTTTTGTTTGGAGTCTTACTGGTGTTTCCGTTTATAATGTGGGGCATATGTAAGCCGGGCGGAGTATATAAGGGGCATAGTCAGGTGGTATAATAATGGGGTAAAAAAAAACAATAAAATAATCCATAGATGTGTGTTACGCTGTGAAGCCATCCTTTCTGCACAGGCCGGTGTCGCACTGATATATGGCGTCCTTTCTTATGCCCCTTTTGGTCCACACTCCGCGCCTTTGTAGTTTGGGTAATTTTGCTAGGAAGTGTTGTCCTGGTATAATACGGGCACCGTCGCTTCCAGCGGATATGTTTGGGACCTCCCTTTCCTGGTTCCCTAATTTTAGGTCCTTGATAAATCGCCTCTTCAAACAGAAGAAATGTTCCCCTCGGGCACAACTGCATATTTTTTTATTTCCTGACTTATTGGAGCCATAACTAATTTTATTTTTCATAGACGTAGCGGTATGAGGGCTGGTTTGTTGTGGGACGAGCTGTAGTTATTATTGGTACCATTTTGGGGTACATGCAACTTTTTGATCACCTTTTTATCTTATTTTTTGGGATGCCAGGTAAACAAAAAAACGCAATTCTGGCACAGCTTTTTTCGTTTTTTTTTTATACAGCGTTCACCATGCGTTATAAATTACATGTTACCTTTATTCTGCGGGTCAGTACGATTCCGGCGATACCAAATTTATAGCACTTTTTTATGTTTTACAACTTTGCACAATAAAATTACTTTTGTAAAAAGAATGTATTTTTTCTGTCGCCAAGTTGTGAGAACCATAACTTTTTAATTTTTTTGTCGACGGAGGTGTTTGAGGGCTTGTTTTTTGCGGGACGAGCTATAGTTTTTATAGGTACCATTTTTGGATACGTGCGACTTTTTGATCACTTTTTATTCTAACATTTGTAGGGCAAAGTGACTAAAAAACAAACTCTGGTAACGTTTTTTACGTTTTTTTTTACGCTGTTCACCGCGTGCAATAAATAATATAATATTTTGATACCTCAGGTCGTTACGGTCGCGGCGATACCAAATACATATGGTTTATTGTTATTTTTCAATAATAAAGGACTTGATAAGTGTAAAAGGGGGATTGTGTTTTATTTGATTACTTGAAACTTTTATTGTTTTCAAACTTTTATTTTTTGCACTTTTTTTTACACTTTTTTATACTTTTTTTTACACTTTTCTTCAAGTCCCACTAGGGGAATTGAAGGTCCAACGGTCAGATTTTTTTTTTTCTAATACATTGCACTACCTATGTAGTGCAATGTATTAGATCTGTCAGTCATTCACTGACAGCAAGCCGATTAGGCTTCGCCTCCCGGCGGGGCCTAAATCGGCTTCCGTAATGGCAGAGCAGGAGACCATTGTGTCTCCTGTTGCCATAACAGCAGTCGCCAGTCCCGATTGCCTGTCAGGGCTGGCGATCTGCTAGTAACCGCTACGATGCAGCAATCGCTTTCGATTGCTGCATCGAAGGGGTTAATGGCAGGGATCGGAGCTAGCTCCAGTTCCTGCCATTACAGGTGGATGTCAGCTGTACAGTACAGCTGACTTCCACCGCTGATGACGCCGGATCAGCTCCTGACCCGGCGCCATCTTGCCGGCAGCTACGGAAGCCGATCAGGCTCCGCCGCCGGGCGGATCTTGACCGGCTTCAGTGCTAGGCAGACCGGGAGGCCAGTATTAGGCCTCCGGTTGCCATTGCAGCCACCGGAACCCCGGCAATTTCATTGCTGGGGCTCCGATGAGCTGCAAACACCTTAAGTGCAGCGATCGCGTTTGAGCGCTGCACTTAAGGGGTTAATGGCGGGGATCGAAGCTAATTTCGGTCCCCGCCGTTACAGCCGGATGTCAGCTGTAAGATACAGCTGAGATCCGGTGATGATGGCACCGGCTCAGCTTCTGAGCCGGTCCCAAACATTCGGCGTACATGTACGGCAAGATGCGGGAAGTCAATGCTTTCCATGACGTACATGTACAGCAAATGTCGGGAAGGGGTTAAAGAGGTTGTCTCATAAAGTTGCTTATTTGGACATATGCGCATCATAGGTCCCTCACTCCCACTTTGTAACAGCAGCTCCTGTTCTGGCAGAGCCGGCCATGCATGGCCATTCACTTGAACTGCCACTTATTTTTTGTGGGACGAGTTGTACTTTATGAAGTGGTGCAATTTTTTAGTACATTTACATTATTGTTGAATTTATATAAATTATTATTTGCGTTTTTTTTTTTTTTACAGCATACACCAATGCTGATGATGCTATAAATTTGTTGTGCAGCTTGGTACGGTATTGATGATACCAAATATGTGTATATTATGTTTTTGGACTTATATTTAATAATGTTTATTTATTGTAAATAATATGCATTTGTGTGTATTTATTTATGAATGATCTTTTTATTGAAAATTACTTTTTTAATTTTTTTATTAATTTTGCCTTTTTTTAATCCAATAGAGGAATTTTCTATATTGATTTTTATTTATTTTTTTAACTATAATGTACTGGCATATATCTATATGCCAGTAGATTAGCCTGTATAACGGTAGAGATCAGAGATTTCTCAGATCTCAGCCATTAGAGCAGGGCTGCGGCTGTGTATGACAGCCATTGACCCCCTCCTAAACGCACGGGCACACTTGCTGTGTCTGTGTGATGAGCATGACAGGTATGTGCTGTCATGTGTCGTAAATCATTTAAAAGATTTCTCTTTTATGTCTAATATACAGTGGTGCTTGAAAGTTTGTGAACCCTTCAGTATTTTCTATACTTCTATACTCCTAAAAGTAGATAAAGAGAACCAAATCAAACAAATAAAAATACAAAACAAAAATATTAGACTTTGTCATTTATCTATTGAGGAAACTGATCCAATATCACATATCTGTGAGTGACAAAAATATGTGAACCTTTAAGATTAGCAGATAGTTTGAAGATGAAATTAGAGTTAAGGGCCTTTTACACTGGCCGACAATTGGCCGGTGCAGTGAACACTGATCAACGAGACATTGTTGATCGGCGCTCGTTTGCTCCTGTCCCACGGAGCTATGGATGGGGAGGAGCGCTCGTTAATACGATCGTGTCGGCAGGGCGTCTCCCTGTTTACACAGGAAGATGTGCTGCCGACAATGATAATATTTTACTTTTGCACGTTCATCTGCTGACCGCTGCCCTGTATACACAAGGCAATTATCATCAACGAGCGTTCTATGAACGCTTGTCTGCCCGATAATCGCCGAGTGTAAAATACCCTTTAGATCATTTTCCTCAATAAATAAATGACCAGGTCTGATATTTTTGACTCATTTGTTTGATTGGGTTCTCTTTATCTGCGTACAGGACTTGTGTGAAAATCTGATGTAATTTTAGGTCAAATTTATGGGCTGCATACAATGCCCAATATGTAACCAAAGGCACAATGCTTGGTCCTGCATGAGGTTTTGTTTTATAAATCAAGTTTTCCCCTAGAAGCACTGAAATAAAAGAGACAGCTTGGTCCTTTATACAGCATCAGTTGGAGCATGTTGATTTTTAAAGTGGGCATCGTATAAAAAGTATCTGTGTATACCACTGTATTTTGATATTGTGGTAGGCATGGCCCCAGTGAAATGTATTATAACTGTATTCAGGTTTTATGTGATATGGATCCCACATAAGCTCATGTTAGTAAGGCCTTATGCGAGGTGTAGGTGTATATACCTTCAAAAAGCAATTCCACCTTTAAAAAGCAATTCCACCAGTATGGTATGTAAACGTGGATAAAGTCCATAAATGAATGAAGCATCAAGTCAGCATCCAAACATATCCAAGCTAGGTGGGTCTCCCACCAAAACTACTAGATCTATTTATATGTTCTACACAGTTACATGACATAAATATTTTTCCAGGGACTAAGCAAAATGTGGACCTTATTTTAGGATTTATATGATCCCTAATCCTTCCAAAGTAAAAACTTTCCTGAAAGTAAAATTATTACTGTTTAAAGACTTTGTTTGTGAAAATTTTGTACAGTTTGTTATGATTTGTAGTTTTAATAAGTACTTTTGGCAAACAATACCTATTATCTTTGAAGATTAGGTCAGGATAATTAGTGCATCAGTATATTAGCGACTTGCTTCTGAAGCAGAACATATTATCTTTGAACTGTAATATTTTGGATGGAATACTTGGCTAATAGTTTCCATACATCTTTTTTAATGACTGGAGGCAAATTTGCTTTGAAATTGAAAAGCAATTCTAATAAAATATACACTAACCCTTGTCCTGTGGAGGGTACACCAAGCAAGAACAAGTATTTTTTTCTCATGAGGCAGTGGTCCGATAGGAAGTGCCTTATGAATATGCTTTCTTCCATCAATATACATTTTACAATAATCATATTTGAGAATATATTATTTCACTAATTTGTGTTTGGCAGCCTAGCTGCATTTATAGTTGTATTAGGAATCTTAGCACTTCCTGGAAATACTAGTGGGTAACTTACAAAGATCATGAGAGCCAGACTAGTAAGTCATTTTTACTGCATGCTTGATTTATTCCTGAAGCCTATTTTAAATTTTCTTATCTTTTTAGGGTGTTTTGACCTGGATTGTATTATAGTATTGGCTTGTGCTCAAATTTTGCTTATTGCCTTTAAATTATTGAGGTATATAAGGACAACATATAGCTAGATCATATGATATTGCTCATAGAAGATTACTGTGCAAAACTCAGCTAACATATAATAACTCCTTGTTGAATATTTAATGACTGGATTAATTTTATCTTTACTTTAATTGAATTAAACTTGTGTCATAAATTGAGGAATTATAATTGCCTAAAGTTAAGAAAATATTTACTTATTGTAATTTTAAAATTAACATCTCCATTTTTTTTTTTTTTAATCTTCAGCTTTTGTGATAGGAGAACACCCTTATCACTGCTACATAAGGTTATAAGGTTATACATAAGGTTGAAATTTATGAGCCGTAGTCCAGGATGTCCTCTGCTGCTCCATTAAAAATCGATGCGAATGATGGAAACAGTCGAGTACAGCGCTCGGCTGTTTCCATCACTGTCATAGACAATGAATAGATTGGCGGGTGCATGCTTGACCGCTGCTCCATTCAAGCTCCTCCTCACTGCTGGGGATGCAGTTAGGAGGATCTAAGAGTTCGGGACCCCCGTTCTTACTTATCCTGTGGATAGGTAATAATTTATGATTCTGGAAAAAACCCTTTAAATTTCTAGATTAAACCTTTCTATCTATTTGATCCATATTTTGCCGGCATTTTGCAAATTGCTCTCTGTTATTGTAAATTGCTTATTTGTACAATTCATTTTTGGAAACTTTGTTCCTCCAAGCTATTTTAGATGGTCTATGGGGCACATCCACATCTATAACAGAACTATTCTTTGTAGCATCCATGGATTCCCAGGAGACGCCAGAGCTCACTTCCGCTTCGGTCCGCTGTGTCCCGTAGGGTGCGCACGCACGCTCATGCCCGCTCTTAAAGGGCCAGTGCGTGCAAATGAAGGAAATCATCATCATCAACACACATGATTTCCTGGACTATAAGAAGGCCCCAGCCCCTCTGATCCTTGCCTGAGCGTTGTTACTATATCCCAAGTCTGTCTTGCAAATAGTTACTTAGTGTTTTAAGTTCCAGTTGTTACTCGTGCCCTGTTACCTGTTCCTGTATCCCGTGCTGTGTTCTTGTTCCTGTGCCTACTAGTTGGAGTCGTCTCTACTGCACCTGCTGTTGTTTGCCACGTCCTGTGTCATCCACCACGTCCTGTGTCATCTGCCAGGTCCAGAGGGATTTGCCACGTCTGGCGAAACCTGCAGCACCAGCTGTCATTCGCCACGTCTGGAGTTACCTGCTCCACCCTTCTCCATCAGTGCCAGGGCTGCGGCCACTGTATCCAGGTACCCTTGTGAGGGACTTTATATTGCTGGGGATCCCTGTTGTTTGGCCAGCTGCCTCCCTGCTATGGTGGTGCGGCCTAGTGGGTCCACATACCCTCAAACCATGACATTCTTGCAATCATCAAGGCTCTATTTTGTGCAGTAATATTACTGTAAGCTTGGTACCTCTTATCCCTTCCCTCGCCCAGTAAACATTATATTCCTGGAAGTTCCTCTTATATTCCTTCTGGTGCAGATCCATTTACAGGTGGCAGTCGATACATGCCTGGCTCATCTTCTAATACTCCTGCTGCAGGGGCAGAAGAGCCTTTTACAGGGAGGAATGCCTACAGATCTGCTTCCGCACAAATTCTAAACACATTCTTTCCTAAGAAGGAGACCGTAACGTTTGATCAAGCAAACCCAGCACAAATTTTGGGTAAAATTAAAGAACTGAACGAGTGTGCTCCTGAAGAATACAGAATGCCTGAGGATGACTTAATCAGACTTGACAAGCTGCTGTCCTTAGTTGTTAATACCTCAAGAGAAACAGTCACAGCTCAACAAGTAGACACATTGTTGAGGGCAGTCAAATGACCTGAAGATATTGTGTTTCCAGCCTTAGACATTCTTCGTTTAGCTGTCAGAAATCCTACTGTCACGGCCTGTGCGTATGTGAACCCACTAGGCCGCACCACCATAGCGGGGAGGCAGCTGGCCAAGCAACAGAGCACCCAATCAATACAAAGTCCCACTCTAGGGTACCTGAATAGTCCAGACAGTGGCTGAGGCTTTAGCGCGGATGGAGGTGGGTGCAGCAGACGTGACGGATGACATCAGATGCAGCAGGTTGCACCAGACGTGGTGAATAACACTGGACGTGGCAGATGACACAGGACATGGCAGATGACAGCAGGTGCAGTAGGACACGACTCCAACACTAACAGGCTCAGGAACAAGAACACAGCACAAGATACTGGATACAGGTAACAGGGCACGGGTAACAACAGGGACAGGATAGTACTAAGGGACCATTTGCAAGACTGACATGAGAATACTAAAGATGCTCAGGCAATGAGCAAAGGGGCAGGGCCCTTCTTATAGTCCAGGGAATCATTGGCAAGTTGATGATGATGATGATTCCCATTTTCGTGCGCTGTCCCTTTAAGGCCGTGCAAGAGCGTGCGCGCGCACCCTATGGGACACAGCGGACCGGATCGGAAGTGAGTGCTGGCATCTCCTGGGAAGGATGCCTAGTAGCGCTCACAGATCCATGACTGCTGCCGCCGGGGGTGAGTAAACCCGACCGTTCGCGACCACGGACGCTACAGATAAATAGAGCCAAACTATTCTAATCCCTGCTCAGGTGAGATGGATACAAGATATAGGGGAAATAGGAGAGCTCCAATGGAAGCGAATACTTGGAAAAATTCCTAAACTATCTCATGGACCTCAGCTTAGGGTCATACAACTCTTCATTGTTAAAAGGGCACATAATTCACGCTATAGGCTGGCTAAAATGTTTAAAGATCAGAAAGCAAATTGTCCTACGTGTGCAGGGGAAGAGGCAGACTTAGTCCATACGTTGTGGTCATGACCCAAAATAAAGAGATTCTGGGAGGACATTATTAAAGAAATTGTGGAGAGATATGGGGTTGAAATCCCCTGGGATCTGGTTATTTTCATATTGGGTTATGATGGACTTAAGGGTACAAGGGATGTCAAGAAAGAAGTCCTATTGAAATGGCTATATAGGGCGCGTAAGACCATTATGTTTAAATAGATCAAGCAGGATCCACCTACGGGAAACTGCTGGAGGAAATATGTTAGGAGGATGCTGCAATACGAAAAAATCGACTACCTAGCAAATAGTAGGAAAGTAGTTTGAGGAGTTGAAGTGAAGCTGGTTGCAATAGTTTGTTGGATGTATTTAATCGTGGAGGGGTGGGGGTGGGGTTGGAGAGAGAGATGGATCTGTTGTATGTTTATTTTAAAAAAAATTTCATTTTTTATTTATTTTTAGGATGGGATAAGAGTAAGGCTGGGTTCACACGACCATGTTACGTTCGTAATGTACGGAACGTATTTCGGCCGGAAGACCCGGACCGAACACAGTGCAGGGAGCCGGGCTCCTAGCATCATAGTGATGTACGATGCTAGGAGTCCCTGCCTCGCTGCAGGACAACTGTCCCGTACTGTAATCATGATTACAGTACGGGACAGTAGTTCCACGCAGAGGCAGGGACTCCTAGCGTCGTACATCACTATGATGCTAGGAGCCCGGCTCCCTGCACTGTGTTCGGTCCGGGTCTTCCGACCGAAATACGTTCCGTACATTACGGACGTAACATGGTCGTGTGAACCCAGCCTCATTGTGGATGGCATCAGCCACGTAACAACATTCAGAGTCTTGGTTTTTGGTGGGGGGTTGGGAGATAAGGTTACAATACGGTAAGATAGACAAGGACGATATTTAGGAGTGTATCTGTAGTGGAATCTTTGACAGGGAGGCGTGCGGGACAGGGTTTGAAATCGGGAGTTTACTTTGAGATAGCATGGCTGAGGTCCTGTATGCCATCTTGGTGATATACACTTAATGTTTGTTTCCTGTTGTATGTTATTGTAGGGGGATATCCTAATGGGACTCACTAGATTTAAATATAAAGGTGATGATGTTAATATTGAGAGAAGAGAAAGTCTAGATTAATGGGTGAACAATATTTTTAGGGAGTGTTTAGAGGTCTGAATGGATCCTTATTATGGGGAAAGGGTGTATTTGGATAATTTAAAAAGTACCGGTTTGGTGACAAGAGTCGCATTCCCATATCCCCCATATAGATTCAAAATCTATAGGAAGGAAATTGATGTTAATGATTCCTTATGTAAATGGATGTACTACATGTTGTCTTGTATTGAATTCCTACCGGTATGTATTTTAAGCAATATTATGATAATAAAGAAAAAAAAATATTTAAAAAAAAATAATGCAACCCTTGCTTAGAATAGGATGGAAGGCATTTACATAGCATCATTTTCTCTCTCACTTTGTGACTTAGGGAAACTAGGTTCAATTTCTCATAATCTAAAGAGTACCCTGTTACTTGGACTCCTAGATATTTAGAACTTCCCCCAACGTCTAACACATTAAGGGGTATATTTGCATTGAGGATTGAAGTGTATAGTGATAAGATTATGGGATTATCCCAATTTATTTTTACACCTGACAAAGCAGCAAAATCTGAATAGAGCTTAATTACCCTGTCTAATGACTTTTTATAATAATCTAAAAAAATTAATACATCATCCGCTTATAGATTTATTTTTCCTCTCTTTCCATACCTTAACCCCTTTACCTTCAAGTATATTCTAATATATTGAGCTAAGGGTTCCATAATAAGGGAACATAAGAGAGGAGTCAAGGGGCATCTCTGTCTGGTCCCCCTTTCCAGCTGGAAGAAATCAGAGGTCAGCCCATTAATCATAATGCGTGCCATGGGATTGGCATGCAACAGACTTGCTGATTTTAAAAAGTTAGAACCATAACCTATTATACCCAGTATCTGCAGTAGAAATTCCCATTCTACACTGTCAAATGCTTGGATGCCACATCCAACGATGTCCCAATATTCCAAACCTGAGGAATTAATTTGAACATTGCCAAATACTATTCTTATATTACTGTACATATAGTTGACTTATTTGGCATAAAGCGTATTTAATCTTTATGTACAATATTTGTTATTAGCTAGGATAATCTGGTTGTTAATAATAGCCAAACGATCCTCTGGGATGGTATGTAATCTGTTTAACCTTATGAGCCATTTATTCATTGCCAAATATTAAATCATTTCTGGATAGGTTGCTAAAGGTCATGGGACCTTATTTGGGTTTTTCAATCTGCAAAAGTTAATCTGCAGAGTTAATTTAGCTAATGGAATTGGCTCTTTTGGATGATAAGACAGTTACTCATTATATCTATCCAAACCTTTATCCAATATATTATTAAAATCACCAAAAAACACCAGGAGTTGACAATAATCTAATAAAAAAATATTTCTAACAAAATATCACCCTGGGGGATTATCGAGGCAGAATAAATATTGCTGCCCAAATCCATGCAAGCCCATCTGTTACACATTGCAAAATGACAAACTGATCATTATCACCCACTTTTACTACATCTGCTTTACAGTTTAACCTGTAATCTATTAATATATTAACACTCAGTGAATAGGATGTATACACAGGGTGACAACTCTCCTCTACACATTTTTTATTTAATATATTTGTCATGTCTTCTGTAAGGTATGACTCTGCTCCAAAAATTATGGCCGGAACGTGATCTTTAAGTGCATTAAATATATATAATTCTAAATCATTCTTAATTCTCCTTATTTTTTAATGAGTGGGGGATGCACACCTCTGGCTTGATTTATCGCACATCCTGGACTGATTATATCAAGACCAGAGTCAGCTCAGCCGTCTACCTGGAAATTTTAGAGCACTTCTGTAACATCCATGGCCGCGGACTGTCGTGATTACTCACCCATCGATGGCCGCAGCTATGGTCTGGTGAGCACTGGCCCGCAACTTCTTTCCAGGAGACACCAGTGCTCACTTCGGCTCCACTCTGCTGCGTCCCGTAGGGTGCGCGCACACAATCGCGCGCGGTCTTGTAGAGCCAGTGAGCGCACATGTAAACTATAAGAAGGGCTCTGCCCTTTTATTCCTTTACTGAGTGTTGTTTGTATTCCTCGGTTAGTCTCGCAAATGGTTCATTAGTCATATCCTGTTCCCTGTGTTCCTGTGTCCTGCTACCTGTATCCTGTGCTGTATTGGCTGTGTTGTGCCATCTACTATGCCTGCTGACTTACACCACGTCTGGTGTCATCTGCCACATTTTACATCACCCGCCACCAAGGTCCCATCTGTGCCAAAGCCGTTGATATTGTCTGGACTATTACAGGTACCCTCGTACTCAGACTTTATATTGACTTGGCACACTGTTGTTTGGCCACCTGCTACCCCGCTACGGCGTGCGGTCTAGTGGGTCCACATACCCACAGATCGTGACAACTTCATCTTTCCTTCTGCTGACAATCTTTATGGAGATGCTAATTTCATTTTCCAGCAGGACTTGGCACCTGCCCACACTGCCAAATGTACCAATACCTACTAATAACTTTTAATAACCACAGTATCACTGTGCTTGATTGGCCAGCAAACTCGCCTGACCTAAACCCCATAGAGAATCTATGGGGCATTGTCAAGAGGAAGATGAGAGACACCAGACCCAGCAATGCAGATGAGCTGAAGGCCGATATAAAAGTAACCTGGGCTTCCATAACACCTCAGCATTGCCACAGGCTGATCGCCTCCATGCCATGCTGCATTGATGCAGTAATTCACGCAAAAGGAGCCCCGACCAAGTATTGAGTGCTTATACTCAACATACTTTTCAGTAGGCCAACATTTCGGTATTAAAAATCATTTTTGAAATTGGGTTAATATAATATTGTAATTTTCTGAGACACTAAATTTTGGGTTTTCATTAATTGTTAGCCATAATCATCAACATTAAAAGAAAAAAAAAATGCTGGAAATAGATCACTCTGTGTGTAATGAATCTATATAATATATGAGTTTCACTTTTTGAATTGAATTACTGAAATAATTAACTTTTCGATGATATTCTAATTCATTGAGAAGGATTGTGTGTGTGTGTGTGTGTGTATATATATATATATATATATATTAATTAAAAAAACATTTAACGTTTAAAAAAGTAGAAAATAAAAAAAAGTATAAATCATATCGACATTAAGTACCAGGAGAAGCTTCTACCAGCCCTGCTTGACACATTATCTACGCCTCTGTCATGAGGAACGGTTCCAGCTTCTTTCTATAGCGTTATCATTGTAGTAATCCTTAAACCAGACAAATTCCCATTGGATTGCGGCTCCTACTCTCATTGTTTAATATAGATTACAAGTTATTGACTGAAGAACTTGCATTTAGGCTGGACATTGTAACCCCAGGTCTTATCCATCCTGACTAATCAGGGTTCATACCTGGTAGGAGTACTTCAGACAACCTGTGTAGAGTCCAGGCAGTGGCGTAAATGGGGGAAGATGGAAAATGTGACTGGGCCCTGGCTTCTATAGATGTCACCAAGGCATTCAACTCTATCGAGTGGCCTTATCTCAAACAAATGCTGCCCAGATTTGGCTTCGGCCCTTCGTTCAGATCCTGGATATACACAGGCATCCAAGAGCTGCAATTACTCTCAATGGCATGACCTCTGCCCCTTTTGCACTAAGCAGAGGTATGAGGCATGGATGCCCCTGTCACCTCTGCTCTTCGCCATTGCTATGGAGCAACTGGCCATTAAAATACGTACTGATATGGAATTTCATGGAATTTCCCATCAATCTGGTGAAGATCGTGTAGCTCTATATGCAGATGACCTTATGCTTTTTATTTCCTATATACATCTTTCCTTATCTAAAGCAATGAATGAGATAAATTCCTTCGGAAACTATTCCGGTTTGCGCATCAACTGGACGAAATCGCCCTTAGTGTTTCTCGACCCTGATACACCACATCTCACTAACATTACCTTAGAAGGTCTCAGAGTGGTAGATCAATTCAAGTATCTTGGTATCCTTGTTTCCAGATGTGTGAGGCACACCATTCCACTTAATGTCCATCCTCAACTCCCACTGTTTAAAGACAAGTTCAAGTTGTGGGCTGCACTGGCATTATTGGTCATGGGTTACTTTAATCTTGTGAAGATGGTAGCTCTTCCGAAAGTCATCTATGTTTTGTAACATGTTTTTGCTCCAATTCCGCAATTTTTCTTCCAAGCTCTGGACTCTCTCATTATATCCTTCATCTGGCTCCATTCCAGATCTAAATTAGGCCTGAATAAGATACAGAGACCAAAAGATATGGCTGGAATTGATATATATATTTATTACCTGGCAGGAGAATTTAAGTATCTAAGTTCTGGAATATCTACTGTAGGATCCCTGACCTCTGAAAATCTCCTTGCAGACTACTCTGAACACAAGCTTGTATGGCCTATTTTATTTAATCCTCAAACTCCTAGATGTCCACTTCTGCCTATTCATAAGACAGCTAGAAGTGTATGGAGAGCAGCTATGCAGATCTCATCAATTATGGACATACAATTGTACAACCCGGCTTTGGAGTCCCTTTATAGCCATCCTGACTCCTCCTACTGGACCAACAAGGGGTTTTGTGTTCTGGGTGATCTCTATGATGCGAACATCTTCTTGTTCTTTGATCAAATGCAAGCCAAATTCCCAGAATTTATATTTTTGAATACCTTTAGAGTAGGCACACACACTCCTCACATTTTCCAGAGCCACGTCAGTTAATTTCCTCCTATCTACTCATCTGAGTTGTCAGATCCCACGGTACCAAAGGCCTAGTCTCTACTATTTATACACATCTGATTAGAGCAAAGGCCGTGAATGCTCCCTTACCTGTTACCTCAAAATGGAGCCAATTGATTGCTACGCTTACAGATGAAACCACCAAAGACCTTAACTTAGATTGTGAGCCCCAATGGGGACAGTAAGTGTGGACCTTTGTGCAGCGCTGCGGAATATGTTGGCGCTATATAAGTATCAGAAATAAATAAATAAGACCTGCTGAAGTCTCATCTATATGTCTCACTTGCAGTCAATAATAAGCTCATTCAGTTTTACTTTATTCATAAGGCATATTTGACTCCTGTCAAATTATTCAAGATGCATCATATTCCAGAGCCTCAATGCCCTAAGTGTTCTTATGCTCCAGATAATTTTTGGCATATGGTGTCGTTGAGCCCCTCGATAAAAAATTATTGGTCATCTGAAGATTTGGCCCCATTATACAAGAACTTTCCATAGAAAGACTCAATTCTTAGCCAGAAAATTTATCACAATGAAGTGGATAGATAGACGTCGCCCGAGCCTCTCGGCTTGGAAGCGGATGGTTAATATTGAGATCTCCTTTTAGCGTATTGTCTTCTGAAGGTATGGGGTTCATTGTTTTCTTGTTGTTCCCCAATTATGGCTTACTCTTGACGATATCTAAACTCCGCTTTTCGTGACCTCATGATTGTAACATATTTACTACTTGCATGATATGTATGATATCTCTGGGTGTCAGTGTGATATAGTATGTAGCACCCTGTGTCTACTATTAATCTCAGACTGTACATTTCTCTTTTGTTGAGGAGTCTATGCAACCTGATATGTCACCTACTTATAATTGAATCCTGCATACGTACTGCTATGGCTACCAAGATGATGTTCGCTTGTAACTTTTGTCTTACTAGTTTTCTCTTTCAATAAAACGAGTTTTCTAAAAAATATAAAAATGTTTACTCTGTATGGTGAACAGTGTTTATTTTTGTTTTTGATGGTGTTCACTGAACACCATAAAAACCAAAAATAAAATGGCAAAATTGCTGTTTATTGGTCAACTCGCCTCCCCCCAAAAAAATTGAACAAAAAGTGATCAAAAGTCTTATGTACCTTAAAATGGTACCAAGAAACTACAGTTTACCACACAAAAAAAAAAGGCCTCACACAGCTCCATACACGGCAAAATAAAAAAAGTCATGGGAATAACTCAGAATATGGAACACAAAATGGTTTAACAAAAGTTTTTATTTGTAAAAGTAGTAAAATGGAAAAAAAATATATATATTTGGTATTACCATAATCGTATTGACCCGCAGAATAAAGTTAACATTTAGTTTTTACCACACAGTAAACACTGTAAGAATAAAGCATTAAAAACAATGGAGAAATAGCTGTTTTGTTCCATTCCACACCACAAAATAATTTCTAAAATTTTCTCAGTAAATTATATATTGTACATTAAATGTTCTATTACCAAAATACAATTTGTACTGCAAAAGTCCTCATAGGGCTATGCTGATGACAAAAAAATTAAATCTTGGAAGGCTGGGAAATAAAAATGAAAATGAAAACATTAAAACTGTTTGCAGCGGGAAGGAGTTAAAAGTTCTGTTAAAATATTTATAAAATACATGCTTGATTATATGTCTTTTACATGAGTCTGGATTTCCTCTACGCCTTTTTGCTCAGCTAACTTTTCCTATAAGCAATCAATTGAAGGAAATATTTAATGTTCAGATAGAATTACGTATAGCAGCCAGCACGGAAGCTCTGCTATTGCTTCAAAAATTACAGAGGAAAATTGGCAGAAGGATGTCATCACTTTTTACTTTACAGATGTGAATTGGCTGCTAAAGTTCTGTGATAAATTACTGACTTTATTTTTTATTGTTAATCTGACACCAGCGAAACGGCTTGATCAAATCAAATAAGAATTCATTAAAATTGTCTGCTTAAAAAAATATAGCAATTTCAGTTGAATATGTAGATTGCTTCCAGTGTCATCACAACTGTAACAGAAATAACAGAGGATAATGAACTATATATAATAGCTCTGAAACCATTGCAGATATGTCAAGCAATTTAACATTTATTAGTAGCAACCCAGTGTATCTGATTTTACTGAGTTAGATGATAATTTCAAGTTTAGCTGCTCATTCTAAAAACCAAGACTTACTATTTTTTATTTTCTATTTTCCAATTATAATCTACTGTTTAACATGTTGAAAGAGTCAAAATCTCTTTTGCAGGCCACATTCATCGAACATTTCTATTATGTTGCTGTGGTAACAACAATTTCTTTATTATAGCTATTGTTCGGTTTCCTAATTTAAATATATTGTTTCCAATGAAAAATAGCTAATGCTAAATTATATTTATTATTCTCTATTCAAATATATTGAAGCAAATATCAAAAATTTGATTTACAACCTACATCTCGATTTTAATAAAGGCAAAAGACTTTAAAAAATGAAGACTAAAGGATTGCACACAAGGACTGGACTATTAACTACATTATGTACATTATGCGGGTGGACTCTGCTGTCCAATTTCCTTCAATTGTTTATTATTGTAAGTAAATCCCACTGGTTTTCTCTGGTAATTGGTTGTTTAGGGAATAGGAAGTCAGATTATCCATCTGCATGGGAAAGTTAAAAGCCATTTTTTAATATGCAAGCAAAAAATAATTGTATGTTGTTTATGTGGAAGCTCCTTTCAGTTGTAACAGATGTGATATTATGAAATCACAGACCACTATAGATATAATGTAGAATGACTTTAAATGACCTTGATTACTTAGAATATTTTTTTATTTTTTTAATGTTTTTAGCTAATCACCTACCTCAATACATCATTTTTAGCTGATATTTGGAGGAGTTTTAACTGCTACATTTTAATTGCAGCCACATATTTTCTGCATGCTTATACTGTATGAACAAAAGATTCCAACCTGCATAAAACCACCAGGCATTATTTCATTAAGATACAAATAAGAAAAAAAAATATTTATCATGGTAGTTAAATAACGTTACCACAGAGTACCTTAAAGTCTTTAGGAAAACCCTGATGATATTGTAAAAGTAATGACAATAAACAAGAGCATTCTACCAATGGGTGCTAGATAATGTGCCTGATGCTTCTTATATGTCTCATACTTATAGTTACTAGCTATCTTTATATATTTCTTCTGATGATCATGTAATGTTTTAGTAAATTTGAGTGAAAGATGTGATTCCACAAACTGTGAACATGAGATGATTGTGAGTTTAACACTGGCGTTAGTGTAAGAAAGACCACTACCCGTGTGAATTATTCCCGATCAGCAGTTAAAGTTTATAAAGTGTGGACCATAAGACAAAAAACAGGGAATGCACACACTGGTCCACATTAACTAATGCTGTCTAATAGTTAGACAGTGTAAACTTAGACCAGACAGTTCCAAAATGCGCCAAATTTATCACAGTGGCGAAAGCTGTATGATCATATTGGCACATTTTAATTTAGTTGTTAGACACTTTTCTCTTCCTTATACCACCTTTGATGAGGCTTATGATATGCCAGAATTTTGTGGCAGATTTTTTGGGCACATTTAGACCATGCCCCTGTAATGACGGGGGTGGGGAGACAGACAAGTGAGCCCTAATCTACCCACCACTCAGTCCCTGCCTACTTGCAACGACCCGCCCTAGGCGACGGGGTACAACTGGGCGACGGTCCCTACGCTCAATAAGTGCACGACAGACAGACAGACAAGGGTACACAGAGCTAGGGGGATAAAGGGGCAGTTGCCCACGGCACCACCGTGAGCAACAAGAGAAGTGAACAAGCCGAGTCAAACCAGGAGAGTACGAGGTGCCAAACGCAGAGCAGAAGAGTGGTAAACAAGCCGTGTCAAACCAGGAGTGTACGAGGTACCAAACGCAGAGCAGGAGAGTAGTCAGCAAGCCGGGGTCAATATGAAGCAAGGACAATGGTACAAGAAGCTGCAGCAGGGCCAGGAAACCAAACGAGAAGAATCACAAGCAAAGGAGGAACAGGAAAGGCAGGTATAAATAGACAGAGGGCGGGAGTTAGCTCCGTCTGGCCAGGCTGTGATAGGTTCTCCCACTCCTAAGCCTGCCACCCTGAGTGGTGGAAGATGTAGTCAGTCTCACAGACATAGAAGCAGGTGCAGAGTGATTATCTATGGGCGTTAACCCCGAAGCTGTGCCTGGCAGATCCTTTACAGTACCCCCCCCTTTTATGAGGGGCCACCGGACCCTTTCTAAGTTGACCTGGTTTACTGGGGAAACGAAGGTGAAACCTCCTGACCAATATCCCAGCGTGGACATCCCGAGCGGGTACCCAAGTCCTCTCCTCAGGCCCGTATCCTCTCCAATGGACCAGGTACTGGAGGGAGCCTTGGACCATCTTGCTGTCCACAATCTTGGCCACCTCGAATTCTGCCCCCTCAGGGGTGAGAACAGGGACCGGAGGTTTCCTCGAGGGAGCCAAGGACAGGGAGCAGCGTTTAAGGAGGGAGGCATGGAACACGTTGTGTACTCGAAAAGATGGGGGCAACTCCAGTCGCAAGGAGACAGGATTGAGGACTTCAATGACCTTGTACGGCCCTATAAACCGGGGAGCAAACTTCTTGGACGGGACCTTAAGGCACAAATTTTTAGACGATAGCCACACCAGATCCCCGACCATAAACAAGGGGTTAGCAGAATGTTTTCTATCTGCCTGAGTTTTTTGTATGCTCTGGGACGCCTCTAGGTTCTTCTGAACCTGAGCCCAGACTGTGCACAGTTCTCGATGAACGACCTCTACCTCGGGATTGTTGGAACTACCAGGTGAAACGGAAGAGAACCGTGGATTAAACCCAAAATTACAGAAAAAGGGGGAGACCCCTGACGAGTTACTGACCCGGTTATTAAGGGAAAATTCAGCGAGGGAAATTAATGAGACCCAATCATATTGACAGTCAGAGATAAAATACCTTAAATATTGTTCTAGAGACTGATTAGTCCTCTCAGTTTGGCCATTAGTTTCGGGATGGAAGGCAGAGGAGAAGGACAGATCAATCTCCAACTTTTTACAGAAGGCTCTCCAAAACAATGAAACAAATTGTACCCCTCTATCAGAAACAATATTGACAGGGACCCCATGGAGACGCAGGATGTGTTTGACAAACAAGGTAGCTAACGTCTTAGCATTGGGTAGTTTTTTGAGGGGCACAAAGTGGCACATCTTACTGAAGCGGTCTACTACAACCCACACCACCGACTTGCCTTGAGATGGAGGCAAATCGGTGATAAAATCCATGGAGATATGGGTCCAAGGTCTCTGGGGAATGGGCAAAGAACATAGTAAGCCCGCTGGTCGGGACCTGGGAGTCTTGGACCTAGCACAAACTTCACAAGCAGCGACGTAGGCCTTAACCTCTTCAGGCAACCCAGGCCACCAATAGTTTCTGGCAATGAGGTGCTTGGTACCCAGGATGCCTGGATGGCCAGATAGTGCAGAGTCATGATTTTCCCTAAGTACCCTTAGCCGGAATTGCAGGGGAACAAACAGCTTGTTCTCAGGAAGGCTCCCGGGAGCTGAACCTTGATCAGCCACAATTTCAGAGACTAAATAAGAATCAATAGCGGAAATGATTATACCTGGAGGCAAAATACAAGCAGGATCTTCCTCTGAAGGAGGGCTGGCCATGAAACTACGTGACAGTGCATCAGCCTTAACATTTTTAGACCCAGCCCTATAGGTAACCACAAAGTTGAATCTGGTAAAAAATAACGCCCAACGAGCTTGTCTCGGGTTTAGCCTCCGGGCAGATTCTAGGAAAACCAGATTCTTGTGGTCGGTAAGGACCGTTACCTGGTGCCTAGCCCCCTCCAGGAAGTGGCGCCACTCTTCAAATGCCCATTTAATGGCTAAGAGTTTGCGGTTGCCAATATCATAGTTACTCTCAGTGGGTGAAAACTTCCTGGAGAAGTAGGCACAGGGACGGAGATGGGTGAGAGACCTGGTACCCTGGGACAAGACAGCCCCCACTCCCACCTCGGACGCGTCAACCTCCACAATAAATGGCTCCATTTGGTTGGGCTGAACCAGCACCGGGGCCGAGATAAAGCACTTCTTAAGGACCTCAAAAGCCTGGACAGCCTCAGGAGGCCAGTGGAGGAGATCAGCACCTTTGCGAGTGAGATCCGTAAGAGGCTTAGCGATGACCGAGAAGTTAGCAATAAACCTCCTGTAATAATTAGCGAACCCCAGGAGGCACTGTAACGCCTTCAGGGAGGCAGGTTGGACCCATTCCGCCACAGCCTGGACCTTGGCGGGGTCCATGCGGAATTCATGAGGAGTGAGGATTTGGCCCAAAAATGGTATCTCCTGCACCCCAAACACACATTTTTCGGTCTTTGCAAACAGTTTGTTTTCTCGAAGGACCTGGAGCACCTTCCTGACGTGCTCAATGTGGGAGGACCAGTCCTTGGAAAACACAAGTATGTCATCAAGGTACACTACAAGAAATAACCCCAGGTAGTCTCTTAAAATCTCATTTATGAAATTCTGGAAGACCGCGGGAGCATTACACAACCCAAAGGGCATGACGAGGTATTCGAAATGACCTTCGGGCGTGTTAAACACAGTCTTCCACTCATCCCCCTCTTTGATGCGGATAAGGTTATACGCCCCCCGTAGATCAAACTTAGAGAACCATTGGGCCCCCTGAACCTGATTAAAGAGATCAGGAATCAGAGGAAGGGGATACTGGTTCCTTACAGTGACCTTATTCAAGCTTCGGTAGTCAATGCATGGCCTAAGACCACCATCCTTCTTCCCTACGAAGAAGAAGCCAGCACCTTCCGGAGAAGTAGAGGGGTGAATGTAACCCTTGGCCAGGCATTCCTGGATATACTCTCTCATGGCTTCACGTTCGGGACAAGAGAGATTAAATATCCTACCCTTAGGGAGCTTAGCTCCTGGTACCAAATTGATTGCGCAATCATATTCTCTATGAGGAGGTAACACTTTGGAGGCCTCCTTAGAGAAAACATCGGCGAAGCCCTGAAGAAACTCAGGTAGCGTGTTCACCACCTCAGGGGGAGAAATAGAATTAACAGAAAAACATGACGTCAAGCATTCATTACCCCACTTGGTAAGGTCCCCAGAATTCCATTCAAACGTGCAACTGCAACCAGGGAAGGCCTAAAACCAAATCGGACGATAATCCCTGCATTAACAGTACAGAGCACTGCTCCAAATGCATAGAGCCAACAAGGAGTTCAAAAACAGGGGTATCCTGTGTAAAATAACCATTAGCAAGAGGAGTGGAGTCGATACCCACTACCGGGACAGGTTTAGGAAAATCAATCAAAGGCATAGCTAGAGACATAGCAAATTCCACAGACATGATATTAGCAGAAGACCCTGAATCCACGAAGGCACTGCCGGTAGCAGACCTACCACCAAAAGAGACCTGAAAGGGAAGCAAGATTTTATTACGTTTCATATTTACGGGAAATACCTGTGCGCCCAAGTGACCTCCCCGATGATCACTTAGGCGCGTAAGTTCTCCGGCTGCATTCTTACGCTTAGGACAGTTGTTCACTTGAAGCTTGTCATCCCCACAGTAGAAGCAGAGACCATTCTTCCTGCGGAAATCTCTACGTTGTTGGGGGGACACGGAGGCCCCGAGTTGCATAGGTACCTCCGAGTCTTCCGGGGAGGAACGAAGCAACGGAACCTCGGGAGGCATCATGGGGGAGTCAGAGGAGAAAACATCAAGACGTTCAAGTCGTCGTTCCCTGAGACGTCGGTCAAGTCGTACCGCTAAAGCCATAACCTGGTCTAGGGAGTCAGAAGCGGGATAACTAACTAGCAGATCTTTCAGGGCGTTCGACAGACCCAACCTAAACTGGCACCTTAAGACAGGGTCATTCCACCGAGAAGCTACGCACCACTTCCTAAAGTCAGTGCAATACTCATCAACAGGTCTCTTACCCTGACGTATGGTCACCAGCTGACTCTCGGCAAAAGCAGTCTTGTCAGTCTCGTCATAGATGAGTCCGAGAGCAGAAAAGAAAAGATCAATGGAGGAAAGTTCAGGGGCGTCAGGAGCCAAGGAGAAGGCCCATTCTTGGGGCCCTTCCTGGAGCCGGGACATAATTATACCCACCCGCTGGCTCTCAGAACCTGAGGAATGGGGCTTTAAACGAAAATAGAGCCTGCAACTCTCCCGAAAGGAGAGAAAAGTCTTCCGGTCCCCTGAGAATCGGTCGGGCAACTTGAGGTGGGGTTCAAGAGGTGAGGTGAGGGGAACTACCATGGTAGCATCAGGCTGGTTGACCCTCTGAGCCAGGGCCTGGACCTGTAGGGAGAGACCCTGCATTTGCTGAGCCAGGGTGTCAAGGGGGTCCATAATGGTGTCAGGGACCAGGGTAGACTAGGTATGGGCTTGTGATTATGTAATGACGGGGGTGGGGAGACAGACAAGTGAGCCCTAATCTACCCACCACTCAGTCCCTGCCTACTTGCAACGACCCGCCCTAGGCGACGGGGTACAACTGGGCGACGGTCCCTACGCTCAATAAGTGCACGACAGACAGACAGACAAGGGTACACAGAGCTAGGGGGATAAAGGGGCAGTTGCCCACGGCAACACCGTGAGCAACAAGAGAAGTGAACAAGCCGAGTCAAACCAGGAGAGTACGAGGTGCCAAACGCAGAGCAGAAGAGTGGTAAACAAGCCGTGTCAAACCAGGAGTGTACGAGGTACCAAACGCAGAGCAGGAGAGTAGTCAGCAAGCCGGGGTCAATATGAAGCAAGGACAATGGTACAAGAAGCTGCAGCAGGGCCAGGAAACCAAACGAGAAGAATCACAAGCAAAGGAGGAACAGGAAAGGCAGGTATAAATAGACAGAGGGCGGGAGTTAGCTCCGTCTGGCCAGGCTGTGATAGGTTCTCCCACTCATAAGCCTGCCACCCTGAGTGGTGGAAGATAAAGTCAGTCTCACAGACATAGAAGCAGGTGCAGACTGATTATCTATGGGCGTTAACCCTGAAGCTGTGCCTGGCAGATCCTTTACAGCCCCATTTCCGGTAAGCCATGCCCTGTTTTTAAGACTTTTAAAAGGTGTTTAGAGAGATGCAAACATCAAAATTATGCCAAAATGACAAAATCTGGTGCATTTTTCAACACATTCTAGACCTAGACACAGTAGTAAATTTGTCCCAATGTCTTTGAGGGTTGTTAGATTTGTACACAAGTGCTCAACACTGCAATATATAACAGATAACCACGGACTAATTCAGATCGCAGCTTCTCTAGGTACAATACAATGATAGAAAAACTGGCTCAACACTATTATGTAAGGGCTCCTAATAAATTGGACACTAAAGGGAAACTTTGCACCAGTTTTTTTGGCTTAAAAAAAGTCACAAATATTGGCGCACACAATTTTTGCACTGTTTGGGCTTTCACCAGTTTAAAAAAAGTGCACAGACAAGTGAGTGGGGCGGTCTCCACTTTTTCAACAGATTTGTTAATACTAGGGCCAGAAAATGGTACAAATTGCTAATGGCAGGCGTACAAATATTTTTTGTCATTAGGTCAGTACAAAATGCAACAAATTTATTAAGAGGCGTGTACTTCTTAATAAATTTGTTACAATTCACTTCAATGCACTTTTTTTTGACTGCCGTATGAAACGCCAGTCTTAATAAATCGTGTATAGAGGAAGCAGGGCTGTATTCCGGCTCGGACTGGCCCACCGAAGAGCCAAGGAATCCCTGGGTGGTGATCAGCTGTTCTCTAGCACTAACAGATGCCACGGCACCTCTATTAGTGGAAAAGAACAGTTGATTGCTACAGCAACCTCCTGACACATAGTCAGAAGTCCAGGCAATTGCCACTTACTGTGGTGGAGCAAAGAGCCATTGGTTTCCTGCTCCACCACTTACTCTTGTAAGCGACAGTCTGTTTTAGGCCTGTGGCCTACAAGAGGTTGGGAGAATATTACTGAACTGTCCCGGTACAGGCGGTGTGATTTCATCACTGCATCATGCTGTTTGCGATGTGCAGCAGGTAGTAGACCTAGCATCTCATTGTGGGAACAAGGCTAGGTGAGTTTCATTATTTTTTTTTACCACAAAGAACAGGGGCCTAGCTACTGTATGGGGGAACTAGCTACTGTATTGGGGGTCTAAGTAGTATGTGGGGGCACAACTACTGTATGTGGGCACCTAACTTTGATATGGGGCCTACCTACTCTATCAGGGAACAAAATAGGACTACTACTGTGTGGGGCACAAATGGGGACATTACTACTGTGTAGGGGCAATATCACTGTTCGGGGCCTAAAGGAGGCACTAATACTGTTTGGGGGGACTGTAATACTGTGTGGAGCACAAAAGGTGGGCATTATTACTATTTAGGGCACTAAATTGGGCATTATTATCGTCTGGTGCACTATGGATGGCAAGTTTGTGTAGACGGTTGGGAATAGGTGGGGAAGGTGCTGGGAAATCAAGGAGTCAAAGATGTCTATGCTGCGATCTCTATGGAGATGAGTGGTAACTGGACGAAATCATCATGGAGGTGTAGGCCGGATAAGGTAGAAAAGGAAAGTAAACGACTCCAATCACAGAAGATGCCACCTATGAGTCATTGTAACTGTACTGTATTCTCTTATAAGGTCTGCAGAGCTTCTGTGTAGAACTGGTATCTACCAATATATGGTCACTGTATGGTGGTAATATTGGTCTTAGTATACAGTAGTGTGTTTTATTCAGTAACAGCATGAAAATATTATACAGTTACTATGTAGTAGTAATATGTGGTCATAGTGTGGCTATATTATTCCGGGACTGGCAGGCAGAACTGGAGCAGCGGTGCTGGAGTGGTGGGGCCTTTTTCAAGTGAGCAATACTTATTTTGTTATTTTATCACATTCCACGCTTGCAGCCAGTATTTTCAATTTTCTGGACAACCCCTTTAACTTTCATACTCATAATGTACAGACTGTGTAGCATCAAAGTGTTAAATAACAAGACAGAAAATATGTGGAAGAGATCCTCCAGCTCACCTGACACTTGATGTATGTGTCGTGGTCATCGCACGGGCTCTCGTGTCGGCGCACGATAGGTATAGGCAGGCAAAGGCAAGGGGTTGAGTCCAGCGATAAAGAAGATAAAATGGAAACTAGTTCCAAGTTTACTGAAATTTCAATTAAAAAGGTCCAGTAGGTTGGAGTCCTGGTGTGCAGACAGGAGTATGTAACGGTCCAGTCTTGGGGCCTACGCGTTTCAGACGTTAAGCACGTCCTTAATCATGGCTGATTAAGCTTGTACAGTATGGCCCCATAGACTTCTATAGGTGCCGTATGATGGCTCTGCTCAACATGAAGCTGGTACCAGGGCTGATTCTAACTTTTCTGCTGCCTGAGGTGAAAATTGAAATGGCGCCCCCCAGATCTTGATTGACATCCTCCTGGCTGTTCTACATCACTAGCAGCCTCACAAAAAAAAAATCAAATCAACCATTTTCTTGCTGCAGATCATACAGTAACTACAGTACTGATTAGAGGCAGAATAAACATTGACATTAAGTGACTCACAGGTGATGTCTCCATCCAGTCCAGACCTCTGTGATGACTTCTCCTTTCCCATTTCTGCAGTTTTCCGCTCAGATGTCTTCAGCTTCTCACTTTTCAAACATTTCTGCATCTATAAACGAAGATAAAATTCTCATGGTGCCACACACAATGCCCCTAAATATAATAGCGCCATACACTGCACCTCTAATTCTAATAGAACCATACACTGTGTCCCTGATTATAATAGAACCATACACATTGACACATACACACATTGCCCCCTGTAGATAGTGTCCCCCATAGATAATGCCCCCCATAAAGCCCCCTGTATATAGTGCCCCAATAGAGCCAACTGTAGACAGTACCCCACAGAGCCCCCAGTACAGAGTACCCCACAGAGCCCCCTGTAGACAGTGCCCTACATAGAGCCCCCTGTAGACAGTGCCCCACATAGAGCCCCCTGTAAACAGTGCCCCACATACATAGTGCCCCTATAGGTCCTTCTGTAGATACTGCCCCATAGAGCCCTTGTAGAAAGTGCCCCCCGTAGATACTGCCCACATACAGCCCGGCACATTCCATGCCCCGCCATTCAGCATTTATGCATGTAATTATATCTACGTCCTATAGATGCAGGCACAATTATAGTGCAGGAGAGGGGTTTCAGTGGCACCGCCGCCCCCTCAGAGAGGCAGCAGGACACCGCCTGAGGCGAGATGAGCTCATCTCGCCTCATGGACGGTGCGGCCCTGGCTGGTACATTGCCGTATTACGCCTCTGTGCGTAAGTTCTAACTATTACCAACAGCTGGATTTCCATGCTTTTTCAGGATTTTAGTATTGATCCTTTTAAAATCATAGAATATAATACTTTTAATGGAACTAAAGTCATTACGTGTATATATCTGATGTAGAATAAAGACGTTTTTCACTAGGATAAGTGCCATGCGCAGATGCTCAATCAAATGGAGATCTGGGGAATATGGATGCAAAGTAAACACCTTGAACTCTTTGACATGTTCCTTAAACCATTCCTGGACAATTTTTGCAGTGTGGCAGGGCGCATTATCCTGCTGAAAGAGACCACTACCATTATGGAATATCGTTGCCATGAAGAGGCAAGACCAAGAGTACTTTGTCTGCAATAATGTTTAATTAGGTGGTACGTGTCAAAGTAATATCTGCATGAATGCCAGAACAGAAGGTTTTGCTGCAGAACATTGCCCAAAGCACCACACTGCCTCCATTGGCTTTCCTTCTTCCTATAGTGCATCCTGGTACCATCTCTTCCTAAGCTGAGCAACACACACACACACACACGCACCCATTGTAGGCGCTTTAAGCTGTCAACAGGGGTCAGCATGGGCACTATGACTGGTCTGCAGCCACGGAGCAGGCAGTAATGCACTGTGTGTTCTGACACCTTTCTATCATAGTCAGCATTAACTTATTCCCCAATTAACTTGAACTCCTCTGTTGGTGCGGACCAGAACATCACGCTCCCACTCTCTCTGACAGCCTGTTCTTGTGTGTTGCTGTGCACACCATGCTCTTGAAATACCTCTGTACATTTAATATATTTTAAACCTTGTAAAGTATCTGTGTTGAGTCTCAGACTCAGGAGCTGCTGCATGGGAGGGAGAAATACTACACTGTTACACTGTTTTATACAAGAGATTTCCATATCTAAATGCTTCAATATAATTATTCTTCACAGGCAGAATGTACTGATATATAGACATATAGAGATCTGCAAGTACATTGCAGGAAGAAAAAAAAAAAGAGTAATAGTCCTAAATGTTACTAAAAAAAAAGTGTGAATTTTTTTTCAGTAAAGTTAATGTTTCTAAAGAATACCAATGCCAAAAAGTACAATATATGCATTTTATGTCATGCTCTCTGACCTACTCTGTTAATGAATGCTGAGCTGACCACTAATAAACAGAGTACTGGCTTGTGAAGATAGTGAGTCTGACATTATTCTGAAGACTGGATAGGTGACAATTGTCTGATCGCTAGAAGCCCCACCGATCGTGAGAATGGTGGTCCCGAACCCCCAGATTCTCCTAAGTGAGGAGGAGCTTGAATGGAGCATTCAATGTAGTTCTCACTGTGGTCGAGTAGTAAGGAGAAACAGGGGGTTCGGGCCCATCTTTCTCATGATCGGTGGGGGCCATTATCGATTAGACAATTATCTTTTCTGGGAATATCCCTTTTAAAGTTAACTGGCCCCACCATTTGCTGAATCTAAATGACAGATGTGCTCTGCTGAGCACTATGCCTCTTTGGCTGTGATTGGCTTTTTCTCGGCTCTCCTCGGAGACGTGAACAGAGGGGTGTAGGGGCTCATAGAAAGTATATAGTAGAGTCTATACACTCTGGTGGTGATGGATATTTCACTGGGATAAGTGTACAGTACACTTGAGTATCATCTGCATAGAGATGGTATCGAACACCAAACATGCATATAATCTTGTATCTAACTTTAACCCCTTAAAGTCCAAGCCATCTTTTTTTATTTTTCTTCACTCAATGGAGTGGTGTGAGGGCTTATTTTTTGCAGGAGTTGTAGTTTCTATTGGCACTAAAGTACCATGTCATGTACAGGAAGACTAAAACAAATCTTTATGGGGTGGAATTGTTTTTTTTTTTTTTTTTTTGTTTTTGTTTTTTTTTTAAGCCCGTGCAGTAAAAATTACAGCTGAACTGTATTTTGCTGGTCAATACGATTATATATAGACTAGAGAAAAAAGGAGTCCATTGCTATCGTTTATGACAAAGTAGAAAATTTATTGATTATAGACAAAACAGAGAATCTAAAAACCAAGTCTATATCTGGATCACCATTTGAATGCACACTGTCATAACAAGTACAGAGAGTATACATAGCATGAGAAAATCACATGATCTTTATACCAGGATTAGAGATATATCTACTCAAATAAGTACATATAAAACCACCTCTATCAAAAAAGGAGAGTAAAGAACTCACTCTAAAATTTAGACAACTAAAAATCTGAGTGCGAGAACACGTCAGGGACATAGTGGCTGCAAAGGAAATCGAAGATTTAACATTGTTGAAAACTATCCCTAAACACTTTAAGCTGTACCATGGGGGAGACACCAAAAGCTTTGAGGTTAGGGGAATTGATAGGGTGCAATGTGGTGTCAGAGGAGGAGATGCGAAGACTCTGTTAGCCCAAAAGGAATGTAGATGGATCACGACCCTAGGCACTATGAGCCCTTTGGGTTTGAACGAAAAATTGAGATTTGCAGCTTTCCTTTGATGTCTTTGCCTTTTTAATTTAATTTAATTTCTAATGTTATTTTTAATTATTTTTAAAAATTGGATAATAAAGTGCTTAATGTTTTATTTATGTCTATACTCAGATTCGGAGCCTAATCTAGTATGATAATTCTCTTTGGCCTTTACGAATGCGTGATCGTATTACCAATATGGATCCAGGAATGACCTTGGTAAGAACGAATTGAAGGATTATTTGAATAATCCTCCTTCTGTTTTTTGATCTGTTTATGGGGGCATGTGTAATTGACATTAGTGGTTGCATTATTTTTATTATTATGATTATTTTGTATTTTTTACTTTTTGTATTTTATTATTATCATTTTTCGATGGATATGTATTTTTTCCTCTTTTTTCTGGGCCCTTTGTTGGCACCTTAACACTATTGTCTGATTTGCGAGCAATGTATCGCCTTACTCACGTTTGTTTTTTGTATGAGCTATCGTATAATGATTGTTAATATATCATTAGTTTTTTTTTTATATATTATTTTTCTTTATTATTATGCACTCTATTTCACCCTTAATGTATATATATATATATATATATATATATATATATATATATATATATATACATATGAATGTATATGGCTTTTGTACCTCCTCCCTGGATTTAGATGTCACTATACACTCTTTACATAGTTTGGTGCTAATTTATTCTCTTTCTTTTCCTTGATTTAATGTAGTATGCAATTATTTTTGATTACTAATACACAGTTTGATTCCATGACCATATATTCTATTATAAATTACACAAGCTAAATCCTGTACATCCATTAGCATTGTATTTAAACCCAATCTGACATCTACTCACGCTCTGTATCTGTGCTGGGGTTGTGCATGAGCAGAGATGTGGGACGCGGACTCCCCCCGCCGGCCGTCAGCTACCGCTCTCTGCGCCTGCGCTGTTTCCCGGTTGACGCGTCTTGGGATTCGCGCATGAGTGGTGACGCCCGGCGGTGGTATTCTCGCGTCCACACTGAAATTGCGCGCATGCGCCATTTGACCAGCAGCTGATTGGCCGTGAACAGACCATTTGACTATCAAGGTCCGTCATTTAAATTGAGTATTGACAGGGAAGAGGCACCCCTTGAGAAAGCTAGACTTGTGAAACGCGCGTCGGGGCACTACCTTACCTTCTGGGTCACGTAATTACGCCATTTAGTATGGGTAAGTCTATTACCAATGATCTGTTGGGTCTTACATGTATTTACCCCATTTGTCACTTTATTTAATTACATTTAAACACTTACAGTGAGTTCTTTACTCTCCTTTTTTATATGTACTTATTTGAGTAGATATATCTCTAATCCTGGTATAAAGATCATGTGATTTTCTCATGCTATGTATACTCTCTGTACAGTACTTGTTATGACAGTGTGCATTCAAATGGGGATCCAGACATAGACCTGGTTTTTAGATTCTCTGTTCTGTCTATAATCAATACATTTTCTACTTTGTCATAAACGATAGCAATGGACTCCTTTTTTCTCTAGTCTATATATATTCCTGTTGTCGTCTCTATCTCTAGCAACCTATGTAGGGGGTTGATACCTATACTCCCCACCAAAGTATTCATGTGTCCTGTGAGAGTTTTTTTGTCTAATTACATTATCTTTCTGTGTGCTTTCCACAGCTGTTGGCTCCAGGCCCACTATGGATTTTCGCATGCGAGACCAATCCTGGCTCTCGCAAATAAACAAGGTTTTTAAAGAGGATCTAAACTTGCTTTTAGATACCAATGGCAGAGACATGAGGGATCAAATTAGTAGACTCAAAGAGCTACTCAAGTAAAAAACAAAAGTATGGTGGAATAGAGCCTTTCTCGATAAATATCTCACAAAAGGTCTCATTCCTAGGGGGCTTAGAGTCCAAGTTTTCCCCTCATTCCCTATAGAAGATTACAGTTTTAAGAATAAATGGGAGGAGTTGTCCTCAGCATGTTCTTGGGAATATATGGGCCTATTAATCCAAGCAAATCAAAAAACCCTCACTGAATTGTAGAACGAGATTGAGGAGATACAGATTAAAATCAAGAAAGATCTATCTAATGAGGCACTGGACAAACTGAACACTGATCTTGATAAGGAGTTTCAGTAATGGGAACAGAAAATTTGTTCCACAAAAACAATTAAATTCCAGAGAGATACTAATGACTTTCAACAAGACAGAGTTTATAAATGGCGACAACAACGGCCACACTCGCTTTCCCGCTCAAGATCAGGTTCAGTTTCTTTATTGGCCTCTAATGATGAGCTCTCGAGGGATAGACGGAATGGAGAAATATCCCAAAATTTTCAAGAGCCAATTTTCCCAAGAAGAAATAGGGAAAGACAAGCGACGAAACACAAAACTACAGTTGCATTCCAAGGAGGGAAGAAATACAAAAATAATCTTGAGGTAACTAACTTGTCTTCGCATGTCCTCTCTGACAAACGGCACTACATACTAAGTAAAGGACTAACTTTCTCCCCGAGTAGCTCCTTTATTTTTTTACAGCACTAAAAGATCTGCATCTGTTCTCACGTAAATTGATTTAAAAAAAATTGCACAGTAGGGGTGAAGTAGACCTGGGACTGAATAGTGATATGGAACGAGAAACACTATTGGCCCTTGAGAACCTATTGCAGGAACAGCCTTCTGAACAAGGTATGTTCCCACGATTGGTACTACCCCATTCAATGAGATTTCCCCCTTTGTCCATCTGCCCGCAAGTGGAGATTTTCACGAAATTAGTGATAAATGATTTCAGGGAAATCTCAATTAACAAGCAACACGACAACTTGACAGCTTCTCAAACGGACAGCTTTGAAAGAACTACAGTCATACGATGACGTTGTATATAAGGCAGCAGACAAAGGGGGTAACATTGTTATCTGGCCCGTTACGCTATATGAAAAGGAGGTATTCAGACAGCTCAGAGATAGACACACTTATTCCAAACTGACACATAACCCGGTGGGGATTTTTTTCCACCGAATTGGGGAAAATTTTGAACTTGGCCTTTGAGAAAGGGATAATTTCTAAGAAAATCTGTGAAGGCTTGACCGTCACTTATCCCAAAATTCCAACCTTCTATTTATTACCGAAGGTCCACAAAAGTCTTATAAATCCTCCCGGAGACCGATTGTGTCAGGTAAAGGAGGATTGTGTGATCCTGTATGCAAATTTATCGACTATTATTTAAAACCAATGGTCGAATGTCTGCCCTCTGACGTGAAGGACACCACAGAAGTACTCACTCGAATCGATGGGATATCCCTGGAATCTGACATGTTTCTAGTAACAGCTGATGTAGAGTCCCTCTATACCTGCATCAGACATAATGATGGATTTGATGCGGTCCGCCTCTTAGTGGGAATGAGCAACTGGGGCAGCCAAATATGTGACTTAATTATAGAATTGTTGGAATACATCTTGACTCACAATTTGTTTGTATTCAAGGATGTATTTTATTTGCAGAAGCAGGGCACTGCCATGGGGCGGTGTGCGCACCGTCATATGCGAACCTGTTTCTCGGAGCTTGGGAGAGGCAGGTTCTGCATGGTGGCGGCGCCAACACCGTGGACCATGTGCAGTGCTGGTTACACTATATTGACGATCTATTGATAATTTGGCAAGGGACAGAGACACAACTGCTACAGTTCATGCGGGAACTGAATATCAATGATCGTAATATTAGACTTACATACATTGCTGACAAACACAAAGTCAATTTTCTGGATATATCCATAGAAGTGGTTACTGCAAACAGATGTGTTTAGAAAAGAGATGTCCACAAATTCTCTGTTACATGCTACGTCGGCACATGTACACTCCACGTTTAAGGCTGTCCCAGTTGGGCAATTTCTAAGGATGAGGCGGATCTGTTCCTCAGAGGCTAAATTTGAGAACCAATCAAGAGACTTACAATCTAGATTCAGGGAAAGAGGGTACAGCCATAGATGCATAAAAAATGGTTACAGGCGAGCTAAAAACACAGACCGGAATTCGTATTGACATACCAAATTTATATAGGTTTTTTAATGTTTTATTACTTTTACAAAGAAAAAACTATTTGTTAAAAAATAATTGTTTTATGTCGACATATTATGAAAGCCAAAACGTTTACATTTTTTAGTCGATTGGGCGGTATGAGGGCTTTTTTTTTTGCTGGATGAGCTGTAGTTTTTATTGGTACCATTTTTTGGTACATACGACTTTTTGATCACTTATTATTACATTTTGTTTATAGCTGAGGTGACCAAAAAATGTTTTAATTTTTTTCTACGGTGTTCACTGTGCGGGTTATATAATGTTATATTGTAATAGTTCAGACTTTTTTTTTTTTTTTACATTACCCCAGAGGAAAAATGGGAAAATGTATTTTTTTTAACTTCTTTTTATTTTTGTACGCCACTAAAAACTTAATTTATCATTTTTTTTACACTTTTTATTAGTCCCCCCAGGGTATTTTAACTGGCGATCGTTAGATCGCTGGTACAATACACTACAATACAAATGTATTGCAGTATATGGTCATTTTTACCAGAGGCAGGGCTAAACACGAGCAGAAAGAAAGCAGACCTGCAGGCTTTCATTAGGCACCCGGGATGCCATGACAACTATCGGCATTCAGCGATAGAGTTGCAGGGGAGGGGGCGCGACTGACAGTTGGAGGGGGCCGCCCCCCTCTTTCTAACGGCCTAGATGCAGCAGTCGCTATTGGCTGCGGCATCTGAAAGTTAAAAGCCCAGGATCAGAGCACTCTCTGTTCCTGGCTGTTAGTGCGAGGTGTCAGCTGTAATACACAGCTGACACCCACAGCGTATGGAGCGGACTCAGCGTGTACTTCATCCCCCTGCACCATGACGTATATGACGTTGCTCGTGGGATTGTTTGTATGACTGATTTCCACGGAATATTGATCGGCTGCATTGCGGCTGATCATTGTCTCATGTGTATGTCCTGCTAAAGGATAGACCGTCAATGTGTATTCCTGAAAAAAAACCATTAAAGCGTGTTCCCCCATCACACAGAATGTAATAGTTTTTGTTCATCCTGTCGATGTAAATGTTTAATGCATGCTAGACCCCAGTCCACTTTTACATTTATATTTTATTTGCAATTTGTAAAGGAAAGTGTTACATGTATTTTTATCTACTGTTTGCAGACATATATATATATATATATATATATATATACATACATTGTAGCAGTTTAGGGAATGTAGCTAGGCAAAGAGACACTCTCAGCACAGTATTCTTGTTTAAACAGGACTTTAGAAGCTTTATTTCTCTTTCAATCAGGGAAATCCAATAAACACAACGGTAGCTTGTCTCATCAGCATACACAAAGGTTAGAACAGAAAGAAACGTTTCACGTAACAAAAGTCCAGGTATAACTCACACAGTCCAGTCCTTTGCAGGGGTTAGCTCTCACCCCTCTGTATATCAGGTCTGGGCAGCAGCAGACCAGTCTCCACACTAATGCTCTCCTCCTCACACACATTCACAGCAGTGTTTTTCTCTTAGTTAATTACCCTGCACCTCTGTGGAGGGAAGACCCTATGTTAACCCCTTAATAGGCATCTAGAGATATATCTCACTTGGCAGACTAACCCCCTCAACCTGTTACAACATATATATGTCCCATCAGACATAGGTGTGTGTTCACACATATGCCCATAGGATAATGCCACAGGTAATGAAATAAGTCTGCTGGCACCAGCCATCTGCATTGTCCGTTGTTAAGGAGGGAGGAGAAGGGGATCTCCTTTGATACTCCTGTCTTCTACCCTCCAGGGGGGCCATAAAATGTGGACACGACCTATGATGCATTCCCACGTCACAGGATGTTCCCATCGCCCCCCCCCTGTACAAGCATGAGCCTGGCACAGTGACATCATACAGGAGTGCACACACTGGGCTTAAAGGAACAGTGTTACCACAATTTTTTTTTTAATATGTTAAAGATGTTAGTGCTTTATTAAAAACGTTTGGATTAATTTGTGTGTTTGTGTGTTACTTTTTCTTATTTTTACACTTTTTCTTCCCTATGGGGGCTGCCATTTTTTTTCCATTTCTGTATGTGTCGATTAACGACACATACAGACATGGAATACGGCAGCTCCAGTCCCATAGGGACTGCGAACGGGGCCCGTTCCATCCACTTCTGTGTATGCCGTCTGTGTGGGAACGGCGCATGCGCCGCTCCCACACAGTCCAATTTGAAATGCGCGCCGTCCGGCGCCATTTTCCTGTGGACCGGAAGTCGCGGCCGGACAGTAAGATTACTACTTCCGGTCGCGGCTTCCGGACTTGTGCACTTGGACCAGCGGCAGCAGACGGAGCGGACGGGCCGGAGGGAGCCGCGGCGGCAGGAGCAGGTAAGAGATTTCTATGTATGTTCGTGTTTGTGTGTGTTTACTACTGTATGTAAACCTACTACACTGTGTGTTAGCTCAAAAAATGGCGACACACAGTGTAGGAGGTTAGACCGTTCAATCCCCTCGTTTATCCCGGCACTAGCCAGGATAAAGGAGGGGGGGATGCTGAGAGCTCACTAGAGCGAGGGCTTTTTACCCAATTTTGCAGCATAAAGCAATGTGGTTGCTTTACCACATGCAATGCTGCAATTTTGGGAATGGCTCCATCTAGTGACCAGCAATGGGAAATATTATAAATTAGAATCCAATTGAATCCAATTTATAATATTTCCTGACTCGTGAAAAAAATAAATAAATTAGAACAATGTTTAATCACCTATACACTAATTGTTTAACTAAAAATAAATAAATCATGTTTTGCTGGCAACACATTCCCTTTAAGTAGGCCATTGCTGGTGCACTCCATTTAACCCTATCCCATTTTGTCCTTTCTCTTTCCCTACAGCCCCTTATTGTTACTGGGACAGGTAGAGCCAGGTGGGGGAGGGTCACAGAAGCAAGCGTGAGTGTATTGTATTTTATATGTGTATTTAGGTATGTGGGTGGGTACTAGGTTAGGATTGTACGGGTACTATTAATATTGTGTTGTTATATTGTACTACGTATAGTGCTAGTATACTTAATACATATTAGTAGTTATTATATGTATTAAGGTATACTGATATTATACCGTGAATAGATAGTTTGTGTACACTGTGTTTAAGAACTGAGTGTGATTTTGTGTTAGTAACAAACCTTCCTTTATTATACACTTGTTTTGTGAATCACAGCGCCAATACACACTTAGCTAATAAGACAAATATAACGCGTAATACGAGGGAAAAGGTATGGGAACTAGGCGTAACCCTAGTGACCCAAATAAAAGGAGTTAGTAACAGTGAGGGACACTAGCCCAGTGAACCCTACTAAATACTTGCCCTTTAACACAATTTAAATATAAAATATAGATATGGAATGTACTTACCTCTTTTTTAAATACTTGTAGCATCAGAGAGTCTATTTCCCTTTTCTTATTTTTAATGCTGGAACATTTAGGCCTCATGCCTACTTCAGTTATTTTCTTCAGGGTGCTATCCGTTTTTTTAACTGATAGCACCCTGACCCATTCATTTCAATGGTGCCATGCACACTTCCGTTGTTTTGACGGTTCCGTTGTTCCGTTCCGTCAAAAGTAAAACATGTTCTACTTTTGTCTGTTGTTCAGTGACCGTGGGGCCCATTGAAGTCTATGGATCCGTCAAAATAACGGACGGCACACGGAAGGCATCCGTGTGTCATCCGTTTTTGATGGATCCGTTGCCAAGCAACAACTGTGCATGCCACAGTTCACAGCATTCAACACACAAGATGGATGTGGAGAGACTGATCACAATAGTGCATGACCACCCAGAACTGTGGGATACGCGGGCAGAATCGTACCACGACCGGTAGATAAGGGATGCCGCGTGTGAGGATCTTACAAAGGAGCTGTTGCAGCGTCGTTGGGAGCAGGGAATTCGTGCACTGGGTCAGAAAATAAGTAAATACACACTTTGTACTTTGCTGTAATTCATTATTTACGGCCCTGTTTTGCTATTATCCCATTGTATGATTGTTTGTAGTGAAACTTTACGCACCCACGCAAAGATTTTTTTTTAAATGAGCCGCTGTGCATGTGCGAGCGCTGCGGCTATTTCAATGATTACCGTCTTATTACTGTGCTTTGCAAACACTATTGTAGGTGTGGTATACAGTATGCGCTGCTCCAAGTGTGTCAGAGGGTAAACAGAATACTCACACAATTTTTACTGCCCCTTCAGCTGATCCGCGTGTGTGCATGAAGTTTGACTGCCAACGATCATACATATGGCCTGTAATATGTATAATGCATTAATAACCACATTTTTCTTAATGCTTGAATTTTTTTCTTTTTTAAAGTACACGAAGTTAAAACACAGTGGAACTCGTGTCGGGACCAATTCCGCCATGAGCAGAACCAGGTTGGAAAAAGCGGAGAGGCTCCTTCCAAAAAAAATAATAATATATTTACACCATGCAGCTGATGTTTCTGAAGGATGTCCTGAAACTTCGACCGTAAGTTATGATTATGGCGCATTTGTTTACGTTTACTGTAATTTGTTCCTATGTTCGTCATGCCGTATTACAGGCCTAGTAGTATTGGGTGAAAAAAACACATACATATTTAATATTTTTGGTGCCAGCTGTGCTTGTATGTGGCCTGCTTCCCCTTTATTCTTTGTATCTGCTTGTAATGTCAATCCCACACACACTCAGCTTTTAACCAGTAAAGTACTGTTAATTCCTATGTTGATATGCCACGTTCATTACAGCTGATACAACAATATACAGTAGATGGCCTAGTATGAAGAAAGGACATCCATTTATAATTATGCTAAACTTATTTTGTTCTACAAATTTTTACTTGTAATTAAATATGATTTTATGTAAATTATAATTTTAAAGAACAAGGGACAATTTGGAAGATGCAAAGGAGGTGGAATCTGATGCCACTCAGCTTGAGGAGCCAGAACCACAGTCTACTCCAAGTAGCATATCTCCTCATGTCCTAACAGAGGAGACGTTACAGCCATCCCCTACAACCAGGGTTGCTTCAAACCCTCCTCCAAAGAGCGCTGCTCGTCGCAGCCACGTGTCTGCTGCTAGTGCTGTGGTACAAGACAACAGGGCTCTTATTGATGCAAGAGTCCTGGAGTACCTGAACAGAAGCGCCACAGAAAATCCAGAGGAGACCTTCCTTCGGAGCCTTACCCCTAATCTTAGTCGGCTACCTCCGGAACGTCGGCATAGAGTCTAGGGAGCAATGATTGTGATGCTCCAGGCAGCAATGCCACCCAATGATCCCAGGGCCATATTCCGGGCAGTTGACTTGTGGAGTCTCCACAATGAAGAGCGCATCGACAGTGGAGCGCATTTATCAAACCCGGTCACTCCTACACCGCTGCCTACACGGACTCCACAATATAAGCCTACGTACGAGTCCTCACCTAGCCAGTTCAGCCAGGATAGGGGCCGGGACATTCATCGCGATTACTATGGTCCCATATCAAGCAGGACAAGTTACATGGGGAACGTGGCATACCCCTACCAAGGCCATCATCAAGGCCACGAGAGGTCTGACAAACATTCAACAGGTCGACCTGCTATCTCTGCTGCTGGGCCATTAGCCAATGAACTTTTTGAACTTTAATTTTGGAGATATTTTCTCTTTTTTGTTGGCACCATGTTAGTGCATATGCTAACCATGTTGGCTATTTTGTATTTTAAGCTAAATAGTTGATTGATTTAACAAAAAAATTATGAAAAAAAAACTAATTGTGTCTTTATTGATTGGGTAGCGTAATTGAGTGTAACTATACACGTCAAATGTTAGTGCTCATATACTATGACCTATTGGGCATGGTGCGATTACCGTCACAATCAGGCCGATCCTCTGTAATTTTACAATTTTCATCAAATCTTAGAGCGTCGATCATACCCAATGATGCAGGGTGGTCATTCAACACATGAGTGTCACGGCGCGGGGTGTGGACCCACTGGGCCATACCGCGTAGCAGGATAGCAGCTGGCCAAATAGGTATAATGCAATGTCTATAGCTCTGAAAGTGTACCTGAGGCAATGTGGACAGTAGCGGTGGTTTCAGGCTAAGATGAGGCTCCGACAGTAGACAGGCACAACAGGACTCCAACTCTTAAAGGCACAGAGGCACGGTAGCACTGGATACAGGGTACATTCAGCAGGAATGGGAAACACTGGGAACTGGAAAACACTAGGAGACCATTTGCAAGGACAAACTTAAGGTAACACAACAACGCTCAGGCAATGATTGAGATGGCAGAGCCCGTTTTATAGTCCAGAGTCATTCTGGGCTAATTGCAGCTATTCTACAAATGTGCGCGTACTGGCCCTTTAAGGCCGTGCACGCGCGGGCGCGCGCACCCTGCGGGAGACAGTGTCCGGACCAGGAAGTGAGTGCCTGCGTCTCCCAGGAGGGAGATGCCGCCGGGAACTCGCTTGTCAGAGATAAACTGCTTATAATTGTAGTATTGGGACCCTGAGTGAGGCGGCTTCCGCACATGAATATGCTTTCCAACAAGCGCCCCAATGCAGTTTGGAAATTGTGTGGATTCCAGATAGCCATCTGCAATTCTTATCCAGTCTTCTGCTGTTGGCTGTGGCATCACCGTCTCTCTGAGTAGACGCCAGATTGCCTCGCACGTCACCCGGATAATCCGAGAGCTGGTGGTGTTCCCCAGCAGAAACTCAAAGTTTAGAGAGGCAAATGAGTTCCCTATTGCCAGAAATCGGAAAAAGTTTAAAAAAACAAAACATGATGAGTATTTTTAAAAAGAGGTAATTTTTGTCAATGTTAGCTGTATGAGGGTGACATGGCGTTTTTTTTGGAAAGGGGGCATTTACATTAATGCTAGCTGTTTGAGGGTGACATGGCAGGTTTATAGAAAGGGGGCATTTACATTATCGCTAGCTGTATGAGGGTGACATGGCGGGTTTATGGAAAGGGGGCATTTACATTAATGCTAGCTGTTTGAGGGTGACATGACGGGTTTATAGAAAGGGGGCATTTACGTTAATGCTAGCTGTATGAGGGTGACATGGCGGGTTTATGGAAAGAGGGCATTTATGTTAATGCTAGCTGTATGAGGGTGACATGGCGGGTTTATGGAAAGGGGGCATTTACGTTACCTTAAGGTGATGATCAGTTGTTCTTCAGGAGAAATGAAGCGCCTCATATATGTGTCCTGGAGAGTAATTCCAGGACGCACGGCCTCAAGCAGACAATCAAAGGTGCTGATTTTTCTGGGTGCTTCCGCAGGTCATGGTAGAGTGTATGGAAATGCCTTTAGAAGCCCGTTGGGAGAAAATGGGATGAACCCAATACCTCCTTCTCCTACTTGGTTCTTCTTCCAGCATAGCAGATTGCTGTCCAAAGCACAGAGAAAGAAGCCAGGCTAAAAGGACACGATTAACTGGTTTGGAGCACATGTTTTCTGTAAAAAAAAAAAAAGCAAGAAACCAATTAATGACAAACAGAGGAATCTCAAACTGTTCTCTATGCTCTGAAAGCTACAGCAAACAGCGCCAAAACGATCATGTGACGTTCCTATGGGTGTTCCCTGTGTCATGTGACAAGTTTACGTTAATTTTAATACCTTCCGTTTATTTAACGGACTGTTTCCAACGGAAGACAAATGGATGCACAACGTCCGTTTAAAATGGAAAAACGGAACAGACAGGAAGTGAAAACGGAAAGCACACTGAAGTCATATTGGACGCACGGATCGGTTATAAACGGACGTCAAATCAGTGAAGGATGTGTGCATGAGGCCTAAATGTTGGAAATTGCGTTGTTTAGAAGGTCAGTTATTCATGCTGGATATAATTGTTAGGTGTGTATTAAATCATGTCAGGCAATTATTTCATCAGTGCCTCTTATTCAGCTTATTGGGACTGGCCTACAGCCAAAAGACATAATTTTGTTTGATAACAGTTATTTTTGTTTTTGCCTTGTCCTAGCACCTTTACAAATATGTCCAAACTGCCCATTTTGCTCCTTTCCTGTTGATATGTGTAGTACAGCGTATCACCAATGCTCAGCTATAATGATTTTATTGTAGAATTCTCCAGAGAGAACTTGTAAGCTTTTCAAACCTTGGCTAAAGGGATTCCCACTGCTTGCTACTGCCCTCCTCCTTTTACTCCCACTTCCCATCTTTTATCTTGTACTTACTGAAAAATCCAATTTTTATGCTCTCCATCAGGTGTATTTTCTCAGCAATATACCTCAGAGGAATGAAATTGTATTATAAGCTTCTGTAAAGGAACAGCGGCAGACTTGTATAGTGTAATGTCCATATTTATATTTCAATATTTGAAGGCACAAACATTAAAAATGGACTTGTATCTTATTATTTAAAGTTCTGTTTGTTTTTGAGAAATGAAAAAAAGGAAGGTGCTGCTTTTCAGTACAGGTTTTATTTAATTTGTTTTTGACTATTTTAAATCAATTAACCTTGAAAGGGCTAAGTTGATAATATAGTCACTGTTGCTTTTCAGCAGGATAAGTTTGCATCCACTATATTTGTATGCACTTATGCACTTACTCTACTGATGTAGAGTAGACTGAGTAAATGTAGGGTCTTAACACTTAAAATGTTACGTTTTTTTAACTTCATTTTGTAGGGATGGATTACTGAAAGAAATAGGGAATAAATACAAATACTATATGTATTTGATGTTTTGTTCTTTAAGAAAATTGCTAGAAAGTGAATGGCTTCAAACTTTTGTAAAATGATATAATTTTTATAAAATTTAATAACTATTTATGGCCAGGCTTAAAGGCTATGTAAACCTTTGAAAGGCACGTTTTTTGTTGTTGTTTTTTTTTTTAGTAAAAAGGTGTATTAGTGTGTTTTGTGTAACTTTGTAAATACTTTTTATCAAAAATTATTTTAGCTTTTTTAGATACCGCTGCTCTGTATTTTCTATACACAGCAGTTGTATCCTTTGCTATCCACTGAATCCGTCAGTCTTGCGGACCTGAAGGGTTCAGTGACAGTGTGTCCTGCATGTCTGTAACATACAGAATCCACCTGTTATACATCACATCTAAGTTCATAACTTAGGTGTGATAGCTTACAGGTGGATCCTGTGTGTCACACACACACACACACACACACACACACACACACACACACACACACACACACGCAGGACCCACTGTCACTGAACCTGTCAGGTCCACGGGACTCACGGCTTCAGTGGATAGTGAAGGTTACAGCTGCTGTGTATAGAGAATACAGAACAGCTGTATCTAAAAAAGTAAAAATAATTTTTGATAAAAAGTATTTACGAAGTTACTCAAAGCACACGAATACACCTTTTTTTTTTTTTTTAATTGCCTTTCAAAGGTTTACATAGCCTTTGATGTTACTACAGATCTCTATCTGATTTAATGTATGTTATTGTCATAATTCTTCTCCACATAATCCTGATCCAGTAAAGTGCAGTAATAGATTTATTAGGAATGTATTATTCAACAGCATTATTATTATATTGAATAATAACAGAAAAGGTGTATTACCTGTTTTAAAAAGACTGACTCACAGCTACATATTTATATTGTGCATAATTCACTGGACTGTGAGATTTAGGCTGATGTTATAGGGGCAAATTAGAATTTCATGCTTTCCAACCAGAAGAATACACTTGACTTGGATAAGTAGAGTCGAGTGCTCCATAAAACTTCCTTACTCTTTTAGGAATAAACACACCACACCAAATCATGGCCCAAAATCACTTCTTTACGCAGCTTATCCGACACCACCCCAGAGTGTTGATAAGCAGACCGAAGATTGCGACGAGTGACCGGAACAACATAAGGGGGGGGGGAGGAATTACAAACACTAAAACCATCTGCAAGCAACTGCGCCCCAGCCCTATCCGGATACCTACTTAGAAAGGGGGCCATCTTTTCCAACTTCACCGGCGTCACCCCCTTGACCAGCTGTACCCCCTGTTCCACTTCCCTTTTTTCCTTTTCGCATACATTTTGACACGCCATGTGACGACCCGCTGCAATGGGAACACACGTGTTTAAACTTGCATGTTGCCCCAAATTTACATTGGCCGTCGTTGAACTGCCAGCAAAAACCGAGCTTAGAACCAGCCCCTTGACCGGACTGACCGACCTGCCCTGCAGACCCCCCGCTCCCTGGAAAGGATTGTCCCGTCTTAACTGGAGCCGTCACCCTTAACCACAAAGCAATGTCTTTTTGATCCCATCTAATGCTGGGCCGCACCGCCTTCCTCTGCCGAAATTGCTCATCATACCGCAGCCAAGCCACCCCGCCGTACACCCGATGCGCCTCACCGATAGCATCCATATAGCAAAAAAGAGCAGAACAATGCTCCGGAGCCTTCTCCCCCACAACGCTAGCCAATATCGCAAAAGCTTGCAACCAATTCACAAACGTTTGCGGAATGAGCCTATATCGCCGCCGTTCCTCCTCCTCTTTCTTACTCTCATCCCTTTTTCCTTTATCCAAATTACATTTTGCCAACGGAAGAAGAGAAAAAATCTCCACATACTCATCCTTCCATATACGCTCGCGCACCTCCTGTTTCAAATGCGCTCCCAACGGGCCCTCAAAGCATACATAAACCTCCCCCCTTGCCCTATCATCCAACCGCACCCTGTCACCCTCTTGTGACCCATGCGTCTGCACCGACACCGCCACAGCCCCCCCTGAACTTCCTACAGGCACCCTGTCTTGGGGCTGTCCGACCACCGCCGGCGCCGCTACCCCCCCAAACCGCGACCGGAGTCACTCCCGCCGACCCCGGGGCCCGCGACCCGTCCAATTTATTGACCAGCTCGCGCAAGCAACCCACTAGATCCCCGAAACTACTACCACTTACCCCGGCCAACCCGCCGACCTCCCTATTGCCCGACGCAACCCCCGCCAGGTAAGTATTAGCAAAAGAGACAGAAGAGAAACACCCACCTGGCTGCTCAGGAGCTGTGATCCCGCCAGCCGGACGAACTTGAACACGCTGAGGCTCCTCCACCGCTCCTTCTTCAAACGCAACCTCCGTCTGCGACCGCTGCCCACATCCACAATTCGAGCACGGATATCCTTGCACCGATTGTCCCGAAGGGCTGTCCTCCCTGTAGGCCCTGTTGCTGAAAGGGCCAGCCGCCTGCTGCCCGGTCCGCGGTATCCAAACTTCGGACTGCACACCACGGCCCACTGGACTCACCGTCCCCCTTTGAGAAGACCCAGCAGCAGCCAGCCCCCTGATTGGCGCATCACCGGGCGGGGCTGCCGACATCCCCGGTTCCTGCACTACGCCAGACGGCGGGGGGTTATTTGGGAAGCCAGGAGCCAACCCCCCCTTACCGCCAAGCACCGCCGCGGCTGGGGATTTCTGCCAGACCGTGGCCCCCTAGGGGATGCAGCTCTCCCTGGAGACCGGCCTGCAGCGACCCTGGAGGGGCTTCCCCTGCGGCGCCGTGCCCACGGGATTTCCTCAGGGCTTAATCTAGCTGGAGGGCGGGCACGCCGTGACCTGCGAGCAGGCACGGCATCAGACTGACCGGACTCAGGGATAATCCCCCCACTAGCCGGGGGGGCTGAGCAGCAGAGGGCTGCCCAGTGCTAACTCAATCACAGCAGGGGACGACAGTGCAGGGGACGACAGTGCAGAAGCTGCCCCTCCCCCCTCCCCGGACACCGCGCGATGTGAGCGCCGGGGCCCCGATGTCGGTGGCACAGCCATCCCTATTACGCTCATCACTGCCTCTTCAAACCACCCTGCCTCCTGACCATCAGCCGCCGCCCGGAGCCGCTCCACGACTCCCTCAAAGGAAGACATCAGCCAGGTAAGATTGCAGCCGACTTCTGCTGCTGTTGCTTCCTACGCTGTCTTCCTCGATCTGAGGAAAACAGCGGGAAGCCGCACTACTCACTCCCCCCTCCCCTCCCAGTCACTCCCCCTCCCTCCCCTAACAACCGTTTACTAACTCCTATTAACTCCTTCCTGACACTCCCTCCTATCCTGTCATGGCGGCCTCCCCTTATTCTTTCAGGGCGGCAGTGCGGCCGCTCCTGGAATATGGCAAGGTATATTTTAATTGAGGAAATAATTTTTTTGTGACTTCCGAGTCTTTTCATTTCTTAGTTTTTTGTTCTGTTTTAAAGGGGTATTCCAGGACTTTTGATATTCATGGCCTGTCTTTAGGATAGGCCATCAATATCAGATCGATGGGGGTCTGGCACCCCCACCGATTCAGTGACTGACGAGGCCACGGTGATATTTTTTTAGCGACTGTGTCTGGTACTGTAGCTCTCGGCAGCTCAGTCCTTTTCAAGTGAATGGGACTGAGTTGCAATAGCAGGCACAGCCACTACCAAATGTACGGAGCTGTGCCTGGTAAACAATGAAGGGGAGATACGATGCTCGCTGGAGAGCAGTGGCCCCTTTAATCAGCTGATCGGTGGGGTGATGGGTGTTGGACCCCACTGATTTGATATTGATGGCCTATACTAAGTAAAACCCGTTTAAGGGATTAGTTAATCTTTTTATTTTCCTCTTGTATCAAAATGCAAACAGTAGAAATTAATTTGCCCACAAACACTTAAAATGACTACTGGGTGAGGCAACATATGAAGAAAAGCGTCCAATTTCCTATAGTGCCCAAAAAAAACATAAAGCAATTGTTGCGATATGCCAGTGTCCAAGATATGAAGAGGGGCATAACAGTCCTTTTGTCCTCCAATTCCAGGAATAGGTGTCAATCTAAGCTGGTTGGTAACGGTTTGGAACACACCCCGTCCACAAAATCCTACAAATGATGTATCCACTATTCAATGCTAAGCATACAAACGGACAATATAGGCAATAAAGCTTCTTAAAACAGATATAAAGCATTTTAACAGGGTTTATTAATACTCACAAAAGTAAGTAAAAAGATTGCATATAATACAATAAAAATCCATGAGGCATCCAATATTAAAAACAGCTCGTATCGAGTTTCCCCAGGATCAGCTTCTTCCGGGGCATGAAATCTCACGCCACAGAAGTCTATTTATAATGACAAGTAATTAATAAAATTAATCACATAACACAATGAAACATAATTTTATTAGAATTTTATACATCTGACATATAGAATTTATATAGAAAACAAAAACAGGGATGGAATAAACGTGCACATGCTACACATTTATATATTAGCACATCTGTTGGTAATGACAGGGGGTTAACATTGAGCACTTTGTAAAAATAATTCTGTTCATTTGTATATATATATATATATATATATATATATATATATATAACTCTGCTTGCAATTTTTAAGTAGTAAGTTAGGTAGTGAGGAAGCCACTAATCACCTTTATCTCCCTTTATAACATGTTATATATTTAATAAAAAATTACACTATATTGGCTGTAGTCTGAAAATAATGACTGAATGTAACGTGGGCACTTGTTTAGTTTGATTTTATAACTCATTATTCAAGTTCTTTTGAGTTCGTTTCACCCAAATAATGGTATGTAAGCTACATTACACTAAGATGGTATTGATATGGTAAAAAAAACACCATTATTGTAGGGATGCATGACATATGTATTTTGTAATACACTCTAGTGACACTGTACATATGTATTCCTGAATGCTTTGTAATGTATCTACGCATATTTATATTTAACTTTTTATTATGCACAAAAATATGAACATTTAATAAAAACTATTGAAAAAGAAAAACGACACATTGTAATTAGAGATGAGCGAACTTATGAAAAGTTCGGTTCGGCAAGTTCGCCGAATTTCGTGCAAAAGTTCGATTCGGACCGAACTAGTTCTGACCGAACCTGTAATACAAGAAAGCCCCTAAAAATCGTGTATAACACTGTTTTAAAGCCCTAGAAGCCCTGTATAACACTCTTAGGTCACCCATGAGTGTATCCAAGTACTTTTGAGCTGTCTTTAATGCAAAGTTGGTGTCAAAGTTACGCCAACATGTATGGCTCTAGGAAAACGGATGGGACACGGAGATAACTAACAGAAACCACTGCACTTGTGCATGTTGTATGCTTAATGCATTGTTAAAAAAGGTACAAAAATTTACCATTTTAGGCGGCTGATGCCTGCCAGGGTTCATACATATAAGGTGGTAAAAGAAGAAGCAATGGCTTTTGACAAGCCCTCCAAAAATTGACCCTTTTTATTGGCAGATGCCTGCCGGGGTTCATCCATACATGGATGTAAAAGCAACAAGCAATGGCTTTTCACAAGCCCTCCAAAAATTGACCCTTTTTATTGGCAGATGCCTGCCGAGGTTCTTCCATACATGGATGTAAAAGCAACAAGCAATGGCTTTTCACAAGCCCTCCAAAAATTGACCCTTTTTATTGGCAGATGCCTGCCGGGGTTCTTCCATACATTGATGTAAAAGCAACAAGCAATGGCTTTTGACAAGCCCTCCAAAAATTGACCCTTTTTATTGGCAGATGCCTGCCGGGGTTCTTCCATACATGGATGTAAAAGCATTAAAGCAACAAGCAATGGCTTTTCACAAGCCCTCCAAAAATTGACCCTTTTTATTGGCAGATGCCTGCCGGGGTTCTTCCATACATGGATGTAATAGCATTAAAGCAACAAGCAATGGCTTTTCACAAGCCCTCCAAAAATTGACCCTTTTTATTGGCAGATGCCTGCCGGGGTTCTTCCATACATGGATGTAAAAGCATTAAAGCAACAAGCAATGGCTTTTCACAAGCCCTCCAAAAATTGACCCTTTTTATTGGCAGATGCCTGCCGGGGTTCTTCCATACATGGATGTAAAAGCATTAAAGCAACAAGCAATGGCTTTTCACAAGCCCTCCAAAAATTGACCCTTTTTATTGGCAGATGCCTGCCGGGGTTCTTCCATACATTGATGTAAAAGCATTAAAGCAACAAGCAATGGCTTTTCACAAGCCCTCCAAAAATTGACCCTTTTTATTGGCAGATGCCTGCCGGGGTTCTTCCATACATGGATGTAAAAGCATTAAAGCAACAAGCAATGGCTTTTCACAAGCCCTCCAAAAATTGACCCTTTTTATTGGCAGATGCCTGCCGGGGTTCTTCCATACATGGATGTAAAAGCAACAAGCAATGGCTTTTCACAAGCCCTCCAAAAATTGACCCTTTTTATTGGCAAGGGTGAGTAGTAGCAGCACATTAAAAGACACTGGACGACAGTCACAGGACAAAGCCCTGTGGTGGGGCAGGCCTGCTTGTAGCAGACGGGCGGCAGTGGAGGTTTATTGGTGGTAGTAGTCGAGGTAGCCAACACAGACAGCAAGGGTGCAAGCAGTAGTAGCAGTAGTAGCAGCACATTAAAAAAAGAGACTGGACAGTCAGAGGAGGACAAAGCCCTGTGGTGGGGCAGGCCTCAGGCCTGCTTGTAGCAGACGGGCGGCAGTGGAGGTGTATTGGTGGTAGTAGTCGAGGTAGCCAACACAGACAGCAAGGGTGCAAGCAGTAGTAGCAGTAGTAGCAGCACATTAAAAAAAGAGACTGGACAGTCAGAGGAGGGCAAAGCCCTGTGGTGGGGCAGGCCTCAGGCCTGCTTGTAGCAGACGGCAGTGGAGGTGTATTGGTGGTAGTAGAGGTAGACTAGCCAACACAGACAGCAAGGGTGGTAGGACTGGTAGTAGCAGCAGCACATTAAAAAAAGAGACTGGACGACAGTCACAGGACATAGCCCTGTGGTGGGGTAGGCCTGCTTGTAGCAGACGGGCGGCAGTGTAGGTGTATTGGTGGTATTAGAGGTAGCCAACACAGACAGCAAGGGTGCAAGCAGTAGTAGCAGTAGTAGCAGCACATTAAAAAAAAGAGAGACTGGACAGTCACAGGAGGACAAAGCCCTGTGGTGGGGCAGGCCTCAGGCCTGCTTGTAGCAGACGGGCGGCAGTGGAGGTGTATTGGTGGTAGACTGGTAGTAGCCGAGGTAGCCAACACAGACAGCAAGGGTGCAAGCAGTAGTAGCAGTAGTAGCAGCACATTAAAAAAAGAGACTGGACAGTCAGAGGAGGGCAAAGCCCTGTGGTGGGGCAGGCCTCAGGCCTGCTTGTAGCAGACGGGCGGCAGTGGAGGTGTATTGGTGGTAGTAGTCGAGGTAGCCAACACAGACAGCAAGGGTGCAAGCAGTAGTAGCAGTAGTAGCAGCACATTAAAAAAAGAGACTGGACAGTCAGAGGAGGGCAAAGCCCTGTGGTGGGGCAGGCCTCAGGCCTGCTTGTAGCAGACGGGCGGCAGTGGAGGTGTATTGGTGGTAGTAGTCGAGGTAGCCAACACAGACAGCAAGGGTGCAAGCAGTAGTAGCAGTAGTAGCAGCACATTAAAAAAAGAGACTGGACAGTCAGAGGAGGGCAAAGCCCTGTGGTGGGGCAGGCCTCAGGCCTGCTTGTAGCAGACGGGCGGCAGTGGAGGTGTATTGGTGGTAGTAGTCGAGGTAGCCAACACAGACAGCAAGGGTGCAAGCAGTAGTAGCAGTAGTAGCAGCACATTAAAAAAAGAGACTGGACAGTCAGAGGAGGACAAAGCCCTGTGGTGGGGCAGGCCTCAGGCCTGCTTGTAGCAGACGGGCGGCAGTGGAGGTGTATTGGTGGTAGTAGTCGAGGTAGCCAACACAGACAGCAAGGGTGCAAGCAGTAGTAGCAGTAGTAGCAGCACATTAAAAAAAGAGACTGGACAGTCAGAGGAGGGCAAAGCCCTGTGGTGGGGCAGGCCTCAGGCCTGCTTGTAGCAGACGGCAGTGGAGGTGTATTGGTGGTAGTAGAGGTAGACTAGCCAACACAGACAGCAAGGGTGGTAGGACTGGTAGTAGCAGCAGCACATTAAAAAAAGAGACTGGACGACAGTCACAGGACATAGCCCTGTGGTGGGGTAGGCCTGCTTGTAGCAGACGGGCGGCAGTGTAGGTGTATTGGTGGTATTAGAGGTAGCCAACACAGACAGCAAGGGTGCAAGCAGTAGTAGCAGTAGTAGCAGCACATTAAAAAAAAGAGAGACTGGACAGTCACAGGAGGACAAAGCCCTGTGGTGGGGCAGGCCTCAGGCCTGCTTGTAGCAGACGGGCGGCAGTGGAGGTGTATTGGTGGTAGTAGTCGAGGTAGCCAACACAGACAGCAAGGGTGCAAGCAGTAGTAGCAGTAGTAGCAGCACATTAAAAAAAGAGACTGGACAGTCACAGGAGGACAAAGCCCTGTAGTGGGGCAGGCCTCAGGCCTGCTTGTAGCAGATGGCAGTGTAGGTGTATTGGTGGTAGTAGAGGTACTAGCCAACACAGACAGCAAGGGTGCAAGCAGTAGTAGCAGTAGTAGCAGCACATTAAAAAAAGAGACTGGAGAGTCACAGGACAAAGCCCTCTGGTGGGGCAGGCCTGCTTGTAGCAGACGGCACTGGGGTGGATTGGTGGTAGAAGTAGTAGCAGCTGCAGCACCAACAGCGGCACATTAAAAAAAGAGTGGACAGGACAGAATCCCATAGTAGCAGGCGGCAGTAGCAGGCGGCAGCAGCAGCAGCAATGTAAGATCTAATCAGTGGCATCAGGCACAGGGGTTTTAAAATCCTCACCGATCCACGCTTGATTCATTTTCAGAAACGTGAGATTTTCCAAGCTGTTGGCGGACAATCTTGTTCGCTTAGGGGTGACGAAGCCCCCTGCTGCGCTGAATACCCTCTCTGACGCTACACTGGAGGGTGGACAAGACAGTACACCCATGGCAAACTGGGCCAGTTCTTGCCAATGATCCAATCTGCTGACCCAGAAGTCCATGGGGTCTGGGATCAGCATTTCTGACGGAGAAAGGGCACAGTCCAAGTACGAGTGAACCTGGTTGTTTAGGTGCTGCACCTGGAGATGGTGAACATCCCTTTGGTGACTAGTGCTACGATGTGTGTCAGGTCGGGGTATTGGATGTAAAAATGTTGTCATCATATTTTCCAAACTGAATTGGCTGCTGCTGCTGCTGCTGCTGCCGCTGCTGCCACGGCTGCCGCCTATTGCAGAGGTAGCTCTGCCAGAGGCGGTGGAACGATGAGACAGTGGGGAGCGGAGAGTGGCCCCCCGGTCAGACATGCTTGCAGCGGGTGTCTGCCGTTTGAAAGCCATGACAAGCTGGCTGCATAGCTTCTCTCTATAATAAGCCAATTTTGCCTCCCTCTCGGAAGGCGCAAAAAACTCCCCCATTCTGGCTTTATACCGAGGGTCTAAAAGTGTGGCTATCCAGTAGTCATCTCTTTGCTTCATGCTAACAATACGACAGTCAGCGCGCAAGTAACGAAGCATACAGCTCGCCATCCTGGCCAGCGTTTCAGAGGGCCCGGTTGGTTCCATCTCCGCCCCATACTGCCATGGTTGTCCATCATCAAGGTCGTCGTCAGACTCGTCATCACCACCATCACTGTCATGTTGTGCGGCTGCCTCGTCCCCTATCCCTTCCTGTGATTCCATCTCCAAATCCAGCTCCTCTTCAGGTCCTGTTTCCTCATCCTCCTCCTCCTCCTCAACATCCATAGCCAGATGTGATCCTTCCTCCATCCTTTGCTGAATCATCGCTGTGAGCGTTTGCTCCATAATGAATATCAGCGGCATAACATCGTTCATTCCGCTAGCGTCACGGCTCACAAATCGTGTGGCCTCTTCAAAGGGCCTCAAAACGCGACATGCGTCTCTAACCAGCTGCCAGTGCCTGAGCTCGAAATTACACTGGCTCCAAACGCTGCCCGTCTGCTGCATCAGGAAATCATTCACGGCTTTCCGCTGTTCGTACAGACGGTCCAACATGTGCAGGGTGGAATTCCATCGTGTTGGAACGTCGCAAATCAGGCTGTGTTCTGGGAGATTGTTTTGACGCTGCAAGTCCAGGAGGGCGTGCTTAAATGCATACGAACGTCTAAAGCGAACGCAAACCCTCCTGGACATGGCCAGCACACCCTTCAAACCAACATATGACTTTAAGAAGCGTGTTATGACCAGATTGATCACATGTGCCATGCAAGGAGCGTGTGTCAGGTGACCTAGACGCAGTGCAGCCACAACGTTCTTGCCGTTATCAGAGACAACATTGCCCAGTGTGAGTTTCAGAGGAGACAGCCAGCGTGCGATTTCCTCCTTGATGCACAGCAGCAGCTCCTGCCCTGTGTGGCTTTTCTCGCCCAGGCTCAGCAGGTGTAAGACAGCGTTGTGGCGCTTCACCTTGCACCTATGAAAAGAGGAGGGAGGAGGAGTGGAAGATACGCTGTGTCCTGTCGGGGACGGGAAGACCTCCAAGGAGGAAGGCAAGGAGG